>NC_135755.1:16942500-17267500 GCF_041903045.1 Epinephelus lanceolatus
TGGGCAATTCACCGGTATTGCGGTATATGAAAAATTAATATCATAACGAAAATAAAGACCAGTTTTTGGTAAGAACCGTTATACCGCGCAGCCCTAACGCTCGTCATTCGACTTGTATTGACTTTCCAAGATGGCGGTGGCAGGCAGTTCGGTCTAGGTCGGTAATACAGTTGTGAACAATCGTTTAATAAATTAACTCTTTGATAACCTCAGAAGTTCTCGATGCTTTTGGTTTGATGTTAGGGCCTGTCGCAGTCAACCACCAAAGTGTGGTGCAATTCTGAGCACTGGAAGTGGGTTAAACAATAGCTTTTAAGTGGGGTTCTGCGCTATGCCCTTAGAGTTAGCCGTTTGAGCCATTCGGCTAGTATGCGCTGAAGCTGTCTACCTAGCGCTACATCTGATACGCATGATGTTGCTTCCCAAGGAACGTTTCAACGTTTTATCATCCAGGAATACACCCTAATCAATTTTACCCCAGATTGGTCCTTTTAGCAATGTTAGAGCACCATGTAGTGCCACAACTAGGCCTGTGTATTTTTTTCTAAATACATTATCAACGTATAAGCATCCAGCGTAGTTCACTGTTATATAAATGATAAATTCAGCATGTTTTCAAAGTCAAAACATACTCGTTTGCATAATCGTGATTTCAATTTTGACCAAAATAATCGTGATTATGATTTTTGTCCATCATCGAGCAGCCCTAGTTCTGCATCTCTAAAGTAATTTTGGGTCTTTTGTAGTAATTTTGCAGCAACAACAACATTGTTTGAAGTAGTTTTGTGCCTTTTCGGTGTTACATCTGTTACATCTCTTTGTGGTAGTTTTTGTGTTACATTTGGGTCACTTTACTTCTTGTTGTGGTCATTTAGGACATCTTTGAAGGTGTTTTCTGTCTCTTTGTGGCCCTCTTCTATCTGTTGGTAGTAGTTTTGAATCTCTTTGTGGTTGTTATGTGTCTCTTTGTGGTGGTTGTGCATCTCTAAAGCCATTTTCCATTTGTCTGTAGTCATTTTGCATCTCTTTGTGGTAATTTTTTGTGACATTTGGGTAATATTCCTTCTTATTGTGATAATTTTGCATGTCTTTGTGGTGTTTTCTGTCTCTTTGTGGCCCGCTTGTATGTCTTTGTAGTGATTTTTTTGTGTCTCTAAAGTAATTTTGTGTCTTTTTGTAGTGATGTTGCGTCTCTTACTTGTAGCTTGTGTTTTGTGTTGCTTTATGGTCATTTGCACAATAAGTGGTTCCTATCATTGGGGCAAGACACCCCATGATGAAGCAACTACACGGTTTGAAGTAGTTTTGTGCCCTTTTGATGTTTTTTTGCATCCCTTTGCTTCTGATGGTGATAATTTTGCTTATATTTGACAGTGTTTTCAGTCTCTTTATGGCCCTCTTGTATTTCTTCATAGTGATTTTGAGTCATTTTTGTAGTGTTGTTGGATCTCTTACTTGTAGTTTTGTGGTCGTTTTGTGTTTCTTTGTGGATGCTTTGCAGCTCTAAAGGTAGTTTGCATCTGTTTTTGGTTGTTTTATGTTGCTTTATGGTCATTCATGTAACACTGGTGAACCAGGTGAGAGTGGACTCAAATGCACCACTCTGGAAACAGTTTGGGGAAAATAACACAGTCTTTACTGGTCAAAATGTAGGTTCGGTAAACAGAAGGACAATTAGTGGAGGCAAACAAATCCAATAGGGATGGAGCAGAGACAGACTCAGTTAACAGGCTAAATGAAAAGAACACAGGGAAACAAAAGGCTGGAACGCTAGACACACAAGGAGCTATGACAAACTGGCACTGCAGGATAATGAGACACAGGTGAGGCTAATCAGGGCGGGACAGACAGACAGACAATCAGACACAGGTGAAGTCATCAAAAGGGAGGGAAAACACACCGGGGCAGGAAGTGATCTGAAACGAGAGGAGATGTGGGTTTCAAAGTAAAACGGGAAACAACATACTGAATGACATAAAAATCATAACCTAAGACACTTGAGCTGTGACACATTTGTACAATAGGTGGTTCCTTTCATTGGAGCAAGACACCCCACTATACAACAGGTACATTGTTTGAAGTAGTTTTCTGCCTTTTTGGTGTTATTTTGCAGCCCTTTGTGGTAGTTTTGTGTGTCATTTGGCTCATTTGGCTTCTTATTTTGGCAATTTTGCATGTTCGAGGTATGTTCTGTCTCTTTGCAGTGAATTTGTTTCTTTGTAGTGTTTTAAAGTAATTTTGCATCTTTTTGTAGTGATGTTGCATCTCTTTTACGGCTTATTGTATTTTTTTTTCTTTGCAGTAGTGTCATTCTAAATGCCATAGCAATATACTATACAGAACATGGTTCCCCAGGGCCCTCCGACCCCTTATGTTGGAGCCACAATAACATTCTTAGTATTTGTTTTGATTCCTGTTTAACTAATGGTGACTACATGAAAATAGATGCGGTTTGTTGAAAAGGAAAATGCAGGTAATTTATGTAAGGTGCAGATGATGAGTGGCAGGTGTGCAATGGTGGAAGCAAACAATTTTTTTTTTAACGTGTTTAGTGTGGCAGCATGAAGAGTTTGTAGCGTGTCAAAACTGAAATTGATAAATGGACACTTATCTGTGATGGACTCTAAAACTGTTATGTGGAAACTTACCTGAGATGAATTATGGACATACAATGTTTTTTGTATTCAAATAAATGAGTTACCACACTCGAAGAAACCTGACAAATTGGACATTGTCTAATTGTTGTTGCCCAGAGCACATGTCTGAACAATTTCTCCCCATTTGCGACTCAGAGTCCTTAAATGCAACGTTTTTTATTGAAAGACTCTACACCTTGGGTCCCTGGGCAAAAGGCGTAATGAATAATGTCTCCCTTTCTGTTTCAGCTCAGCAAAGAGTCCTGCAGAGATCAAAGCATGTGTTGGAGTTAGCAGGAGGTCCTCTGGTGCTGACTGTGCGAGGCAGCCCAGGATCTGCCACCTGCTCTCCCATCACTACCTCAACTACAAACAAGACAGTTAGCCCAAAACTGGACATCACTCCATCACAGGTCAGTGTGGAAAGTCCTACAAAATAGTGTCACAGAGTAAATGTTGCACACTACACTACACCGGATAAAGATGGATGTCAAATCATTTTCTTCATATTTTTATGCCTTAAAGAGTGTTATGAATTGAACAGCATAACCCTGTAATGAAAATCTAACTTGATGTATTGTAAATCTTTCCAACAGCAGAAACAGCAGTCCATTGTTTCTTCTTCAAGCCTGCCAACAAGTGGTGAAGAGTACGAACTACAACTTAATGCTTACCTCCTTCGTTACCTAAAGGAATGTCCAAAGGCTAGGAGAAAACTAGAAGAAGAACTCGCCTCTGTTTCCTGCTCTGCTCAGCTTTACCCAGAGGAGGAGAAGGTTTTAGTTAGCCGTTTAGCTCAACCTGGTGCTGCAGATGATGTTAGCAACTGGAAAGCAGAGGTAGACAAACTCTTTGATGGCTACCTGTGCCACTATGAGTTAGACCCTCACAAGGTCAAAGCTTTGCTTCAGTCCTGCAGCTCTCCTCAGACCACAGATGAAGTAAAGGTGTACAGCGAGGTTGGGATGGCTGTTGTTGTTGGGGAACGTTCCCAGGTGAATGCGAGATTGGTGGAAGTAGGGGGCATGCGTGTCAAACGAGGGTCAAGTTTGAGTGAGAAGCAAACCAGTGTTCGTCGACTGGGCGAGGCCAAGCTCCGTCTCCTCTGGAAAGAGATTGAGCACAGTTTGGGACAGGATTTTCCAGGAGTGAAGGTCACGCAGGGAGCTGCAGGTCAGTTAGTTTTGGAAGGTTCTGTAGAGGAGATTCTTAAGGCTGGTGAATGGATCTCTGATCAGGAGAGTTTGGTGTTAGAAAGGACAGTTCCTGACATGAGCCCACATTTTTTGGCCTTCTTGAGAAAGGCATACGGAGGACCAGGGGTGCTAGGTGACTTTTTAGGGGTTGGTGACAAGGTGGAAATAGAATTACGAGACACGGAGCTGCGGTTCTTCTCCCTCTCTGCTGATAAACTGGATGACACAGAAAAAAAACTGCATGAAATATTCAACGAAGTCAAGATTGACGTTCCTAACTGCTCTGTTGTGCCATCTGAGCTTCGGGAAAAGCTTAAGTCCAAGACAAAAGAGATAAACCAAGGCCAATACAGGGCTCAGGTCGTGTTTGGCTCAGACAGCACAGTGTGCTTACTGGGCCACACCAAAGAGGTTGAAGAGCTGAGTGAAGTTGTCATACAGTTTATCTTGGACGAGTCAAGCATAGAGGGCAAAGTCATTCTACCTTACCCAGAGTTAGTACAACTCTTACCAGAATTGCTGCAGCTGCATACGTTTGACTATTCAGGGATTACCTGCCACCCTTTAACATCTTCCTCTGGGCCCATGGTGGTGCTGGAGGGTCCATCCAGCAAAGTGACTGAGGTCAGGAATAGGCTTGGTCCATTGCTGAACTCCCTTGCTCAGGACAAAGTCACCATTGACCTGCCAGGGGCAGTGAGGTATTTTGAAAGTCCTTCTGGAAAAGAGAACATTTTAAGTGTTGCTCATTCTCAGAAGTGTCTGGTACAGCTTCAGGAACAACCTTATGCTACTAGACAAATTTTGGCATCTGGCGCACAGTTAATAAAAGGAGGCACAACGGTTGCTAGCTACAGCCTTCGTGATGGGTTCCAGGTGCTGGTGTGTCATGGTGACATCACCAAACTGGAGGCTGATGCTCTTGTGAACGCTGCTAATGAAGATTTGGACCATGGTGGAGGTGTTGCTGCTGCACTGAGTAAAGCAGGTGGCCCTCAGGTGCAGAGGGAGAGCAGAGCTATAATAAAGCAGACTGGAAAGATTCCTACAGGCGATGTGGTAGTGACCACGGGGGGGAACCTTAACTGCAAGAAACTGCTGCATGCTGTTGGGCCTATAGGTGGAAAATCAGGTGGCAAAGAAAGGATGTTGTTGGAGAAGACTGTCCAGTCTGCTCTGAATTTAGCAGAGATGATGGAGTTCAGGTCCATAGCCATGCCTTGTATCAGCTCAGGTGTGTTTGGTGTCCCTGTCATTGTGTGCTCTGAGGCTATTGTAACTGCTGTTAAGAAGTTTGGCAGTCAGGGAGAGAGAAGTCTAAGAAAAATCATCCTGATTGATAACAGGCAGGACGTGGTGAGGGCCATGCAGGAGGCATGTGACCGGTTTCTTCAAGGCATGAGTACTGGAAACAGTGCACCAAGCAATCTGGGTTCCCAGATGGGTGCTGCTGCTCAAGACACATCAAGAGGAGCAACTGCTGGAGCTCCTGAGTATGGTGTCCATGTAGCGATCATTCAGGGAACCATCGAGACCCAGCAGGTGAGAAACTTTGCCACAATGTTGCATTAATGTAAATGTTGCTACTTGAATCAGGATGTTTGACAAGCTAGTCTGCTGTAGTTACTGGGTACCAGTGTCTGTTTGCATACAGAGCTAATGCTACAGAATTAACTTTCAGGATAAACATGGTGGTCAGTGTCCCTTGATTATTAAAGTGGATTTTTGTATTCTCCTAGGTGGATAGCCTGGTATCCCCTATGGTTGGCCATGATCCTCTCTCGACTCGTGTTGGAAATTATTTGGCCAACATGGTTGGACCTCAGATGACTGCAAAGTTTCATAAGGAAGCAGGAGGAGCAACCCTGCCTGGTGACACAGTCCTGGTGAAGGGCTTACTTGTACTTCAATCTAAAGGAGTGTTCTTCCTCAACCTCCTCCCCTGGGATAATAACCAACATGGAACTGCAGTCCAGGTGAAATCATGTATTTAGTGAATAAGTCTCTGCGGGTTTTGTTGTTCCTGCTCGCTTAAGGTGTGTCGTAACCTTGGTAATCCTTGTATCTTCCAGGTTCTGAGACAGGGCATCAGAAAAATTCTGACTTCCTGTCAGATCATAGGCTATAGTTCAGTTGCTCTCCCTGTGCTTGGGACCGGCGCAGCCCTGCGTTTTCCTCACAGCGTGGCATCCAGGGTTGCACTGGAGGAGGTCCAAGAATTTGAAAAGAGCCGAGTTCACACAACATCTTTCCTGGTCCGTATTGTCATCCACCCCAATGACAAAGAATCTAGCAAGGTAAAGAAAATGCAGTAGTGGTGCTCTGTGACAAAAACAGGAATACCATAGTTTGTTGTTATGTATGTGAAACTGGAAATAAACCCTCCACTTTGTCACCACAGGCCTTCCAGTCTGTCCAGGAAAGTTTGCATCTCAGAGGATTCACTAACGATGCTAACCCAGACCAAGGTTCATGTGAATATTTTCTATTAAATAGGTGGAACAAGACTTTGATAAATAACTTGTTTCCTCAATCTTTAAGGCTGCAATGATAATTGTAAGGCCACACGGGTGGGGGCAGAAAACATTAATGAGGCTCCCAAACACAACCAGCACCATATTACCAGTTTTAAAGTTATTGTTAATATGCTAGCAAACTATTTTCTACTCACATATAGAGCTGATACGGAACAGCATTGCATTCATTTCGAGTATTTTTTCAGTCTCCTTTTCAACTCTGTTTTGGTTTTCACCAGACCGTAGAGAAGTACCTGCATCTTTACTTGTTAGATGCTCAGCTGTCTTCCTCAGCTATTTGTTAATCTGTCTGCTGGGTTGGTAGTGTACAGAGGTTGTTTGCTAAAAAAAGATTTTAGTTTTCTTTTATTGTACATTATGAGCAACCATAGAGCCATGTGATTCAATGTACATATTAATGCAGATTTAATTGAAAATATTAAACCATTATTGTACTTTCTTTTTTATTGGAATGATTTTAGCTTCCTTTTACCGCCATGTCTCCCTAACAAATGATGAGGTCACAGCCATGCTGGGTGAAGTCAAGCTTCAGATGGTCCGTGGTGACATCGTTCATGAGACCACTGACGCCATCATCAACACAACTGACTTCAGCAGCAACCAATCTGGTAGGGTGGATTTTCTAAATGTTTTGTTTGACTTTGAATATGCGTGTAGAGGAAGACAGCACCTCACACTGGTGTTCATTTTGAGAGATTTGCGTCCAGTATGTTCTCTAAGGTTAGATCCGACAGTAACTGTATGTTCACAAACTCCACAGGTGTGTCCAAAGCCATCTTGACTGCAGCGGGGCCCACTGTCCAAGCAGATCTAGCACGAGGTAAGCCTGAAAAATGCCGTAGAAATACTTCAGAAGAGGTTTTGGGGGTGTGCACATTATTAATCAACAGATAAACTTTGACTCCATCCATGTTTTTATGCATATTTTTAATTTGTGCCTAAAAAAACAAGTGAAAGCACCAGGAGTGAGATGGTATATCTTTCGAGTGTGGATGCTGGAATGACCCATTTCACATGTTGTACCACTTCCTCTATCCACTATGGGGCGCTGGAGGACACACTTATGATATGTTATGTTTTTGTACATCAGATATAGACCACAGCATGTAATTTCAGGTAAATCAAAAGATAAGTGTCTGAAAAGACGTACTTCTTGTCGCCACTAGGTGTCGCTATGACTATCACGGAATATTGTCATATAGATGTGTTCAGGGTGGGCCTATAATGAATCGTGAAGTTTGGTGCAGATCGGACCATTTACGCGAAAGTTATAGGAATTTAGTGTTTCACAGCGAGACATCAAAATTCAGCGCTCTGCAGCAGGTATGCCCTTCAGTGAGAGATAGATCTTGTAATAACCTTTGACCACAAAGTAGTCAAGCTTGCACAAACCAATTTTGAAGCCAGTCCAATGAAATTTGTTGGAGGAGTTTGTTAAAATACAACACATGGGCAATGCCAGAAATCACCATGGAATTCAAAATGGCCGACCTCCTGTAGGGTTTAGGCAATAGGCCCGTTTCCACCGCAGGAACTTTGGGGTAATTTTACGGGGCCGGGGTCGATGGTGTGTGTCTCCACCGCAGGAACCACCCCCGAAGGACAGAGTTCCGGAACTTTTACAGGGGCTAAACAAGTCCCTGCCTCGGAGTAGGTACTCAGAACAGCCCTGAGAAACTCCTGGCTGGGGCTTGGGGATTACTTGGTGCTGATTGGATATACTCAAGGCGGGATGTGATGTTTTGTAATTAATAACATGGTTATCGTAGATTAGCTGGGCTAACCGTTAGCTGTTAGCGGTGTCTGTAATAACTCCAGTCACGGTCCGTGAAAAAAATATTTTTTCCAGTGGATATCTTAGTTGCAACATGATTGAGCTAGCAAAGCAGTTTTGTGTTGCTATGTGTGGTATTTATTCAGTTATGGGAAATCACAATGTCTAGAAAGCATCAGCTGACAGGGACAGCTAACAGCAGCAGCAAAGCTAACATCAGGACGTCATCTGTTAAATGCCTCCCGTTGTCGGATACGACATGAAACTACTCCAGTTAGCTCAATCATGTTGTAACTAAGATATCCGCTGGAAAAAAAAAAATTCACGGACCGTGACCAGAGTTATTACAGACACCGCTAACGGCGTCCCTACGCCCCTACGTTGCCCCGGTCAAAATGGTCGCGCAACGATTACACCACATCCAGAGGCCGGTAACTTTACAGGAACCTTCCTCCTACTCCACTCTCTCAGTGGAGACACAGCGGTTGAGAAGGCTGAGCGAGAGGACGTTCCTGTAGTAGTTCCTGCCCCCAAATAGTACCAAGAACTTCTTCAGTGGAAACGGGCCTAATGGGTCCCAAGGGGCTTTTTTTTGTGCATCTGGGCATAATACAAGCATGATACCTAGTTAAGTGCATTATTTTGGCAACATTCTCACCATCCAACATCTTATACACAAATCCAACATGATGCTTTTCATGTTTTTTTTATGTCGTATTTGCTTTTTAAGTTTTTGTTGTTGTTTTTTTTTGCCAGTGGGCCTTCCAGCAGACCTCATGTGCACCACAGGACCGGGGCAGCTTGGCTGCAGGGAAATCATTCATGCTAGTTTTAAGAGTGACCCTCAGATTATCCGGAACAATTGCAAAAAGATACTGAAGCAGTGTGAAAGCAAAGGCTACCACTCAGCAGCCTTCCCAGCCATCAACACTGGTTTGTACTGTGAGCGTGTGTGTGTGTGTATGTGTTTACTTGTGCATTATGGTCAACACCAAATTTGTCATTTAACAAAATTAAGGTCACAAAAAGACAGCAGTGTAAATGGCATCATTGGTGGCTTCTCCATGTGGATTCACAGTCATTGTCTCTATATCCCACCAGGTATCGGTGGCATGGACTCTGTCAAAGCTTGTAAAGCGATGCTGGATGGCATGACTTCAGCAATCATGGACTTGAAACCAAATTCGCTCAAGCTCATCCGCATTGTCATCATCCAGCAACCTATCTTCCAGGCTTTCAGGTCAGATATAAATCTCGGAAAGCTAGCATTTTAGCATGGGTTGCATATTTTAACCAGTCAGAAAAGCTTGTTTTAAAGCTCTTGTCCTGTAATATGCTTTTGCAGATCAGAGCTCGAGAACCGCTTTGGACAACCTGCCACTCGCCACCTCAGCCTCAGAGGTTTGTGTCCATTTGTGCCCAACTATTATTAAGTAATATTCACCAGGTTCATCATCTTAGTTCAGCCTGTTAGCAAGCTAACGTTTGCTAATCAGCATTAAACACAAAATACAGCTGAGGCTGATGGGAATATCATTAGTTTGCTCACAAACCAAAGTGATGTGATGAATTACAAAGGAATTATGACTTAAAGAATAGCACTATCTTAAATATTGGGATTACCAAAAATAGTAGAAATTATGGGACCTTGAATATCTGATGCAACTCCCATGCCAATCCATCTAATAGTTTTCTAGATCACATAAAGGGATGTTAACTTCTTGTGACTAAACAAAGATATAATTGTACATTTTTTCTATTTTAGTTTCTTTCTGAATTGAAAAGGGCATGTGTTCTGGTAAATAAATATTCAAATTAAGAAGTCTGCAACAAGAAAATGCCAAATAATTGTCCATAATAATGACATTTAACAAAGGATTAAAGGGGCAGTGTGTAAGTATTAGAGCGATATAGTGACATCTAGTGACAAGGATTGCAGATTGCAACCAGGTATAACTTTTCTTGGTTAGAATGCCTCTAGGGTTAATTGTTCAGGAGGTTTGTACCAGGAGGCCAGTTATCCGCAGAGGGCTTTTTCTCCCCAAAACAAACAGAGCAGAGGCCTGTACAACAAAGCAGGACTTTTTACCTGACAACATTTTTCATGATAAGATTACAGAGTGTCATGTACATCCTGTGTCATTAACATTTCACTGTCTTGCAGTCGCAGATACTGATTGATGATCATTCTTTAGTATTACAGAAAATAATTTTAAAATTATTAGTAGCCATGCAGAGCATGTTTTTCATGCACAAGACAAAAAAAAATCATTTCAATATTGTAACATATTGATATGTATTGGTATATTTGACCTCAAGTCATTGATGTAATGAGGTGTCACATCCATATTTGTTCTGTTTTTAGACAAAGCTAAACAAAAACTCAAGAAGTGGCACGACAAGCATTCAAAAACTTCCACAGCTTCAGCACCTCAAGGCAAAACCCTCATCTCCTCGAAGCCACCACCAGCTGTGATTAATCTGATAGGTTGTGGTTCAGATAGCATCAGGACCTTCAAGAGAGACTTGGAGGGGATCCTGCAGAAGCAGCTGGTAGAGAGAGAGCTGGATGTGTGTGATTTTTCCAGGCTTGATGCCATGGAGCTGGAGGCAGTGCAGGCAAAAGTCAAAGTCTTAGGAGTTAGCCTGGAGCACAGGAGACGTCAAAGTTCTGAGGGTGTGAGTGGCAGCAGAGCAGGAAACACAGCTAGAGCTGAAGCTAGAGATTGGTCGGGGTCAGGAAGAGACGTCTATGTGCTGAGAGGCCTGAAAGAGGACGTGTTGAGCGTCATTGAGCTTGTAAACAAAGCAGTTCAGAAAGCACTCTGCGAAGACCTCCAAGATAAAGAAGAAGCAATGTTGGCTCTCAGTGTCCAGTGGTCGATTCAGGATGTGAATAAAGCCTGGCACGAGCTGAGCCTTCATGACAACTACATCCTGGAAGAGGCTTACCAGAAGAAAGCAGTGTCCGTAGAGATGATGGCACCAGATGGCATGATGGTGACGGTAAACCTGAGGGCACAAGAAGCCACGAACCAGCTATCAGGCATCACGTACAAAGTGAAGAGGAGCGAGTCTGAATCAAGTACGTCACATTTTGTACTTTTACTAAATATTTAGTAACATATGTTTAAACCATCATCTTTCTATGCCTCTGCGCCAGCAATAGCCATGACCAGAGACATCATGTATCTGGGTTGTCCGTCTGTCCATTCCTCCCATTCTCATAAACAAAATATCACAAAAATGTCTTAGGGAGTTTCTTGAAATTTGGAACAAACGTCAACTTGGACTCAGCGATGATCTGATTGGATTCATAGGTTGAAGGTCAAAGTCAGTGAAACCTCATCTGTCTCATTCTTGTGAATGCAATATCTTAAGAAAACCTTAAGGGATTTTTCTTCTAATTTGGCACAAATGTCCACTTTATGTCAAGGATATCTAAAATTTGGTGGTCAATAGTCAAAGTCACTGTGACCATCTGAACATTCTGGTGAATGTGATATCTCAAAAACACTTAAACAGAATTTCTTCACATTTTGGATACAAACGTCCACTTGGACTCAACAATGAACTGATCAGATTTTGGTGGTCAAAGGTCAAGGTCACTTTGTTCTTGTATCTGTCTCATTGTCGTGAACACAATATCTAAAAGACACCTGAAGGGAATTGCTTTAAAGTTGACACAAACATCCACTTTGAGTCAAGGATTATCTAAAATTTGGTGGTCAGAGGTCAAGGTTACCATGACCCACTGCATTCCATTGCATTCTGATGAGTGCAATGTCTCAAGAAAACTTTGACAGATTTTCTATATTTTTGGATACAACTGTCCACTTGGATTCAACAATGAACTGATTAGATTTTGGTGGCCAAAAGTCAAGGTCACTGTGACCTTGTATCCGTCAATTGTCAGGAACACAATATTTAAAAGACACCAGAAGGGAATGTCTTCAAATTTGGCACAAACATCCACTTTGATTCAAGGATGATTGGATTAGAATTTGGTCATCAAAGGTCAAGGTCACTGTGACCATGCATCCATCTCATTATTGTAAAGACTATATTTCAAAAACACTTAAAGGGAATTTCTTCAAATTTGGCACAAATGTCCACTTTGAGTCAAGGATGATTGGATTAGAATTTGATGGTCAAAGGTCAAGATCACTGTGACCCCGCTCATTGCATTATGGTAAATGTGATATCTCAAGAACACTTAAAGAGATTTTCTTCAAATTTTAGATACAACCGTCCACTTGGACTCAACAATGAAATGATTAGAATTTGGTGGTCGAAGGTCAAAAGTCAAGGTCACTGTGATCTCACAAAACATGTCTTTGGCAATATCTCAAGAATTCATATGCTATTTATGACAAAGTTTCAGACAATTACTTTTATATCCAAAAGGTCAAAGATCACTGTCACTGTGCCAGCATAATATTCTGCAAAAACACTATTCTCAGGACACTCAGGAACAAAAGGGGGGATATTTTGTCAGATACTGAATTAGTGACACTAATATCAGGCGCCCTTGAAACTGTGCTGATGTATAGACCTTCTGTGCTGCTGGGGAGAGGATGTGTTTGAAGGATCCATGTTTTCACAGACATGGATATAAAGTGCAAGTTGCAACTTGACTGGTTCGCGGAGACATACAACTATGAGGTGGTAATTGTAGTTTGAATCTGTTAAAAACACTCAAACAATAACATTGATTTGCGTGACTTCTACTTTAGCCCTGGAGTTGCCAACACAATGGGAACCAATGCACGGAGAAGTCTTTAAAAAGGTAGAGCTGCAACCTAACTCACCCGAGTACCAGGCCGTAGCCCAGGGTTTTCTCAAAACAGCTAAATACAACATTCAGAAAGTGAGTACACGTTTCTCATAGCAGCATTAAAAAACATAAAGTACAGAAGTAGTAACTGTGATTTGTGAATAATGGATTGTTTTCTGATGACAGATTGAGCGTGTGCAAAACGTCTACCTGTGGCATGCCTATACTGTGTGTAGGCAGCGTATATATGCCAAGAATGGTCCAGCAGAACTTGGGGAGAAGTCTCTCTACCATGGCACATCAGCAGAGGCATGCAGCTGCATTGAAAAGGACAGATTTGACAGGAGCTACGCAGGAGCACATGGTAAGGAATGTTTTCACATGCTAAGCTAAGCTAACTGACTTCTGGCAGTAGCTTCATGAGAGTGGCGTCTGTCTTCTCGTCTACCTTTTGGCAACAAAGGGAATAAAGTGTTGAACTACTCCTTTACATTCTGTCTTTGCTTATGTAATTTTGTTACAGCTGCTGCGTATGGAAAGGGAGTTTACTTTGCAGTCAATGCAGAGTATTCAGCAAGAGGGTTTTCACCAGCAGACGCGTCAGGCCTGAAGCGGCTGTATGTGGCTCGTGTCCTGACCGGCCGTTACACAGTCGGTAAATCTTCCATGAAAGCCACCCCACGCCGAGGCTCAGACCCCACTGACTGCTTCGACAGTTTGGTAAACAACCAGCAACAGCCCACCATATTTGTGATCTTCCACGATGACCAGGCCTACCCAGAATACCTTATCACCTTTAAATAAGTAAAACTGGGAAAAAACTCATGGTTCAACACTGTATCATGGCAACACAGTCACCAGAAAAAAATGTTGTATGTTTCTGCAAACTGCAGGTGTGTTGCATTTGTACATTATGATGAAGTAGATATGTTGTAACCAAGCAGCAGCCTCTGGGCCTGAAAATAAATCCAACAGGGGGAGTGCCAAAAACTGCAGTTCTCTGACTTGACTCTTTTGACTCGGCTCCAGAAGCCAGTCAATCCCCATAGACCCCGATGTTAAAATGCCCAGCAGACATAAACATGTTTACAGCCTGGTACAAAGAACTGTTTTGTTCCCTATAGCCAATATGTCCCTTCGTGGCAACTGTACAGCGGGTGAATTTGTATATAACCTACTTGTTAAGTTTTTATCAGGCTTAAAGTTGCGCATGATTAAAGACAGGCCACTTTAGCCTTTCACCAAACACTTTCAGTATGGTACCTTTGGAACTGAGAGTAACCCTTCAGACATGGTACTTAGACCCTAGTGTTCCCACTGTAAACAGTACCCTTAAATGTGGGCAGTCTGATCCTCGTTTATCGTCCTCAGAACATTTTCAGAACAAAATAAAACAGGCTGCAGTGAGAGTCTCTCTCCATGGCATATCTAAAAATAGTGGGTTTGTGCAATATATCCTTCTCAGGCAAGCTCAGGGGTTTAGTGTTGCCGAAGCCCACAGGAACAACGCTCCACGATGCTTTTTTTCTCTCCGAGTAAGGATTACAGTAAATGCAGTTCACATCTTCTGGTCAAAATTAAGATATATATAAACACTTCACAATCCAGTCATTACTAAAAGTGTATGTCATATAAAAACTAAAGTAATGGTCAAAGGTGTCACATTGAAATTTAAGGTGTGTTGATGGATTCACGTTGTCAAATCGTGCTTTGAGTAACATTACAAGTGAATGTTCCACCTTAAAATTGGCCAAGTGAATCTTTTTTCTCTGACTCCAGCTGCTGCTAGAGGCAGCAAAACATCCTTTATTTTATAGTTACAGTTCACTAATATATGTAAAGCGCTCAACGGTGTGAACAGAGGTTACATTAGCCTCAAAACCAGCCACTAGTGATGGCTGAATGAGGCCTCATGAAGCACTATCTTTATTTTCTGAAGCCACCAGATGGCGCTGTTTGTTCAACAACGGTTTGAAAGCACACTTTATTGCAAGTCCCTCAGCCTTTATCTTTAAACCAAGAGCGCCATGTGGTGGGATCAGAAAATAAAGACAGTGGTTCATGAGGCTTCATTTGGCCATCACTACCAGCCACCACTCAGCCCTGAGCAGAGTGACTGTCTGCTATTGACCAATCAACAGACTGCAGTGTTCACGGCTCCACCTTTTAGTACCAGATCTGTGTGCTAGGTACCCCAACAGAGGGGGGACCAAACATGGGGATATACGGAACAGTTCCATTGGTACCATCCACAACTTTTCACAGTGGAAACAGAAAAAATGTGTACTGAACTGAACTGAACCGTACTGCTCGGTGGAAACGGGAGTGACAGGCTGTCTGCCAGTAGTGTCCTCAGCTTCTCAGTCAGATCCACCCCTCGATCCTCTGCAGGACCCGCCTCTCTCCCAGATATAGTCTCTTCTGGCTCCAAAAAAACAAGATGGTGATGGCTATAATGCCAAACCAAGGCTTCAAAATGGAGTCCACAAGCCAATGGGGGATGTCACGGTAGCTAGTTTCTTTACGTTTCAACAACACTTTGGTTAACATGTGGTTAGGTTCAGGCACAAAAACCACTTGGTTATGTTGAGGAATGTTTTGGCTTAAAATACCCGGTTTTAGTGGCACAATCCCTGTTGGAAACACAGCGATGTCTTGATAAAAAAGCAACCCCTTTCATGGAACTATCCCCAGTTCAAATCAGCTCATACACTACTACACATTAGAAACATTGATATTATATGTATAAAGTGCTCAAATGTAATGTATTCGTGGTTTGCAGAGACGCACAATGCCAACATTTTCATCTGGCAACCAGGCTGACAATGGTGTCACAGTGATCCTGGTTAAATAGTACAAAAATAGTGATACCTTAGAACATGTGACTTTTACTTTCAGTTAATGTTAGGTTGTTTTCCCGAGCTAACTGTGAGCAGTATTCATCTCTCAGCAGCACAGAAGAAGCACTTCTACACCAAAAACACATTGGCAAGATGTCACCTTTGCTGACCAGGCATGTAATTGACAGACTCGAACGAGGCATGTGTAGTGAATTATAACCACTGTACTGAACAGCCTTGTATTGAAGGACAAAGCTGTTACATTCCTTGAAATGAAACTTGGAAATTATTATTTTCCAGCTTACATAAATCTTATGATATAAAAGCAGAAATTATATTTCATAGCCTCCAAATGTGTAATACAGTATAATGTTGTGTTTAACAGTGATGGCCAAATGAGGCCTCATGAACCACTGTCTTTATTTTCTGAAGCCACCAGATGGCGCTGTCTGTTCAACAAAGGCTTGAAAGCACACTTCATTGCAAGTCCTTCAGCCTTTATCTTTAAACCAAGAGGTGGGGTCAGAAAATAAAGAAAGTGGTTCATGAGGCTTCATTTGGCCATCACTAGTGTTTAAGTAATGTATCTCCTATTTAGCAGTGTGCAAGTTGAGGGTTATTGTATTGTCATTTTTTTTATCTTGTTGATTAATACAGTATTTAAGAAGCATTTATTTTTGGTAAATAAAAATGTATATTTTAACAGATGTTTCTAAAGGAGAGCAGGAGTGAAACCATCTGAGCCTGGGTAACTGATTTAACTAAAGTGGTGACACTTTATTTGGGAAGTGCATTTTTGATACTAGACTTCCCTTGGTGAACATATTGCTAAAAAAATCAACTTTGAGTGAGTTTCAAGTAAAAAGTAAAGAATTTCTTTGACTGTACGATGAAGTAACAGATGAATCCAAATTAAAGATATTTTGGACATTATTAAAGTAGCAAGTTTTTTTTATTTGAATGGTGTAAGAGAGTACTGGAGCAAAAGAAGGAGTGTCTGCATTTTTGTAACAGTGCCATTAAATTGCATATTTATGACAAGTGTGTTGAAGAACTTTATTTGTACGGAGCATCTTCCATGACAACACAATACAGTGTTGCACATGGTCAGTGTCTGGAGGGTTTTATAATTACTTCCACTCCTCATGAGTTGGTTTGGGATGGCAGGTACGTTCTCTCTCCTTTGGTGGGTGTGTCAGAGGTGTTACCTACTCAGCAGCAATATACTGTATATAAATATGCAGAGTAGGTCTTTACTTATTGTTCTTACTTTTTTTTGTTTGTATTGGGTCATTTCATGGGATTGGTGCCTTTTGCATCCCCAAGAAATAATAAGTTATAAAATTACAATATCAACAATTATGCAATTTAATGATATTACCATGTTTTCTGTCCTTAATATGACATCAAATTAAAGTCGCTTAAATATTATTTGAAATAAATAAAATTACTTTTGTGCTGGTGGGGGTGAGGTTGATCACCATGCAAAATTAGGGTGCACTTGATGATCTGAATGAAAATTATCAAATTGGGAAAAAAAAGTCCACATCTTAAAATAATCTCAGTGACAACAGGGACTAAAGTACTGCTCATATATGTGCCATTTCTTTTTGTTTTCTGTTTTGGATCTTTGTTGTTTTTAACCTCTGTGAGGTACTTTGTGTTACTGTCGTATGAAAAGTGCCATATAAATAAAGTTGATTTGATTTGATTTGATCTATTGCATGTGTCTAATCAGGAATATTGGATATAGTCATACTTAGTTTTGTCAAGCCTGTTACTGACCTATCAAAATGTAAGAGAGAAAAACAGTCAAAAAAATATGAAATTCCACAGCCTGAGATGGCACAATACATTTCTTGTAACTTAAATCTGTTTTTAGTCCCTGGCTACTTTCAAAGTTGAAAAGGCACCGATTTTCATGAAATGACGCCATTCACACCTGCCACATAAGCTTTAGTTTTAGTTAAAGAAACAGAGAGGACCACTCTGTCTTTTAACAGTTTATTCAAGCTCAGAGAACTCAATTATCTGTTTACACAAAACTCCAAAAATGTGATTATTAAAAACAAAGATTTTACATAATAAAACCAACTAGATCAAAACTAGTGACGGCCAAATGAAGCCTCATGGACCACTTTCTTTAGTTTCTGACCCCACCATATGGCACTCTTGGTTTAAAGATAAAGCACTTGCAATAAATTGTGCTTTCAAACCTTTGTTAAACAGACAGCGCCATCTGGTGGCTTCAGAAAATAAAGACAGTGGTTCATGAGGCCTCATTTGGCCATCACTGCTCAAAACCCAAATAAAGATAGTAAAATGTTCCATATTTGAATACATGGGAGAAAAATCAAACCAGTACACTGTAGACTGGTGTATTCATTCCAGTTCCTACCATAAAGATGTCGACCATACACACTGTGAATTATACAGAAAACTAAATACAACCTCAAAAGATGAATTAAAGATAGAGAAATAAAATATAACAACAACAAGCTCAGAAAATGACAAATATTGATAACTCAGGTGTTGTTAAATCAGAATAAAGAGACAGAAAAACCCATCACAGGGTCACATCCTCAGTAATCTGATGCTGCTTTGAAACTGACTTCAATGTAGCTACTTTCTCTCTATTTAAATCTGCTGTTAAAAAGTCTGCTGGTGATTTCACATCTCTCCCCCTCAGGTTGGGATTACTACATGTCCCAGAATGCCATTCAACAAACACATGTTATAGTGTAAATGTTTCCAAAAGTAACACAGCACTGCAAACAAAGTGAGTAAATGAATCAAAGGCCTGCTAACAGTGAGTATAGAGGGTTTAGCACGTAGAACAGATGAAATTAAACTTCTCATTGTCATTCTTTTTGAACCACTTATGTTCTCCTCCTCTGTCCATGGCTCCAGACATGTCACAGTCATCCGCTGGTACACCTGTGACCCAGTTCTTATAGGTGACCATCTCTTCATTGCCCCAGAACCAGAAACCCAGAGTGCAGGTGTAGCGCAGTCCCAGCCAGACGTAGGGACTGTTGGCCTTCTTGGCTTTCTCTTGGACCCATCGCTGCTCGTCAGGGTTGCTTAGTTCCCTCTGCAGTGATATAAGGCGTCCTCTGAGGTCTCGCTCTCATCGGTCGGGATCACTTTATCTGTCATGGAAGAAATGGAGACAAACACAGGCCAGTGTAAATAACAGCTGTAACATTACTTTATATAAATATATTTTATCACATGTGTTATGTTATCTTTAAAATATTCACCGCCGTAGCAGAAGAAGGGTTTTTTCTCATCACAGTGTTCATCCCTCCATCTGCCTCCATCATTCAGCATGGTCACAGCACATCTCTCACTGCCTGAGTCATCGTTAAACTGTGGACCCCTGTATCTGAAAGAGAAACTGCTCCCATCTGACCACCTCCAGGAGTCTCTGAACAGGCCGATCCACACGTACTTGTTTGACTTATACTCTCTCTTGAATTCGTTGTCCTCTAACTGTTGGTCTCCACTGACCAGGTCAGTGTGATGTTCTCTGCAGTAGCTCTGAGCCTGTGGCCAGCTCATTTTGTCTTCAATCAGATGGAATGTCTTGTTGGATTGCTTCCTTTCTGTGGGATAAACAGACAAACTAAGAAACACACACTGTTTACAAGTTATTTCATCTCATAAAAATCCTTTTTTCTTATTTAAACAGGTGAAACAATAACATGAGATAAATTCAAATGAATCCACTGCAGGTTCACATGTTTACAAGATCAAAGTGTGTGTGATATAATAAGGTGGATCACATCATTAAAAGTAGGACTGGATTAGAATTCATTTCTGCATGTAGAGAAAGAGACATTTTATCACCACACTTACCAGTAATGTTACTTAAAAGTAAATAAATAAATAGAAAATAACACCAGTTGACTTTTAAATAAATAATTTTTTAACCTTATCAGCCAAGTTTCTACTTAATCCCACACAAAAAGAGGAGGTATATGTCAACGAAAACTATTGTTAGACAGGATGATCTGCTGTATACACATAATAACATTATTAGTTACATATTCTCACCATCATAGCAGATGCATTTATGATAACTACAACAACGGACATCCTTCCATTTGTGATTGTCCATCAGCACACATTTCTCATTTGTAGAACGGTAATTATTCGGCTGTCCCTCATGCCATCTACTCTCACTATCACTGGACTCCAGCCCTGGCAGAGACCACTGCCAGTGCCACATCCCTCTCTCATTTCTTTCAGGGTCGCTGTAAAGCCCAATCCAGGCTCCATCTTGATTCTGTGCAGAGTCACGGAGTCTCTCCATGTCTGTCATGTTAGACACTGTGGCCAGGTCAGTGTGATGCTCTCTGCAGTACTGCTGGGCTTCAGTCCAGTTCTTCTTCTCTTTAACAAAGTGGTACTCATGGAGGTGACACATGAAGAAGGAACACTGACCTAATAACAGAGGAAATACTGCAGTGATGGAGCAGACAGCATTAAATCAACATCATGAGTACACACCTACTACTTACTCCACGCCTCTTTATTCACTTAGATTTCTGAGTTTCTGGATGATTTGCTCTTTATTTCATGATAAGAATGAGCTTTAAGTGAAATCATTTCATGGCAGCAGCAGCAGCAGCAGCAGCAGCAGCAGCACTGCTGTATATGTGATAAGATGATCCACTTACCCATCAGAAGGAGCAGAAACAGACTCCACTGCATCTTTGCTCTGTTAGATGAAACTGATATTTCAGTGTGCTGTGAACCAAACACAATGGATTTAACAAATATTGTCAGTAAAATAAAAAATAAACATTTTAACTCTTAACTGTGTGTCCATTAAAAACAAGAAATACACACACAAACAAAGGTCACCACCCCCTCCAGTTTATGAGGAAGCAGAATGATGTTTAGCAGCTAATATGCAAATTAGGATGAAACCTGCATGAACAGACTCACACTGTGAAACTGTCACTGTTTTCCAGCTCATGAAAATTTCTTATTTGAATAAAACACAAATAATGTAATGCATCAGGCTGAGCCAATAACAAACAAACACCTGTACAGTATAGTGCGACACAACAACCCTGCATATTGTTTGTTATTATTCTCTGGTTTTCATATATTCACCTTACAATACACTGCTACTAATGCAGAATTAAATTGTTTACTGTTTCTTCAATATATAGATTTAACACCCAAAAGCATGCAGAAGAAGATACGTAGTGTTTTCTCAGCCCTGAGTCTGCAGAGCAGGTTGCATGCATCCCAAAAAAGCTCCATAAACCAAATCCTGAGCCTGAGAGGTAAAACCCAGGGCAAGAAGACGTCCACTGGCCTCACAAAGCTTCACAGTATTGAAGCATTGTTGGATTTCTTTGCATTATAATGTCAGGTGTTCTTGTTATTGTGTCCACTCTTTGTAAAACACGCTGAACTTTGCATGAAATTAAAACTTTAAAATGATAAACTGTGATTATAAAACATGTCACAAATGAGCTGAGCTGTTTGCTAAATCTGGCAAATACAAAAAGACAAAGTGCAAATCTGATTTGATTTGAAATGATGTGAAATATATACTGAAAAAAAGACATTACTGTTCTGTCCACCTCTGCACACACACAATAAATAATATATCAAAGTGACACAACAGAATCATAACTTACATCTTCTGTCCTCCTCTCAGCCGCTTCACTCTGGTGTCTCTCCTTGTGTGCTGATGAAGACTAAAATGTCCCCCAGGTAGATGCTCTCTTTGAGCCGCCTTCACCTGACGTCAGCATTTGAATATTAAAATACTCAAGTCAAAAATGTCCAAAGTCCAGAAAGGATCTATTGTTGACAACAACACATTTACATGATGCAGCAGGAAATAAAAAGAGGAACACACTTTCCTGTTTTCTGTCCAACGAGCAGAAAACAAGGTGTCATACCTAAATATCCACTAATAAGGAGAATAAACTGAACTCATGTTTGTTACTCTGAAAATATAGATTTTTTGCATTGTCAGAAATATAATTATTGTTATGCCAGCAATGATTTGAACATATTTTTGTTGTTATTCTGTTTCTTTTCATTCACACTCACAGGCAAAGTCAACAATGCCATCAGTTTACAGTGAAACTAAAGTCCATTTATACGACAATAAATAAGTCTTTAGGTTAGCCTGTACACTATATTTGTACTGGTACTACTTGTACTGACTGTAAATTCTGTAAATGCATGTTTCTCAGTTATTTGCTTCAACAGTAATTTAATTTGTATGTGTTTCAATAGGTTTGTGGTGTCAAACTCAGCTTAAAGGAACAGTGTGTCAGACTTAGGGGGATTTAGTGGTGTCTAGCAGTGAGGATTGCAGATTGCAGAAAGCTTCTCCAGGTCAGGATTCCTCCAGTGTTCATTGTTCAGGAGGTTTTTACTGTGAGCTGAATTATCCGCAGAGGTCTCCTCCTCTCCAGAACAAACACAACAGGTGATTAAAACCAGTAAAACACTGATTAAAGCAGTTTTATATTACAAATCAGTGTTTCTCTAATGTTGTTGGGCACGTGGTGGACAGGCTGCTCACCGAGCTCCTGCTAATGTGGGCTCATCTTGTTTTTTCTGCAACTTAAGACTCAGACGTTCAGGGGGTTTATACCAAGAGCTAAATTATCCGCAGAGATCCCCTTCTCTCCAAAACAAATGGACGGAGGTTATTTGAAACTGAAAAAATATGTACATGTAAAATATGTAGATATAAATAGCCCCTTCTAAGGGTACAAAAACATGATGATTTGTATTTCCAGGTGATTATACACTAAATAAAACATCTTATTATATGATTTTCCATTTCTACCAATATGTCCCCCTACATCCTACACCCTGGACCTTTATAAAAAAAACTATTTTTCTTTCTTTTCTTTTTTTTTTTGTGGTTTAGGGTCTTGTTGCTGCTTTTTAGTATGTTTCACACAACCAAAACTCACATTGTAGCTCAAGTTGGGCCCCTAACATTATAAGTGTGACATCATTTTTCCATGTCTATTCAAATAGCTTCTATTTGCAGGTGACATTTTGCATGTGCAGAGGGAAACAAGTAGAGAACAAAGCCTGTTTGTTTTTTTGTTGTCTTTATTGAAGGGTGTTGGATGGAGAGACAGGAAAATTAGTTCCAGGAAAGAACCCCGTCCATGCTCACTTATCTCTTCAAATCCCATGTAAATGTTACATCACTATAACATTAATGCAAAGCTTTTTTTTAAAAAAAAATAAATAAATAAATCTACAGCAGAGAATCATCCTAAAAAACAACCCTAAAGTCTCAGTTCATCAGTTTCCACGGAACACAACAACAAAATATTAAAGTGTACTCATCATGCTTCTTGTTTAAACAGGAGCAGAGAACCTTTCCATGACGAGGAGTACTTGAAAAGACATGTACAAAGCCGTGGGGTCAGAGGTCACTGGTGAGTGAGTCAGTTACAGAGAAATGAGTGGACTCTATGCTGTGGTCAGTCTGCTGCCATCTGCTGGACATAATGAAGTACAACATGGGAAGCCATTCACACGTCCACGTCTACGAAACAATTTAGACTGGGATCAGAGGAGAGGTGGATGGGATGATCAAATTCATGTCTTACATATACTTAATTTACTTGCACATGCATTTTTTAAAGGTTTTCCCATGTAATGATGTGAACACCCAGTGTCTGCTGGGGCTGTCCTGGTAAAATAAACAACAGGAGGTGATCAATTTATGAGACAAGCAGCAGATTGTTTGGAATTCGAAATCCAACAGATCTGATGCTGTTTTTGGCGGGACGACGTCATTCCATTACAAATCACTGTTAAAAAAGCAGTCAGTTTTATGACATGACAACTCTGTAGTTAAGGCTTGGTTAGGTTTAGGCCCTAAAACAAGAAGGCACGTGAACAGACAGACCCCAGGTGGCGCTTTTGGCCTCTGACTAGATGATATGGAGATAGATTTGTTTCATAATTATGTGTGTGAACAGATGGACAATCTGTTTAAATCTTTTAAATAATCAGTGATAAGTAACGTGCATTCATTGTTTTATGATACTCACTGACATTATACTAAAAATAAGATGTGACTCTAAATGTCTAACTCTTAAACCCCATAATTTTCTACTGATTACACTAGCATTGTAAGGTTATGGAGAGATGTCTGGATGTCAGTCACCAGCATCTTCTACCGTGGCCCTCTTTACAGGTTGGATGGTACTGACTTCTGGTCTATTTACAATGTATAAAATGCTGCACCCTGCTTTCGTCCCCCCAACCCCCAACATGAATGTTTACTGTTGCCATGGCAACAGATGCTGTTTCAGTAGCAAACATTAGCTTAGCACAACCTCCATATCAACAAAGAACAATAAAACTACAATACGACATTTGTAAACAAAAAGAGCTCCCAACACCAACAGCTGTTCTATCAAAGACCTTAACCAGGGTGTTGCCACTTGTCATATCTTACAACAGCTAACGTAACGTCACTGAAACCATGTAACCTAACTAAACACGGGGCGGTCAGCGCAGACATTACAACTACATTAGTAAGAGTACACTAATAATAAGATGTGAAGTGCTTTGTGACTTGAATCCTACTCGAAAGAATAAATGAAAAATATAAAGGATGAGTTGGCTGATAGCTGCCAACTGAAGAAGCAGCCAAGCCACCGTGCCGTTCATACTCAAACAGAAATGTATACAAAAGTGTGTGCCAGATACATAGAACAAATAAACACACACTAATACTCACTGTATGACATTAGCATTAAACAATGAATGCACGTTACTTATCGATGATTATTTAAAGAAAGAAAAAAAAAACACCTCACAGAAAGACTGCGTGCTCTTACTTTGACATGCGGAAATGACGTCATCAGCTGGGTGATCACGTGCTATCCGAAAATGGCCGAGTGATACGGGTGCGTTTTCGAGTTCACAAATGCCTGTTTGAAAGGTGTAAATGTTAGGAAGATATTCACAAATGCTTTTCATTTATTTGCAAATTAATTTAATGTATTCACAGATATTTTTTTTTATTTGTGGAATGTGTGTGTGTATTTGCAGATTACACATTTACACACAGATTGTCCATCTGTTCACACACATAATTATGAAACAAATCTATCTCCATACTCTCTCCTCTCTCCTCTCTCCTTGTCTCCTAGAGGTGTATTTAAGGGATGGAAAGATCCTTGTTGATGGCAGAGAGGGAACTATTTCTATTTTTCTAGAGAGGAGGCGAGGAAGCATAATTTAGCATGATGAAATTTAGACTGGGATCAGAGGAGAGGTGTATGTGGTGATGGCTAAATGAGGCCTCATGAACCACTGTCTTTATTTTCTGAAGCCACCAGATGGCGCTGTCTGTTCAACAAAGGTTTGAAAGCACACTTCATTGCAAGTGCTTTATCTTTAAACCAAGAGCGCCATATGGTGGGGTCAGAAACTAAAGAAATTGGTTTGTGAGGCTTCATTTGGCCATCACTAGGTGTATGGTATAATAATAATCATGAATTATACATATTATACACATTATAATGTGAACATCCAGAGTCTGCTGGGTCTCTTCTTGTAAAATAAACAACAGGAAGTGATTGTTTTATGAAACAAACATCATCAACAGCAGTTTGTTTAAAAGTGTTTTCTGATCTGATGCTGTTTTTGGCAGGACGACATCATTCTGTTACAAATCACTGTTAAAATACCAATCAGTTTTATAATGTAGTTAAAGTTCGGTTACGTTAAAGCACAAAAACAATGTTTAAGTAAAGAATAGTTTGGGTTAAATAAGCTTTTGTTCAAGTTAAAAAAAGAGAGGACCACTCTGTCTTTTAACACTTTATTCAGCTTCAGAGAGAGAAATTATTTGTTTACATCAAACTCCAAAAATGTGATAATCAAAGACAAAGATTTTACATAATATAACCATCACCAGATCTTTATCAAAACCTGAAAATATAGTAAAATGTTCCATATTTGAATAAAGCAAAATCAAACCAGTACACTGTAGACTGGTGTATTCATTCCAGTTCCTACCATAAAGATGTCGACCATACACACTGTGAATTATACAGAAAACTAAATACAACCTCAAAAGATGAATTAAAGCTCGATTGTAACTGAGAGTTCACTTCTCTGTCTTAGGCTGGTGGATATATGACGCTGGCCACTGAGTGTCGGTCAGAACATGAAACTGAACACTCTGGTAACTGGTTTGTGATGAGGACAGCTGGGGAGGCATATTTCTATTTCTGAGAATGTGTGTGGACTAGGTAAGATATGTAAGACTTCCACATGAAATCCAAACAGGAACAAACAAACAGTTGCTTACAGGAAGTTAAGAAGGCACAACATCACATGGATTTACTCCACAGCTCCAGCCTAAATCAGCCACATGGCAACTGTGCTCCCTCTGCTCCTTTAGATCCCCCCTAGTGGCATTAATATAGCTCACCAGTAGGTGGCGCTTATGGACTGTCACTGCACCCAATTTGTAGTGCTGTGAAAAGCAGGTAGTACAGCCCTTAACTAATATAAAACTAATATACAACCATAGATTTGGTACTTCGTATTCTCACAGTCCCAGTATAGTTCAAGCCTTTCTAACACCCACACTTCAAGAGAAATAAAATAAAATACAATAACAACTCCAGGAAATGACAAATAGTGATAATTCAGGTGCCATTACAGTAGTGATGGCCAAATGAAGCCAAAAGTAACACAGCACTGCAAACAAAGTGAGTAAATGAATCAAAGGCCTGCTAACAGAGGGATTGGCACGTAGAACAGATGAAATTAAACTTCTCATTGTCATTCTTTTTGAACCACTTATGTTCTCCTCCTCTGTCCATGGCTCCAGACATGTCACAGTCATCCGCTGGTACATCTGTGACCCAGTTCTTATAGGTGACCATCTCTTCATTGACCCAGAACCAGAAACCCAGAGTGCAGGTGTAGCGCAGTCCCAGCCAGACGTAGGGACTGTTGGCCTTCTTGGCTTTCTCTTGGACCCATCGCTGCTCGTCAGGGTTGGTGATGGAGACCAGGTCACAGTGGTTCATTCTGCAGTACTTCAAGGCATCGTCCCAGGTCATGTTCTCCTTGATCAGGATCATTTTATCTGCCATGGAAGAAACTGAAAGTTTGTGGACACTTTAGCCGGACAGTTAAAGTAAATATACATCTGTTTTTATGAACCAAAAATAGATGTATATTTCCTTGAAGTGAGAATACAGACAGAATCCAAATGTAAAATTCTGTGTGGAATATATTAAAGGAATTCAACATACATACACAAATATGTAGCACAAAACAAATACTGTTAGACAGACTCTTGCAAAACTCACCACCATAGCAGAAGAAGGGTTTTGTTTTATTACACTCGTCGGAGCTCCATTTTCCATCCAGCAGAGTCACAGCACATTTCTTACTGCTGTCTTCATCTCTGAATAACTCCAGATCCCAGTATCTGAAAGAGTGATTGCTCCCATCTGACCACCTCCAGGAGTCTCTGAACAGGCCGATCCACACGTACTCATACTCGTTTGACTTATACTCTCTCTTGAATTTGTTGTCCTCTAACTGTTGGTCTCCACTGACCAGGTCAGTGTGATGTTCTCTGCAGTAGCTCTGAGCCTGTGGCCAGCTCATCTCTTCTTCAATCAGATGGAATCTCTTGTTGGATTGCTTCCTTTCTGTGGGATAAACAGACAAACTAAGAAACACACACTGTTTACAAGTTATTTCATCTCATAAAAATCCTTTTTTCTTATTTAAACAGGTGAAACAATAACGTGAGATAAATTCAAATGAATCCACTGCAGGTTCACATGTTTACAAGATCAAAGTGTGTGTGATATAATAAGGTGGATCACATCATTAAAAGTAGGACTGGATTAGAATTCATTTCTGCATGTGGAGAAAGAGACATTTTATCACCACACTTACCAGTAATGTTACTTAAAAGTAAAATTAATAAATAAATTTAAATAAAATCACACCAGTTGACTTTTAAATATATAAATTTTTAACCTTATCAGCCAAGTTTCTACTTAATCCCACACAAAAAGAGGAGGTATATGTCAACGAAAACTATTGTTAGACAGGATGATCTGCTGTATACACATAATAACATTATTAGTTACATATTCTCACCATCATAGCACATAAATTTACGATTTTCCAAACAAGGGACATCCAACCATTTGTGAATTTCCATCCGCACACATTTCTCAAGGCTGTATAAATCATTCGGCTCTTCCTCATGCCATCTACTCTCACTATCATTGAACTCCAGCCCTGGCAGAGACCACTGCCAGTGCCACATCCCTCTCTCATTTCTTTCAGGGTCGCTGTAAAGCCCAATCCAGGCTCCATCTTGATTCTGTGCAGAGTCACGGAGTCTCTCCATGTCTGTCATGTCAGACACTGTGGCCAGGTCAGTGTGATGCTCTCTGCAGTACTGCTGGGCTTCAGTCCAGTTCTTTGTCTGGTTAACAAAGTGGTACTCATGGAGGTGACACATGAAGAAGGAACACTGACCTAATAACAGAGGAAATACTGCAGTGATGGAGCAGACAGCATTAAATCAACATCATGAGTACACAGCTACTACTTACTCCACGCCTCTTTATTCACTTAGATTTCTGAGTTTCTGGATGATTTGCTCTTTATTTCATGATAAGAATGAGCTTTAAGTGAAATCATTTCATGGCAGCAGCAGCAGCAGCAGCAGCAGCAGCAGCAGCAGCACTGCTGTATATGTGATAAGATGATCCACTTACCCATCAGAAGGAGCAGAAACAGACTCCACTGCATCTTTGCTCTGTTAGATGAAACTGATATTTCAGTGTGCTGTGAACCAAACACAATGGATTTAACAAATATTGTCAGTAAAATAAAAAATAAACATTTTAACTCTTAACTGTGTGTCCATTAAAAACAAGAAATACACACACAAACAAAGGTCACCACCCCCTCCAGTTTATGAGGAAGCAGAATGATGTTTAGCAGCTAATATGCAAATTAGGATGAAATCTGCATGAACAGACTCACACTGTGAAACTGTCACTGTTTTCCAGCTCATTAAAATTTCTTATTTGAATAAAACACAAATAATGTAATGCATCAGGCTGAGCCAATAACAAACAAACACCTGTTCAGTATAGTGCGACACAACAACCCTGCATATTGTTTGTTATCATGCTCTGGTTTTCATATATTCACCTTACAATACACTGCTACTATCAAAAACATATTGTGTTTCAGGAGTGCGTGAGACACGATGACGTCACAGGTTCTTTAACCAGAATGAGAAACAAAATAGAGGATAATGCAGAATTAAATTGTTTACTGTTTCTTCAATATATAGATTTAACACCCAAAAGCATGCAGAAGAAGATACGTAGTGTTTTCTCAGCCCTGAGTCTGCAGAGCAGGCTGCATGCATCCCAAAAAAGCTCCATAAACCAAATCCTGAGCCTGAGAGGTAAAACCCAGGGCAAGAAGACGTCCACTGGCCTCACAAAGCTTCACAGTATTGAAGCATTGTTGGATTTCTTTGCATTATAATGTCAGGTGTTCTTGTTATTGTGTCCACTCTTTGTAAAACACGCTGAACTTTGCATGAAATTAAAACTTTAAAATGATAAACTGTGATTATAAAACATGTCACAAATGAGCTGAGCTGTTTGCTAAATCTGGCAAATACAAAAAGACAAAGTGCAAATCTGATTTGATTTGAAATGATGTGAAATATATACTGAAAAAAAGACATTACTGTTCTGTCCACCTCTGCACACACACAATAAATAATATATCAAAGTGACACAACAGAATCATAACTTACATCTTCTGTCCTCCTCTCAGCCGCTTCACTCTGGTGTCTCTCCTTGTGTGCTGATGAAGACTAAAATGTCCCCCAGGTAGATGCTCTCTTTGAGCTGCCTTCACCTGACGTCAGCATTTGAATATCAAAATACTCAAGTCAAAAATGTCCAAAGTCCAGAAAGGATCTATTGTTGACAACAACACATTTACATGATGCAGCAGGAAATAAAAAGAGGAACACACTTTCCTGTTTTCTGTCCAACGAGCAGAAAACAAGGTGTCATACCTAAATATCCACTAATAAGAAGAATAAACTGAACTCATGTTTGTTACTCTGAAAATATAGATTTTTTGCATTGCAGAAATATAATTATTGTTATGCCAGCAATGATATGAACATATTTTTGTTGTTATTCTGTTTCTTTTCATTCACACTCACAGGCAAAGTCAACAATGCCATCAGTTTACAGTGAAACTAAAGTCCATTTATACGACAATAAATAAGTCTTTAGGTTAGCCTGTACAGTATATTTGTACTGGCACATTTTGACTGTACATTCTGTAAGGGTGTTTTCACACTCGGTCCTTTTCAGCCCTCTAAGTGCACTCAGAGCAGTGACTCAGCATTTTTTACCCTGGGTGTTTCTGTGCTGCACACTGTTGCTGTGTGATGTATTCTACATCCCACATCTGGAGACGTGCAGTATCGTCCGTGGACCAAACTACTCCTCGTCCTGCATCCTTGCAAGCGTTACAGGCGGACGTGGTTTCGTCTGTTTTTTCAAGCGTCCCAGGTCAACAGCATGTGATCTAGAGGGCTAAACACAATGGCAAAGAGCAACACCTGGAGCTCTTTGTGTTCAAATGGCACAAGGCATACTCTGGTTCACTTCAGGGGGGTCTGAGTCCTCTTGCAGTGTTCACATATGTGCAAAAAAAATGCTGAGTCACAGCTCTGAGTCCACTTAGAGGGCTGTTAGGTGTGAAAACACCCTTACAGAATGTACAGAGGTCTCCTCCTCTCCAAATCAAACGGACCAGGTGATTAAAAGCAGTAAAAACACTGATTAAAGCAGTTTCACATTAGAAAATGATGTTTTTCTGAAGCAGCTCGTCACAGAAGGGCTGCTAAAATGTCAGTGACTGTATCTGAAGCCAGTGTTTGGTTGGTCCGTTCTGGGCTACTGTAGAAACATGGAGGTGCAACATGGTGATCTTTGTAGTCGAGGACCCGCTCCCTGTGTAGATAGAATTCTAAGGCTACGAAAACACGCGTAAAACATTCTTATTATCAGGTGATTACAGACTAAAGAACTCATCTTATTATATTGCCTATCTGCCAATATATCCCCCTAAAGTTTTTGCAAGACATGTTTGTTCTAATTTAACTTTTTAAATGTGTCCCTCTGCATCACCTCTCAATTAAAAGTGAGCTGTTTGCCTGACAACAGCAGCTGACTCGAGCCCCTGCTCCTCCCTCTTCAGCGTCCCTTGTGACAGCCGCGCGCAACTCAAGCGCCCTGCAGAGCAGCATCACGTCTCCCTCATCTGACGTCATGGACAGCCAGGTAACGACTGTGTGTGCCCCGAGCCTCGGCATTCTTTGTCTCTGTTGTGAAATTAAAGCACTATTACAAATCTTAATACAGGCAGTCTAATGTGGGCAATAACCCAGCGTTAAGTTTAACAACAAGTAAGATAGTGTGGCGTAAAAGCACACCGTCTCCCTCCAACTCTCTGCCAGATTCAGGTTCACCAGCTGCCCGGTGTGAGCGGAGACACACGCCGAACTGCTTCCCCACGTCCACAGGTCTTATTAAACTAAAACTCAGTCTGAAATAATGTTTACATCTCCCACGTCGCGTCTCTGCTGATTAAATTAAACAAAGATGACGTCATGCAGTTTGGGGCTGCGGTGCGTAAAGACTTGATCTTGTGATCATGTGAACCCATCCCCCTTCACTGCCATTCTCTACCTGTCCACCAGATGCCCTCAGACTTGCACACTTCCACATGCAGCCACTTCCTCCTGCCCTGCAGTCACCCCTGTCCTGCCACTGCCATCAGCCGGGGCGCGTTCAGTCTCACAGGGTGCCTTTCTTTTTACTTTTACAAGGTGCTGCAGCTGCCATTTAAAAGTCTGTGCTGTTGCATGCAGCATGCACACAGTCAGGACACACTACTGCCTCATAAGATTACACCTTGAACTTTGACCCTCTTGCTTTTATATCCGTTGCCTTGGAGATGAAACAAACGCCACTTACCCAGTTCGCCAGAGACTGAGATCAACCCAGAGAGCTCTGCTGTTGTTACTTTGTCATGTGTGTAGTTTATAATTTAAACTATCTTAATGATCTTTTTTCTTAATAGACGTGCAAAATCAGGGTGCACTTGATGATCTGAATGAAAAATATGTCTAATTAGGAATATTAGATATAGTAATACTTAGGTCAGTGACCTGTTCGACACAACTATTAAAACATTAAGGAGAAAAACAGTCATAAAATATTAAATTCCACAGCCTGAGATGGCACAATACAATTTCTTGTAACTTTAAACTGTTTTTAATCCCCTGGCTACTTAAAAAATAGCAATCATATTTTATTTTGATTTAAATTTGAAGTTTTCAAAGCTGAAAAGGCATTGATTTTCATGGAGTGACTCATTACACACTTGCCAAATGAACGGAGTTAAAGAATAAAAAGCTTGGGTTGAATAAGCTTTAGTTTTAGTGAAAAGAAGAAAAAGAAGAGAGGACCACTCTGTCTTTTAACAGTTTATTCAAGCTCAGAGAAATCAATTATCTGTTTACACAAAATTCCAAAAACGTGATTATTAAAAACAAAGATTTTACATAATAAAACCAACTAGATCAAAACTAGTGACGGCCAAATGAAGCCTCATGGACCACTTTCTTATTATGTGACCCCACCACATGGCCCTCTTGGTTTGAAGATAAAGGCTGAAGGACTTGCAATGAAGTGTGCTTTCAAACCTTTGTTGAACAGACAGCACCATCTAGTGGCTTCAGAAAATAAAGACAGTGGTTCATGAGGCCTCATTTGGCCATCACTGCTCAAAACCTAAATAAAGATAGTAAAATGTTCCATATTTGAATACATGAGAGCAAAACCAAACCAGTACACTGTAGACTGGTGTAGTCATTCCAGTTCCCACCATAAAGATGTCGACCATACACACTGTGAATTATACAGAAAACTAAATACAACCTCAAAAGATGAATTAAAGATAGAGAAATAAAATATAACAACAACAAGCTCAGAAAATGACAAATATTGATAACTCAGGTGTTGCTGAATCAGAATAAAGAGACAGAAAAACCCATCACAGGGTCACATCCTCAGTAATCTGATGCTGCTTTGAAACTGACTTCAATGTAGCTACTTTCTCTCTATTTAAATCTGCTGTTAAAAAGTCTGCTGGTGATTTCACATCTCTCCCCCTCAGGTTGGGATTACTACATGTCCCAGAATGCCGTTCAACAAACACATGTTATAGTGTAAATGTTTCCAAAAGTAACACAGCACTGCAAACAAAGTGAGTAAATGAATCAAAGGCCTGCTAACAGTGAGTATAGAGGGTTTAGCACGTAGAACAGATGAAATTAAACTTCTCATTGTCATTCTTTTTGAACCACTTATGTTCTCCTCCAGCCAGACGTAGGGACTGTTGGCCTTCTTGGCTTTCTCTTGGATCCATCGCTGCTCGTCAGGGTTGCTTAGTTCCCTGTGCAGTGATATAAGGCGTCCTCTGAGGTCTCGCTCTCATCGGTCAGGATCACTTTATCTGTCATGGAAGAAATGGAGACAAACACAGGCCAGTGTAAATAACAGCTGTAACATTACTTTATATAAATATATTTTATCACGTGTTATATTATCTTTAAAATATTCACCGCCGTAGCAGAAGAAGGGTTTTTTCTCATCACAGTGTTCATCCCTCCATCTGCCTCCATCATTCAGCATGGTCACAGCACATCTCTCACTGCCCGAGTCATCGTTAAACTGTGGACCCCTGTATCTGAAAGAGAAACTGCTCCCATCTGACCACCTCCAGGAGTCTCTGAACAGGCCGATCCACACGTACTTGTCTGACTTATACTCTCTATTGAATTCGTCGTCCTCTAATTGTTGGTCTCCACTGACCAGGTCAGTGTGATTTTCTCTGCAGTAGTTCTGAGCCTGTGGCCAGCTCATCTTGTCTTCAATCAGATGGAATCTCTTGTTGGATTGCTTCCTTTCTGTGGGATAAACAGACAAACTAAGAAACACACACTGTTTACAAGTTATTTCATCTCATAAAAATCCTTTTTTCTTATTTAAACAGGTGAAACAATAACGTGAGATAAATTCAAATGAATCCACTGCAGGTTCACATGTTTACAAGATCAAAGTGTGTGTGATATAATAAGGTGGATCACATCATTAAAAGTAGGACTGGATTAGAATTCATTTCTGCATGTGGAGAAAGAGACATTTTATCACCACACTTACCAGTAATGTTACTTAAAAGTAAATAAATAAATAGAAAATAACACCAGTTGACTTTTGACTTTTAAATATATAATTTTTTAACCTTATCAGCCAAGTTTCTACTTAATCCCACACAAAAAGAGGAGGTATATGTCAACGAAAACTATTGTTAGACAGGATGATCTGCTGTATACACATAATAACATTATTAGTTACATATTCTCACCATCATAGCAGATGCATTTATGATAACTACAACAACGGACATCCTTCCATTTGTGATTGTCCATCAGCACACATTTCTCATTTGTAGAACGGTAATTATTCGGCTGTCCTTTATGCCATCTACTCTCCCTATACCTGGACTCCAGCCCTGGCAGAGACCACTGCCAGTGCCACATCCCTCTCTCATTTCTTTCAGGGTCGCTGTAAAGCCCAATCCAGGCTCCATCTTGATTCTGTGCAGAGTCACGGAGTCTCTCCATGTCTGTCATGTTAGACACTGTGGCCAGGTCAGTGTGATGCTCTCTGCAGTACTGCTGGGCTTCAGTCCAGTTCTTCTCCTCTTCAACAAAGTGGTACTCATGGAGGTGACACATGAAGAAGGAACACTGACCTAATAACAGAGGAAATACTGCAGTGATGGAGCAGACAGCATTAAATCAACATCATGAGTACACACCTACTACTTACTCCACGCCTCTTTATTCACTTAGATTTCTGAGTTTCTGGATGATTTGCTCTTTATTTCATGATAAGAATGAGCTTTAAGTGAAATCATTTCATGGCAGCAGCAGCAGCAGCAGCAGCAGCAGCAGCAGCACTGCTGTATATGTGATAAGATGATCCACTTACCCATCAGAAGGAGCAGAAACAGACTCCACTGCATCTTTGCTCTGTTAGATGAAACTGATATTTCAGTGTGCTGTGAACCAAACACAATGGATTTAACAAATATTGTCAGTAAAATAAAAAATAAACATTTTAACTCTTAACTGTGTGTCCATTAAAAACAAGAAATACACACACAAACAAAGGTCACCACCCCCTCCAGTTTATGAGGAAGCAGAATGATGTTTAGCAGCTAATATGCAAATTAGGATGAAATCTGCATGAACAGACTCGCACTGTGAAACTGTCACTGTTTTCCAGCTCATTAAAATTTCTTATTTGAATAAAACACAAATAATGTAATGCATCAGGCTGAGCCAATAACAAACAAACACCTGTACAGTATAGTGCGACACAACAACCCTGCATATTGTTTGTTATCATGCTCTGGTTTTCATATATTCACCTTACAATACACTGCTACTAATGCAGAATTAAATTGTTTACTGTTTCTTCAATATATAGATTTAACACCCAAAAGCATGCAGAAGAAGATACGTAGTGTTTTCTCAGCCCTGAGTCTGCAGAGCAGGCTGCATGCATCCCAAAAAAGCTCCATAAACCAAATCCTGAGCCTGAGAGGTAAAACCCAGGGCAAGAAGACGTCCACTGGCCTCACAAAGCTTCACAGTATTGAAGCATTGTTGGATTTCTTTGCATTATAATGTCAGGTGTTCTTGTTATTGTGTCCACTCTTTGTAAAACACGCTGAACTTTGCATGAAATTAAAACTTTAAAATGATAAACTGTGATTATAAAACATGTCACAAATGAGCTGAGCTGTTTGCTAAATCTGGCAAATACAAAAAGACAAAGTGCAAATCTGATTTGATTTGAAATGATGTGAAATATATACTGAAAAAAAGACATTACTGTTCTGTCCACCTCTGCACACACACAATAAATAATATATCAAAGTGACACAACAGAATCATAACTTACATCTTCTGTCCTCCTCTCAGCCGCTTCACTCTGGTGTCTCTCCTTGTGTGCTGATGAAGACTAAAATGTCCCCCAGGTAGATGCTCTCTTTGAGCCGCCTTCACCTGACGTCAGCATTTGAATATTAAAATACTCAGGTCAAAAATGTCCAAAGTCCAGAAAGGATCTATTGATGACAAGAACATCATTTACATGATGCAGCAGGAAATAAAAAGAGGAACACACTTTCCTGTTTTCTGTCCAACGAGCAGAAAACAAGGTGTCATACCTAAATATCCACTAATAAGGAGAATAAACTGAACTCATGTTTGTTACTCTGAAAATATAGATTTTTTGCATTGTCAGAAATATAATTATTGTTATGCCAGCAATGATTTGAATATATTTTTGTTGTTATTCTGTTTCTTTTCATTCACACTCACAGGCAAAGTCAACAATGCCATCAGTTTACAGTGAAACTAAAGTCCATTTATACGACAATAAATAAGTCTTTAGGTTAGCCTGTACACTATATTTGTACTGGTACTACTTGTACTGACTGTAAATTCTGTAAATGCATGTTTCTCAGTTATTTGCTTCAACAGTAATTTAATTTGTATGTGTTTCAATAGGTTTGTGGTGTCAAACTCAGCTTAAAGGAACAGTGTGTCAGACTTAGGGGGATTTAGTGGTGTCTAGCAGTGAGGATTGCAGATTGCAGAAAGCTTCTCCAGGTCAGGATTCCTCCAGTGTTCATTGTTCAGGAGGTTTTTACTGTGAGCTGAATTATCCGCAGAGGTCTCCTCCTCTCCAGAACAAACACAACAGGTGATTAAAACCAGTAAAACACTGATTAAAGCAGTTCTATTTCATCCCTGCTGACCGCCAGAGGCGGTGCTTTAAGCAGTGAATATTCCCCTTTGCGCATGCGCAGTTCAAGTATGTATATCAACAATGTCACCTGTGACCCCTGGATGAACCAAAAGAGACTATATCTTCCGGTGACATCAACTGCATTTCAAACTTATATCCCTTATATCTGTGGCCATTTTCAGTCGGAGCAGCGGACATTCGGCCACCAAGAACTGCGACGGCATTCTTTCCCTCTTGAGAGGTGTTTAACTACGTTTGGTTCAGTGTGGACGCGGTGCGTCCCTTTGCCGGTAAGGCAGCGTTTCATTTCCCTCTCCGGAGAAGGTATGTAACTCCTAAGTTGTTGCATACTAATGTTATATTACCTACTTTGTTAAACTTGTTGATGAAAGTTGCGTTCGCGCAACATCTTCCTGGCACTTGATTTACTCTGATTGAGTTAACGTTGTCTGTTTCTGGAGTTTTTTCTGCTGGAGGGTTGCATTAGTGCTCCCCAGTTGCCAACGTGTATAGCCCGTTGTTTATTTAGCGGTAGCATCCGCACTAAAGTTTATTTTGAGTTTGTTATAATCAACCTGTGTTGGTGAATGCTGCGTGCGCGCTGCCTCTCAGCATCCTGTGCAGAGGCCAGCCCGTGACTTTCGGGATTCTGCCCACCTGCCCTCCAGGCAACCTCGAGCCCTGTATCCTTCCTGTCCGCCCCCCCTCCAGGACCCCCAGGGGCCGGGGGGCCATGAACTGAGGCCTCGGGGGTCGGCTGTCGGGTATTTCTCCCATCAGCAGCTCAATTACTGGGCTGCTCACACTTCAGACCCGTGGGTGGTTGCCACCTTAACCCACGGGTACAAGATTCAATTCCGATGGCAGCCCCCTACATCCAGCCAGGTCAGAATGACCGTCATCAGCGACCCGGCAAAAGCCCTAGCATTGGACCCGGACTTATCCGCCCTCCTGGCCAAGGGCACCATCGAGGCTGTAGACCCCCTGTCACACCCCAGGGGGTTCTACTCAACATACTTCCTCGTGCCAAAAAAGACCGGCGGATTTCGTCCAGTCTCAGATCTGAGGGGACTGAACAGGTTTATGAAGGTCATGCCATTCCACATGTTGACCACGGCAGATGTTCTGCGAACTGTTGCCCAGGGAGAATGATTTATGTCCATAGACCTGAAGGACGCTTATTTTCATGCTCCCACACCGGCAGTTTCTGCGTTTTGCCTATTGAGGCCGCCACTGGCAGTTCAGGGCTCTCCATTTGGACTCTCCCTCTCCCCAAGGGTGTCCACAAGATGTGTGGCAGCGGCCCTTGCGCCTCTGCAGTCTCAGGGCATGAAGGTTCTTCCGTACCCCGACAATCGGCTGATCTGTGCCCCATCCCGGACTCCGGTGTCCCAGGATACAGAGCATCTCCTGTCCCACGTGGCCCACCTAGGCCTCAAGGTAAATATGGAGAAGAGTTGTCTGGAACCATCTCAGACCACAATTTTCATTGGTGTAGAATTGAACACTGTAACTATGACAGCTTGACTATGACGTCTGTTGCCCTTGGTCACGTTTCTTCAGCTTTTGGGCAAACTAACATCCGTTTCAGCTATTGTTCTGCTGGAATTGCTATCGCTGCGCCCCCTGCAGAGGTGGTTGAACAGCTTCCACTTGGATGCCAGGTGGCACAGACGCAGGAAGCTCAGGGTGTCGCAGCAGTGTCTCCTCGCCTTGGCCCTGTGGAGGGACAGCGCCTACATGACAAGGGGTGTCCCTATGGGCTCTATTCCATTTTGCAGGGAGACTGTCACTACAGACGCCTGCCCCTTGGGATGGGTGCAGTGTGGCAGAGCAGAACGGCTCACGGATGGTGTTCTGTGGACGACCGCACCGAACACATCAATGTGCTGGAGTTGCAAGCGGTGCACCTAGCTCTCAAGTACTTCCTGCCGTACCTGAGAGGCAAGTATGTCCTCATACGGTCAGACAACACCTCAACTGTGTAACATATCAACCATCAGGGTGGGGCCAAGTCTGCATGGCTGCTGCAGCCCCCCACTTGATCAGCCTATGGGCAATATATCTACCGGGAGAGCAGGACCACCTTGCAGACTTCCTCTCCCATCAAAAGCCTCCATCAGGGGAGTGGCGCCTCCACCACGAGGTGGTACACACCATCTGGAGCCTCTTTGGCAGAGCAGAGGTGGGGAGTGGGGAGCCACAGTCTGGTCTCCCTCTTCTTGAAGGAGGCTCAGAGGGTGCTTCCTCCAAGAGCCACGAGACCCCCAGCATGGGATCTTGCCCTGGTGCTGGATGCACTATGCAGGCCTCCCTTTGAACCCTTGGCACAGGCAGAGCTGAAGTGGGTGTCATATAAGGCCGCATTATTCCTGGCCATTCCCTCTGCGAAGCGTGTCAGTGAGCTGCATGCTCTGTCTGTCAGTGACTCATGTCTGAGGTGGAACTCAGATGGATCAGGGGTCACTCTATGGCTGAACCCAGTTCCTCCCTAAGGTGCTGTCACGCTTGCACCTCATCCAGCCTATAAGGCTTGCACGGTTTGACCCTTTGGTCCTAGCAAGGGTTGCACTCTCTCTAAACAGCGTCTGTCACACTGCATTGTGGATGTCATCCGCAATGCATATGGGGCGAGTAACCGTCCTCTGCCATCCGGTGTGAGGTGCCACTCTACCAGGAGTGTCTCCACATCATCCGCGGCCCTGAGAGGAGTATCCCTGGAGGACATTTGTGCTGCTGCCTCATGGGCATCACCAGACACTTTCTCTACATTCTACAGAGTGAATGTTCCCACTCCCCATCCACTGGGTGTGGTCCTGTTACCAGAATCCTCCGATTCTACTCATTGAGGTTTCTAATCTGGATTCCTCGTGACTTTGCTGGTATGAGTCATTCAGTGCTTAAAGCATCGCCTCTGGCGGTCAGCAGGGATGAAATAGAATGAAAGTTACGAATGTAACTACGGTTCTGTGAATCCCGAATGACCACCAGAGCACTCTGTCACTCAGAATCCTTGTGTTCTCAAGAGAATATTCTGTAGGAAATGATCCTCTGATGTCACCGGAAGATATAGTCTCTTTCGGGTCATCCAGGGGTCACAGGTGACATTGTTGGTATACATACTCAAACTGTGCATGCGCGAAGGGGAATATTCAGTGCTTAACGCACCGCCTCTGGCAGTCATTCGGGATTCATAGAACCATAGTTACATTCGTAACTTTCGTTTTATATTACAAATCAGTGTTTCTCTAATGTTGTTGGGCACGTGGTGGACAGGCTGCTCACCGAGCTCCTGCTAATGTGGGCTCATCTTGTTTTTTCTGCAACTTAAGACTCAGACGTTCAGGGGGTTTATACCAAGAGCTAAATTATCCGCAGAGATCCCCTTCTCACCAAAACAAATGGACGGAGGTTATTTGAAACTGAAAAAATATGTACATGTAAAATATGTAGATATAAATAGCCCCTTCTAAGGGTACAAAAACATGATGATTTGTATTTCCAGGTGATTATACACTAAATAAAACATCTTATTATATGATTTTCCATTTCTACCAATATGTCCCCCTACATCCTACACCCTGGACCTTTATAAAAAAAAACTATTTTTCTTTCTTTTCTTTTTTTTTTGTGGTTTAGGGTCTTGTTGCTGCTTTTTAGTATGTTTCACACAACCAAAACTCACATTGTAGCTCAAGTTGGGCCCCTAACATTATAAGTGTGACATCATTTTTCCATGTCTATTCAAATAGCTTCTATTTGCAGGTGACATTTTGCATGTGCAGAGGGAAACAAGTAGAGAACAAAGCCTGTTTGTTTTTTTGTTGTCTTTATTGAAGGGTGCTGGATGGAGAGACAGGAAAATTAGTTCCAGGAAAGAACCCCGTCCATGCTCACTTATCTCTTCAAATCCCATGTAAATGTTACATCACTATAACATTAATGCAAAGCTTTTTTTTTAAAAAAAATAAATCTACAGCAGAGAATCATCCTAAAAAACAACCCTAAAGTCTCAGTTCATCAGTTTCCACGGAACACAACAACAAAATATTAAAGTGTACTCATCATGCTTCTTGTTTAAACAGGAGCAGAGAACCTTTCCATGACGAGGAGTACTTGAAAAGACATGTACAAAGCCGTGGGGTCAGAGGTCACTGGTGAGTGAGTCAGTTACAGAGAAATGAGTGGACTCTATGCTGTGGTCAGTCTGCTGCCATCTGCTGGACATAATGAAGTACAACATGGGAAGCCATTCACATGTCCACGTCTACGAAACAATTTAGACTGGGATCAGAGGAGAGGTGGATGGGATGATCAAATTCATGTCTTACATATACTTAATTTACTTGCACATGCATTTTTTAAAGGTTTTCCCATGTAATGATGTGAACACCCAGTGTCTGCTGGGGCTGTCCTGGTAAAATAAACAACAGGAGGTGATCAATTTATGGAACAAGCAGCAGATTGTTTGGAATTCGAAATCCAACAGATCTGATGCTGTTTTTGGCGGGACGACGTCATTCCATTACAAATCACTGTTAAAAAAGCAGTCAGTTTTATGACATGACAACTCTGTAGTTAAGGCTTGGTTAGGTTTAGGCCCTAAAACAAGAAGGCACGTGAACAGACAGACCCCAGGTGGCGCTTTGGCCTCTGACTAGATGATATGGAGATAGATTTGTTTCATAATTATGTGTGTGAACAGATGGACAATCTGTTTAAATCTTTTAAATAATCAGTGATAAGTAACGTGCATTCATTGTTTTATGATACTCACTGACATTATACTAAAAATAAGATGTGACTCTAAATGTCTAACTCTTAAACCCCATAATTTTCTACTGATTACACTAGCATTGTAAGGTTATGGAGAGATGTCTGGATGTCAGTCACCAGCATCTTCTACCGTGGCCCTCTTTACAGGTTGGATGGTACTGACTTCTGGTCTATTTACAATGTATAAAATGCTGCACCTGCTTTCGTCCCCCCAACCCCCAACATGAATGTTTACTGTTGCCATGGCAACAGATGCTGTTTCAGTAGCAAACATTAGCTTAGCACAACCTCCATATCAACAAAGAACAATAAAACTACAATACGACATTTGTAAACAAAAAGAGCTCCCAACACCAACAGCTGTTCTATCAAAGACCTTAACCAGGGTGTTGCCACTTGTCATATCTTACAACAGCTAACGTAACCTCACTGAAACCATGTAACCTAACTAAACACGGGGCGGTCAGCGCAGACATTACAACTACATTAGTAAGAGTACACTAATAATAAGATGTGAAGTGCTTTGTGACTTGAATCCTACTCGAAAGAATAAATGAAAAATATAAAGGATGAGTTGGCTGATAGCTGCCAACTGAAGAAGCAGCCAAGCCACCGTGCTGTTCATACTCAAACAGAAATGTATACAAAAGTGTGTGCCAGATACATAGAACAAATAAACACACACTGATACTCACTGTATGACATTAGCATTAAACAATGAATGCACGTTACTTATCGATGATTATTTAAAGAAAGAAAAAAAACCCAGCTCATAGAAAGACTGCGTGCTCTTACTTTCACATGCGGAAATGACGTCATCAGCTGGGTGATCACGTGCTATCCGAAAATGGCCGAGTGATACGGGTGCGTTTTCGAGTTCACAAATGCCTGTTTGAAAGTTGTAAATGTTAGAAAGATATTCACAAATGCTTTTCATTTATTTGCAAATTAATTTAATGTATTCACAGATATTTTTTTTTATTTGTGGAATGTGTGTGTCTATTTGCAGATTACACATTTACACACAGATTGTCCATCTGTTCACACACATAATTATGAAACAAATCTATCTCCATACTCTCTCCTCTCTCCTCTCTCCTCTCTCCTTGTCTCCTAGAGGTGTATTTAAGGGATGGGAAGATCCTTGTTGATGGCAGAGAGGGAACTATTTCTATTTTTCTAGAGAGGAGGCGAGGAAGCATAATTTAGCATGATGAAATTTAGACTGGGATCAGAGGAGAGGTGTATGTGGTGATGGCTAAATGAGGCCTCATGAACCACTGTCTTTATTTTCTGAAGCCACCAGATGGCGCTGTCTGTTCAGCAAAGGTTTGAAAGCACACTTCATTGCCAGTCCTTCAGCCTTTATCTTTAAACCAAGAGTGCCATATGGTGGGGTCAGAAACTAAAGAAATTGGTTTGTGAGGCTTCATTTGGCCATCACTAGGTGTATGGTATAATAATAATCATGAATTATACATATTATACACATTATAATGTGAACATCCAGAGTCTGCTGGGTCTCTTCTTGTAAAATAAACAACAGGAAGTGATTGTTTTATGAAACAAACATCATCAACAGCAGTTTGTTTAAAAGTGTTTTCTGATCTGATGCTGTTTTTGGCAGGACGACATCATTCTGTTACAAATCACTGTTAAAATACCAATCAGTTTTATAATGTAGTTAAAGTTCGGTTACGTTAAAGCACAAAAACAATGTTTAGGTAAAGAATAGTTTGGGTTAAATAAACTTTTGTTCAAGTTAAAAAAAGAGAGGACCACTCTGTCTTTTAACACTTTATTCAGCTTCAGAGAGAGAAATTATCTGTTTACATCAAACTCCAAAAATGTGATAATCAAAGACAAAGATTTTACATAATATAACCATCACCAGATCTTTATCAAAACCTGAAAATATAGTAAAATGTTCCATATTTGAATACATAAAGCAAAATCAAACCAGTACACTGTAGACTGGTGTATTCATTCCAGTTCCTACCATAAAGATGTCGACCATACACACTGTGAATTATACAGAAAACTAAATACAACCTCAAAAGATGAATTAAATATTCACACTTTAAGAGAAATAAAATATAACAACAAGCTCAGAAAATGACAAATATTGATAACTCAGGTGTTGTTGAATCAGAATAAAGAGACAGAAAAACCCATCACAGGGTCACATCCTCAGTAATCTGATGCTGCTTTGAAACTGACTTCAATGTAGCTACTTTCTCTCTATTTAAATCTGCTGTTAAAAAGTCTGCTGGTGATTTCACATCTCTCCCCCTCAGGTTGGGATTACTACATGTCCCAGAATGCCGTTCAACAAACACATGTTATAGTGTAAATGTTTCCAAAAGTAACACAGCACTGCAAACAAAGTGAGTAAATGAATCAAAGGCCTGCTAACAGTGAGTATAGAGGGTTTAGCACGTAGAACAGATGAAATTAAACTTCTCATTGTCATTCTTTTTGAACCACTTATGTTCTCCTCCTCTGTCCATGGCTCCAGACATGTCACAGTCATCCGCTGGTACACCTGTGACCCAGTTCTTATAAGTGACCATCTCTTCATTGACCCAGAACCAGAAACCCAGAGTGCAGGTGTAGCGCAGTCCCAGCCAGACGTAGGGACTGTTGGCCTTCTTGGCTTTCTCTTGGACCCATCGCTGCTCGTCAGGGTTGGTGATGGAGACCAGGTCACAGTGGTTCATTCTGCAGTACTTCAAGGCATCGTCCCAGGTCATGTTCTCCTTGATTAGGATCATTTTATCTGCCATGGAAGAAACTGAAAGTTTGTGGACACTTTAGTCGGACAGTTAAAGTAAATATACATCTGTTTTTATGAACCAAAAATAGATGTATATTTCCTTGAAGTGAGAATACAGACAGAATCCAAATGTGAAATCCTGTGTGGAATATATTAAAGGAATTCAACATACATACACAAATATGTAGCACAAAACAAATACTGTTAGACAGACTCTTGCAAAACTCACCACCATAGCAGAAGAAGGGTTTTGTTTTATTACACTCGTCGGAGCTCCATTTTCCATCCAGCAGAGTCACAGCACATTTCTTACTGCTGTCTTCATCTCTGAATAACTCCAGATCCCAGTATCTGAAAGAGAAACTGCTCCCATCTGACCACCTCCAGGAGTCTCTGAACAGGCCGATCCACACGTCTTGATTAGAGCCCATGTTCTTGAGGCCCTCTAACTGTTGGTCTCCACTGACCAGGTCAGTGTGATGTTCTCTGCAGTAGCTCTGAGCCTGTGGCCAGCTCATCTTGTCTTCAATCAGATGGAATGTCTTGTTGGATTGCTTCCTTTCTGTGGGATAAACAGACAAAACTTACATCACCATGTCTTAAGGAAATACACATTTTGTCAAGTGGTATAGTTTCATAAAAGACTGTTTGATAATTATTCTTATTATTATTATTACTAATTACCTGTGAAACATTAACTAATTTATTTGTATTCCAGTCAAGATATTGGCAGCATTTTGGCAAAATATGGTGGATAACTCAATATTATGAATAGCATTAGTATGTATATATGTGATTCAGTGAGTAGTTGGGTTATAAGAAACATATTCTCACCATCGTAGCAGATGAAGGCATGCTTATGCTCTGTACAGTGGAAGTCCAGCCATGAGTTATTATGTATACGCACACAGTTTTCAGGAGATTCCTGATCATTTGGTTCACCTGGAGCCCATTTTGTATTAGTAACATTGAACTCCACTCCTGGCAGAGACCAGTGCCACATCCTGTTGTCTTCTCCTGCGGTGCTGCAAGGAGGTTAAAAAGAGGACAAATCACAGTGTCATATCACGTCATATCATTGGCTACAACCCTCTGCAGTGAAATCTGGTCTGCACTTGTCAAAAGGCTCAGTAGCTGGCACACTATCATACAACATGGGGATGATTGGTTAGTTGCACTGAGGTGTCCACAGTCGGCCTTGAGTCACAATTGATCTTATATGAAGACACCAAAGATAAGGGTGAGAATTACAATTCTGCCATTATTGTAACACACACATCACAGTTCAGTTACACTGAGTATGTGTAATACCTGTAAAGCCCAATCCAGGCTCCATCTTGATTCTGTGCAGAGTCACGGAGTCTCTTCATGTCTGTCATGTCAGACACTGTGGCCAGGTCAGTGTGATGCTCTCTGCAGTACTGCTGGGCTTCAGTCCAGGTCTTTGTCTGGTTAACAAAGTGGTACTCATGGAGGTGACACATGAAGAAGGAACACTGACCTAATAACAGAGGAAATACTGCAGTGATGGAGCAGACAGCATTAAATCAACATCATGAGTACACAGCTACTACTTACTCCACGCCTCTTTATTCACTTAGATTTCTGAGTTTCTGGATGATTTGCTCTTTATTTCATGATAAGAATGAGCTTTAAGTGAAATCATTTCATGGCAGCAGCAGCAGCAGCAGCAGCAGCAGCAGCAGCAGCAGCAGCAGCAGCAGCAGCAGCACTGCTGTATATGTGATAAGATGATCCACTTACCCATCAGAAGGAGCAGAAACAGACTCCACTGCATCTTTGCTCTGTTAGATGAAACTGATATTTCAGTGTGCTGTGAACCAAACACAATGGATTTAACAAATATTGTCAGTAAAATAAAAAATAAACATTTTAACTCTTAACTGTGTGTCCATTAAAAACAAGAAATACACACACAAACAAAGGTCACCACCCCCTCCAGTTTATGAGGAAGCAGAATGATGTTTAGCAGCTAATATGCAAATTAGGATGAAACCTGCATGAACAGACTCACACTGTGAAACTGTCACTGTTTTACAGCTCATTAAAATTTCTTATTTGAATAAAACACAAATAATGTAATGCATCAGGCTGAGCCAATAACAAACAAACACCTGTACAGTATAGTGCGACGCAACAACCCTGCATATTGTTTATTATCATGCTCTGGTTTTCATATATTCACCTTACAATACACTGCTACTATCAAAAACATATTGTGTTTCAGGAGTGCGTGAGACACGATGACGTCACAGGTTCTTTAACCAGAATGAGAAACAAAATAGAGGATAATGCAGAATTAAATTGTTTACTGTTTCTTCAATATATAGATTTAACACCCAAAAGCATGCAGAAGAAGATACGTAGTGTTTTCTCAGCCCTGAGTCTGCAGAGCAGGCTGCATGCATCCCAAAAAAAGCTCCATAAACCAAATCCTGAGCCTGAGAGGTAAAACCCAGGGCAAGAAGACGTCCACTGGCCTCACAAAGCTTCACAGTATTGAAGCATTGTTGGATTTCTTTGCATTATAATGTCAGGTGTTCTTGTTATTGTGTCCACTCTTTGTAAAACACGCTGAACTTTGCATGAAATTAAAACTTTAAAATGATAAACTGTGATTATAAAACATGTCACAAATGAGCTGAGCTGTTTGCTAAATCTGGCAAATACAAAAAGACAAAGTGCAAATCTGATTTGATTTGAAATGATGTGAAATATATACTGAAAAAAAGACATTACTGTTCTGTCCACCTCTGCACACACACAATAAATAATATATCAAAGTGACACAACAGAATCATAACTTACATCTTCTGTCCTCCTCTCAGCCGCTTCACTCTGGTGTCTCTCCTTGTGTGCTGATGAAGACTAAAATGTCCCCCAGGTAGATGCTCTCTTTGAGCCGCCTTCACCTGACGTCAGCATTTGAATATCAAAATACTCAAGTCAAAAATGTCCAAAGTCCAGAAAGGATCTATTGATGACAACAAGACATTTACATGATGCACCAGGAAATAAAAAGAGGAACACAATTTCCTGTTTTCTGTCCAACGAGCAGAAAACAAGGTGTCATACCTAAATATCCACTAATAAGGAGAATAAACTGAACTCATGTTTGTTACTCTGAAAATACAGATTTTCTGTAAATGCATGTTTCTCAGTTATTTGCTTCAACAGTAATTTAATTTGTATGTGTTTCAATAGGTTTGTGGTGTCAAACTCAGCTTAAAGGAACAGTGTGTAAGACTTAGGGGGATTTAGTGGTGTCTAGCAGTGAGGATTGCAGATTCCAGAGCAGAGAATCAACCTAAAATCATGCTTCTTGTTAAAACAGGAGCAGAGAAACTTTCCATGACGAGGAGTACTTGAAAAGACAAGTACAAAGCCGTGGGTTCAGAGGTCACTGGTGAGTGAGTCAGTTACAGAGAAATGAGTGGACTCTATGCTGTGGTCAGTCTGCTGCCATCTGCTGGACATAATGAAGTACAACATGGGAAGCCATTCACACGTCCACGTCTACAAAACAATTTAGACTGGGATCAGAGGAGAGGTGGATGGGATGATCAAATTCATGTCTTACATATACTTAATTTACTTGCACATGCATTTTTTAAAAGTCGTCTCCCTAACCTGCCTTCATGGACAGCCAGGTAATGAGGGTGTTCGCCCTAAGCTGCGGCATTGTTTGTCATTGTTGCGAAATTAAACCACGATTCAAACCTCTGAGTACAGCCAGGCTAACAATAAAACACCAGTGAGCTTAACAACAAGTAACCTAGTCTGGCATAAAATCACACTGCCTCCCCCCAGCTCTCAGATTATCAGTTTTGGGTTTAACAACCGCCCCATGTGAGCGTAGACAGACACTGAATTACTTTACAACCTCAAACACACATTAAACACACATTAAACATGGCTTAACAGAGACAATTTCAAACACAAGTACACAAATCAGTTTCACTATAACTCGCAGCATTCACAGGCAAACACTTGTCTTTATCTGGATTTTCCCCACAAATACAACATGCTAATGTTTTAGCACAAGCCTATGGCATTTTACGTTGTATAAGTTAGCCTAGCAGCTAGTGGACTTTTCCTCTGCTCATATGAAGCCAGGGACAACAGCAACATTTAACAAAGGTAACGTTACAAAATTTGGCTCCATTACAACTCACAGGGTTCACTGACAAAACAACTGTCTTATACTAAACACGTTTTCCAAACAAATACAACATGCTAACGTTATATGCACAAACCTATGGCATTTTACATTGTATAAATTAGCCTTGTGCCTAGAGGACTTTTCCTCTACTCATATGAAGCCAGGGACAACAGCAACATTTAAAGGAGCTATATGTAAGAAATCTAAAGCAAATAGTCATAAAATCCTCCTAATATGTCACAGAGACTAAGGAATAATGTTCATATAACATACTGATCTCACCGACAACAATAGTACAGCCAGGATATTTGCATTTAAAAAACACTTTTACGGTCCGCAAATCATGTTTATGTTTTGAATTTGTGTTTTGGCCTGTTGCGCCACCCACCACCGTCTACCAGTCACGCAGTCAGTAGAATCTCAGCATCAGTTACAGTTACGACTGAGCTACAGCAGCACGGCAAGCAGCATTAGCAGTGTCCCGGTACATAGCATTAGCAGCCAGCTCCTCCTCAGCTGTATCCCGGCAGCAGCATTAGCAGCAGAGAAGCCGAACTTGCTCTTTTCCGCTGGAAAACCGAAGATCAAGGACGCGGCGACGCAGCCCTGCCACGGCAGCCAAATCAGTCTCCAGCGTGCCGCTGTCCAGCAACCTCGAATCTGTAGGGGAGGGGGGGCGGACACGACTCGCGGCAGTATTTTGAATTTGAGTGCAGTAACTGTTTTGGCCACATTCTTACATACAGCGCCTTTAACAAAACGTTACAAAATTTGGCTCTATTACAACTCACAAGGTTCACTGACAAAACAACTGTCTTATACTAAACATGTTTTCCAAACAAATATGGGTCCATGTCATTGGTCCGACAGCCCATTGGTCCGACATCACATTAGTCCGACGTCCCGTTGTTCCGATATGTGATTATACTAGGCTATACTGTATTTGTGTACCATAGAGGATCAGCAACGCAACAAAAGTAGGCTACTGGTCGAGATACAAGTGTCATAGAGAGAACAGAATGAAACACCATAACCTCCTGTTATTAACTCTGGGGTCGGGGTTGTGTGGGGAGCTCTCCGCGGTGCTGAACGGCTCCTGGCGGGCGTATTTCTACCTTGATGGTGCGCCACGACCGGCTCTGGGTCAGGTGGGAAAGGCTTGAGGTGAAGCAGGCTCACGGCTTATGTGTTTGTCACTTTCTTTTTCATTTTAACCCACACCATGATCTTTTCCTAACCCTAACCAAGTGGTTTTTGTGCCTAAACCTAACCAGACCTTAACCACAGGGCATCATGATGATTTCAGAACAACGAGACTTCGGAACAATGGGTTTAATATGGTCGGAACAATGGGATGTCGGACCAATGGGCTGTCGGACCAATGGGCAGACCCCACAAATATAACATGCTAACGTTATTAGCACAAGCCTATGGCATTTTACATTATATAAATTAGCCTAGTGATGAGCGGAGAGTTCCTCTGCTCATATGACGCTAGGATAAATCACACACAAGACTCAAAAAGCTATTTTGTGGAGGCTTTATTGTCTTAACAATTTATTGTTTCTTATCCATGAAATTAATGTAAATAAAAGCTTAGTTTAAAAAAAAAAAAAAAAATTGGCACAAACGTCCACTTGGCCTGAACAATGATCTAATTAGACGTTGATGGTTAAAGGTCGAAGTCACCATGGCCTTGTATCCGTCTCATTCTCATGAACACGATATCTCAAAAACACCTTGAGGGAATGTCTTCAAATTTGGCACAAACATTAGAAACACAGTGATGACTCGCTAAGAAGAAACTGGTTTTGTTGTCTGTTGGTCTGCAGTGATCTGCATATTAGCAGGCGTCTTGCCTAGGTGTCACGACATCCACCATCCCCTCTACGTCAGGATAACAAAGTCTCATACACTACCTCACATTAGAAACGTTGACCTATAGGTGAATGTAAGACTAACTTGTGCTGTGCTGCTCCTCAGCCTTTCTGGGCCTCAACCTAAGCTCCTCCTCCCCTGTTTTGCACCATTGACTAGGGACCAGTCGCCAATCAGACCATCTGGGGTATGTAAAGGCTGAGGAGCTGCTCATTTGGCTGCCATGTGTTGCCCTGCTGGTGTGTTGGTGGGCCACTTTGTAAAAACAGTCCAGAGCTCTTTGTGACTTTTGTATTGTACTTTTTTTCTGACAGTTAGTCAGCGCCGTGGTTTTGTTTGTATTCAGGGCTATTTTATTCATTATTTTGGCCTGGGCTCTCTCTGATATTCTTTTGTATGCTTTTTTATGCTACTGTCAATGTGTTTCAACATACGGCAGATCAGCTGAGTATAAAAAAGAAAACACAATAACATTCTCATCTTTATTTTATAAACAGAACATGAAGTGTTTACAGCCGCAGAAAGTCACATCACATTGTGTGATCTTTTCACCTCTATTAAAGGTTTGATCTGTATGAAATCACATTAATGCACCTCACACAGGGAAAATCAAAAATCCACTGAATGAGCAGTACCTTGATCCATTATCACTGATCTTATAATTTGCCCAAAGACGAACATTGACTTTGTCTCCAACATGTAGCTGCAAGATGGCACTGTTAGATCCAGGGATGGCCTTAGTTTGAGTAGAAGCATACCATGACACTATGTGGTTTCCATTTCGGTACAAACTTCCACCAGAGGCTCCATCATTTGCCCAGTTAAAGGAAGTGAAGGTGAAATAATAGACACCTCGCACTGGTGCCGTAAAATAACCTGCACCAACGACAAAATATAGTCATAATTAAATGAGTAACCAGGCAACAGGAAGAGATGGAGGGGAAAAGAATGAAAGATCACTTTAATACTTAGAGTTATCTCTGGTACTTTGGTACATCCAATCTAGAGGTGGTGGAATAGCAGAGGAAGACTGAGTACTGACCTGTGACTGGGCTGTAATGTCCTCCAATGTTGGACAGAACATTATCGTACACCAGACCATGATGAACATTTACAGGACCGATGGTGCCCTGTACTGGATGTGCAGCAGAAAATGCAACCCGATTCTGCCCTGAGAGATGTAAACATGAACACATCAGTATTCTGAAATTTGTCCTTTTATTTAATTCAGAAGTTCAAGATAAACGGCAAGATTCAGGGGGATTTAGCGGCATCAAGTGGTGAGGACTGCAGATTGCAAACAGCTGAAACTTCTGGTGAGAATTCCTTCAGAGTTCATTTTCCAGGGTTTTTTGTTGATTTAGCCGCAGAGGTATTTTCCTCTCCTGAACCGGGTGATTAAAACCTGTATAAGCAAAAGCGGTTTCACGCTACAAATCAGTGTTCCTCCTACCCTGTTGGGCTCATCAGAGACAGGCCGCTAGCCCAGCACCTGCTAAAGTATGCTCACATCTTTTTTTGATAACTTAAGATCCGGATATTACCCGCAGAGGTCTCCTCTCCAAAACAAACGGACCAGGTGAGTTAATCCAACCTGGTCTCGCTCCGAAGTCATCGAAATCCAGCGCTAAGGCAGTGACTTGCGGTGACAGACACTGACGAATAAAGCCATCCTTTAACGTCGGCATAATACTCGGCAGGACAAGAACAAAAGTTAAGGTGGCAGAAGTCCGAGTAGAGTGGGTGGTACGGGTGGTGGATGGGTCCAACAAACACTGACTTTCACCCAGGACAGCAGTGTTTGCATCCCATGAGATTACAAAGCCAGACCCTGTTCTTTTTTCTGAAACCTAACCATGTGCTGTTGTTGAAGGGAAAAAAATGTCAGTTTGGGGTGTTGCTTCAACATAGTGCTTTTGTTTTGAAAGAAATGGCAGTCTCCGTGGACAAAGACCGGCTCCCTATGTAGATGGAAACGGCTCATTCTAAGGTAAGGAAAACACAATGATTCTTTTTTTTCAGGTGATTATAGAGTTAAGAACATCATTGCATTTCTGCCAATATATCCCCCTAAATCTTACCCACTGTACCTTTAAGCCAGAGCTGTTCATGGGAAAGAAAAGGAAAGTGACCATGGACCTTTTCTTGGCAGTTGGTCTGACAGTGTTTAACCTTCCTATTGCATGCTGAACTGAACTTCCTGTTCCTTCATCTGGCCACATTTCCACTCCCCCAGCCCCCTCATTGCCATTCTCTACCTGTCCACCAGATGCCCTCAGACTTTCAACCTCACTCCCAAATCTGCCCTGCAGTAACCCCTTTCCTGCCACTCCCATCAGCCGGGGTACGTTCAGTCTCTTAGTGATCACCATTTTGCTTTGGTGTCTGGGTTGAACAGCATGTTTCTTGAAACAGTGTGAAACGGTGTGTAAGGGGCTTTTCTGTAGCCCACATTTTCTCTTGTTGGTGGGTGTGTTCGTGGTGTTACCCAATCAGCAACAACATGGATATGAATAAATGCCAAGTAGATCCTTATTGTACTTAGATTTCAGTGTTTCCCATGCCAACAAAGCCCTTTTGTAAATAAACTGAGTGAAACCCCAGCATACTATAAGGCAGTGCGCTTGCATAACAAAACCAGGTTTCAGCACACCACCTTTGAATCAACATTTTGCTACATTTTATCGGGGCTGAACGCAACCCTGATCTTCTCTCCCCACCTGCTCCCCATTTTCCTCATTCAGTCCATACCTGCCCCTTTTCACAAGTCAGTTGTCAGACTGCCCGTGTTGCTCCATGCCATGCCTTATAGAGCCACATGAACTCTGACACCTGTGAACCTAACTGCCTGCACCTCTTTCCTGCTCCCATTCCTGTCTAGCTGTGGACTCAGTTACTCCTGTTTGCACTTCTCTACCCATGCCAGTAAGCTCATCTACCTTCATTTAATCAATAAATCACTAAACTGGCCTGTTTTCACCAACTGTGAAACTTACGCATACAAAACTGTGAAATTGACGCATACAAGCAATGTTTGTATAGAAAAGGTGGAAATGCCTCTCAAAAGTGCCTCTCAAAAGAAAATTTTGCTTATGGCTATCAGGGGAGCTGCACCAAGCAAGAGTGTAAAAGAGAAGGTTGCTCATATTTTTAAGCGTAGATATGTTGCTATTATCTGATGTCATCAGAACACTGTTAAATCAATACATTCTTTTATTTTTTTTTTAAGTAATTATCTCAGCTTAGCTCATAACAGAATCATTTAGTCCTCAGCAGCAACTATGGCTTAGCGTAACCATTGTTTGGTATTTTTTATTACCTTGATCCACTGTACCGAGTTCAATCACCTTGCTGTCAAGTGCAGACAGCTTCCTCTCACTGGCCTCCAGCTTTTTGTTTGTCTCCTCCAGGGCTCTCACAGTAGCTGCAAGCCTTTCTTCCAGAGCCCCCAGCTCCTTCAGCACTGTGTAGATGGGTGGTTCACAGGTCAGCTGGGTTGTTGAGTTTTTTTTCAAAGTGGCTGGTGTCTCTAGCTCTTGGTTTAGATTTTGGAGAGCATCCTTCTCTACCCAAGTATCATTCAGGTCTTCATGTGTCAGCTCAGTGACTTGGGTCTCCGCTCCTCTGGTCTGACAATCAGATAGAGCGGCAAGCAAACACACAACCATCATCAGTGAAAGTCTCTCCATTCTTCAGCTTAGAAGGCACTCGAAATGACTGTTTACTGACAGCAAGAAGGAACGTATTTATAAGAAAGTCAAAGTCAAAGCTGCTGTAAAAACATCAGATAAGCTAATAAACTTTACCCTATTTCCTCATGGCATTTTGACAGTTGTTTATTACAGGTCAATCATCAGTCAACATCAATGTGAAAGTCCTTGATTTGTGTTGTTGTTGTCCAGTATCATGTGCCCTAACTCCGGATTGAAAGTTAATCTCAATTTCCTTCTTGATAAATAAAGTGCATGCCAGAAGTCTGTTGACACAAGCCAGGTTTCTATCCAAATTTAGTGCAAATTTTAACCAAGTTTCTTGAAAATTGGCACAAGAAAATCCCAATGACTGCATGTTTCCATGAGGTCACGCATATAAAGAAACACTTGGTGTTTGAACCATTAAACCTGTTTTTTTTCCACTCTCTGGTAGCTATTAAAAGCTAGAGGGAGAAGATTTAGGGATGTGTTTTTGTGTGTATGGTGGAGGTGGTGGTGGTGGGGACATTCAGGGTACATTGAATGTCAGTAGTAATTGTAGCACCATTAAAAAAAACAACTACGGGAGGAAGATAGAGGATCAGCTGCAGCAGAACAATGTCAGCGGAGTCTGGGAGGGCCTCAAACCATCACTGGTCTTAAGGATTCAAACTCCCAGCCTGTAGGGGACCAGAAGTGGGTAAATAATCTGACTGTATTCTTTATCAGATTTGATCAAACATCAGCTCTATGCAGAGGCTATCCCCTAGCCTACAGATGTGGCCTAGGCCGTTCTGAGCATCTTTCGCTCTGCAGTTACACCTCCAAAACACTAGTCGGCTGCAGGGTTTCTGTGAAGTGCTGTAACGTTTAGTTGATTCAAAACACACATTAAACACACATTAAACATGGCTTAATAGCGACAATTTCAAACACAAGTTCACGAATCAGCTTCACTATAACTCGCAGCATTCACAGAAAAAGCATTTGTCTTTTGCTGGACACATTTTCCCCACAAATACAACATGCTAATGTTTTTTTACATTTTACATTGTATAAATTAGCCTAGCAGCTAGTGGAGTTTCCTCTACTCACATAAAACCAGGGACAACAGCAACATTTAACAAAGGTAATGTTACAAAATTTGACTCCATTACAGCTCACAAGGTTCACGACAAAACAACTGTCTTATACTAAACACGTTTTCCATACAAAAATAGGATGCTAACATTATTAGCACAAGCCTATGGCATTTTACATTGTATAAATTAGCCTAGCAACAAGTTGAGATTTCCTCTACTCATATAAAGCCAGGATAAATCACACACAAGACTTAAAATGCTGTTTTTGTGGAGGCTTTATTGTCTTCGCAATTTATTGTTTCTTATCTGTGAAATTAAAGTAAATTAAAGTTTTGTTTCCACTGAGGGAAATGGTTTCAGCTTGCCAAAACAGACAGAAGGTCTGCTTCACCATGATGCGTAGTTAAGTTTCTGGGGGGGTGCACGTCAGGCTACGGCGTAGGGTACAGTGAGGTTCTACATTGACACAAAGGGTAGGTACGGTGTCGATTTGATGCAAACGTATAAATTCTGCCTTAGCTTTCACAGGTGCATCACTATTAGGTGAGCAAAGTCATCCAGTGGGCCTGATTAGACCCTTTGGCCAACCAGGTCTGGCCCCCCCAGCCAAATGTTTGACACCCCTGTTCTAAACCATCAGTCAGACAATCAGACTTTCGCTTTAATGTATTTTGCTTCTTTTTGCTGCCTTCTCATTATATTACTTTGTTTTTATACTCTTTCCTTATCATATTGCTCCTTGTTTTGTACAGTTTACTTATTACACCAACCTGCATTTTTCTTTTTTATCTAATGTTAAGCTTATCTTGGAGCATACAAGGTGTCCCATGGCCATGGAGTGGGAAGAGTAATAAAGTGAGAGTAATGAGGAAGAGATGAAACAAGTCAAGTACACAGAGATCACACCAGAGGGTCACTACAAAGTTTCTACTTTAGGTGTGACAGGCGTGACAGGCGTGACAGTGTGACGCCTAACACAACAGCCTTGGCTTCTAGTGTGACAATGTGACGGCAGTGCTTTCTAAACAATAAAAATGGCATTAATGTGGCAAAAATAGTCATTTATAATCCCTGTTACATTGCAGCTGATCTTGTCCTCTGCTCTGACATAAGAAGCTAGCAGACCTTACTGTTTTCCTAATTTGTGGACATTTTCGGCTGCTGTACTTCTTTGAGTTAGCTGTTAAATGCTATCAGCTGTTTTTTAAATCTCTCAACAGTGGGCTGGACACACAATATGTTGTCAGAACTTTACACCCTTCCTGTCTATGGCCCTGTCCTGCCAGCAATCCCTTTTACACAGCAGCGCTCTGCTACCTCCACTGCCGGCTTATAGGTGAGACAACTCTGTCCTCCCATTGCACGACTGTATCTTTTATGCAGAATGGAAAGGTGGCACAACAGCGTGAAATTCCTGCCTTAAAGAGGCAGTGGTAAAAGGGCTTATAAACTACTAGATCCTCTTTTTTTCTTATACTAAAAAATACAATACACTCTAACAGAATTGGCACAGTTTACATAGCATTCAGAGTTGTGCACCTCACGTGACTAAAACGTGACCCTTGACAATTAGCAATAATCATTAACAGAATCTACAGCATAGGCATTTCGTTGTCATAAAATAACTTTAACATTAACCAGTTTCCGTCTGGCTTCTTGAGTTGTTTGTTTTTCAGGACTTTTTATTTAACTTCTGCTATTAACAATTAAAGTTATACTAGGCACATAAAGGGGAAATATTAACTGGCTCTTTATTGACTCAGACATTGAAGTTCATTTCTATTTTCTTCCTTGATGAGCATTGTATTGGAGTGAGTGCCAAGGTTCAGTTGAAACTGAGTCTCTCTGACCCAGTTGCTATGAATAGCTGCTTGTTTATGCAGCGAGGAAAGTTGGGTCTGAGAAATAGAGAGGATCTGAGAGGGCAAGAAAGATCTCTGAGGGCAGAAAAAGTAAACATAAGAGAGAAGAAATTTCATCAAGACAACAGCATTAGGTTTTGTTTTGGATGTCATAAGTAATTCTCTTTGAACCTACAGTGGCCTCTCTCTGGTATTTATAAAGTTAAACCTAGCCACTGACATGGAGTTTACCAGGCATTACCTGCCACTGGAATGGGAAGAGCGATGGAGGAGAGAGAAGGAGAGGAGGAAAAGAGTGATTGAAGAAAGTGGTGAAGAAGGGATAGAACAGGACAAACGCGAACTGAGGAGGATCGTTGCTTACAATGACTCCAGGATGGGGCTGACGAGTGGGAGGAGTAAAAAGGAGGGGTCACAGGTCAGGATGAGTGGTAGCGGTCAGGAAAGAATTGGGGAGCATATAAAAGAGGAGGCAACTGGGGATGAGGAACTTTGTAATAATATCCACACATACCACAGCGAAACCTATCCCAAAGAGGTATTTGTGGCCCTGAAGGAATTCCGGGATTCATCTGTTCTCACAGACCTGACCCTGGCCACCGATAATGGGAACACCTTTGACGTACACTCCCCTATCCTTGCAGCTGTCAGCTCCTTCATTCGAGAGAGGCTGAGGGATGGAAATGGACAACAATCAGACGATAATGAGGAAGCAGGAGTCCAAAGGCAGTTAGTGTCTCTGGGTCCTGAGGTTGATCATGTAGGGCTACAGGCAGTTGTGGAGTTTGCCTACACTGGAGCTGTATTGTCTTTGAACAAAAGCAGCATGGCCTCGATTATGGCTGCCGCTCAAGCACTGGGAGTACCCAGAGTGCTGGATCTCTGCAACAAAGAGGAGAGCATGAAGGAAGGTGGAAATCCTAAGAAGGAAGAGCAAAAGATTTCTGCTCTAGAACAGATGAAGATTACTCTTCAGTCCATTAAACAGTTGTGGGCAGACAGAGTTGGGTGTGATGTGGTTTTGGATACAGATGGAGCTTTATTCCATGGTAAGTACACATCCTTATGACTGCAATCTTTAAGTATCTTGATAATTATTTGATAGTAGTCAAAATACGAAATTTTGGTTGTCTCTCTCCAGTCCACAGAGTTATTCTGGCGGCAAGCAGTGACTACTTCCGTGGTATGTTCACCTCGGGGATGAGGGAATCCCGACAGACCTGTGTTGCCCTTCCTTTTCTGGTAGCTTCTGAATTAGAGGTTCTGATTGACTGCTCCTACAGTGGGACCCTTTGGCTTAGCTGGGACTGTGTCTTCGAGATAACCTGCACGGCCCTCCAGCTTCAGTTCCAGCCTGCCCTCTCACTTTGCCTTGACTTCATGCAAAAGGAAATGGAGGCAAGCTCCTGCCTGGATGTGATATCATTTGCGGAAGCCTACGAGATGTCAGAGTTGCTTGAGGAAGCCAATGACTTTGTACTGAGAAACTTCTGGGATGTTTCAGCCACGTTGAAGTTTCAGGACCTGCCAGCAGAGAAGCTTCTAGACATCCTCCGCAGTGATGGTCTGTGTGTGCCCTCAGAGTTGGCTGTATTTCGAGCTGTAATCTCCTGGATTGAGGCTGATCCTGAGGAGAGATTGGACCAGGCAGGCATACTGATGACCGGAGTCCGGTTCCCTCTCATGACCTTTCGAGAGTTCAGGGAGGTAAGGGCCATTAACCTGCGCATGGAGTGCTTTGGAAACAGAGAGGTGGAACTCTACGGTTCAGCACTCAAGGAATTTGGTTTCAGCCTTCCAAAAACCGAGGATCTGTGCCGTATTCGGCGTCCCAAAGATGCTCTGGTTGTGGTTGGGGGAGACCATTTGAGCCCAGATGGCGGTCAGCGTTCACCAAGCAAGGAACTATGGTTTGCAAACTCTCTACGCAGTGGTACAGGTTTGGTGAAGGAGATAGAGTGGAGGAGGCTGGGTGAGATACCAGACAATCCAAAGTTCAGGCACGGCGTAGCATCAATGCTGGGAAGGTTGTATGTTGTTGGAGGATGTTACTTCTACACCAAGGATGACGTGATGAAGTCTGCCTACAGGTAAAAAAAAAAACGGGGCGCAAATTTCGTCCTGTCATTTTAAAAAAACCTAGATTGTCACACAGGTCCACAACTGTGGTCTCACCTTCTCTATCTTTACCTTTACCTTTATCTCACAAATTCTAGTTATGATCCCTTGAAGAACAGCTGGAAGAGACTTGCTGACATGCATGAGTTTAGAAGCAACTTCTCAGTGGTGGTACACGAGGAGCGTCTTTATGCCATTGGTGGAGATAAAGAGATCAACACCAACGTAGACAGTGTGGAGATGTACAACCCAGACACTGACTCCTGGAGGTAAAATTGGTGATGTAACACTTGAAGTCGACTACTCGACACAGTATCAACCCTCGAAAGCATAAGTTTTGGGGCAAGATGTATCAATGCCCAGCTTAACTGTGCTCTAAATCACACATATGAAGGATTTGTCATATGCCTGATATCAGTAAAAATTGTCATCCCAGTGTCTTCAGTTTGCCATTGCTTCCACTCTAACTGATCTCTGTGGGGGACTGAGATTCGATTTGTCCCAACCAGTCAGTAGAAATCAACATATCTGCCTGAATCTAACGTCATTCCAAGTCCACACTGATGCATAGCCATGCCAACATACCGGTTTTGCTGGGGTTTTAGGAGTGGAGCAGAGTGAAGTAGATGCAAACTATGATTCAGGGCGATATTGAGAAGACGTGCCTGGTAGGGCAGCGTCTATATTGTCTATAGCAGTAGCCGTTGTTGCCATTGTTACCTTGGCAAACCTTGACAACAGCTTGACTACCCTGTCCATGATGCTAATTGGCTAGTTGTTAATCCCCCTGCGGTGCTCAATGTGTTGACTGATGTCATGATGCCACATATATCAGTCAACTGGTGGAGTGGGTGAATTCATAGGTGTGGACCAATATAATTTCGTTAAAACTATGACAAAAAAACTTTTATTGCATGACAAAGACGAAGATGTTGAGGAGGTAAAAGATAGAGCTTGATAATAAAAACTATGATGAAATGTATGTTTAATTTTTGTTGACAAGACGGGATGAAAAGATTAATGGTGAACTGTCGGACATTCAAAATGAGTCGAGAGGAGAACTGAATGATAGATCATTTTATTAAACATTAAAAAAAACCTTTAAAACCCTTTAACGTTCTGCTCAGCTGTCTGATAAAGCACATTTTGAGTCACTATATCTTAATGAAAAATGTGTTGAACTTCACTCAACCTGATTGGGCTATCTCTACAGTTCGGATTAGATATGTAATGATATTGCGCTAAAAAAATCCAAGAGACATTGCTGTGTCTTTGAACAGTATGCCTTTTTAGTTCGCCTCCTTCAGCAAGTTAGTTGGATTTATTTTTTCGAGGTATCATACACTCAGAGGTCTTACTGAACAGATTTATGTAACTTTATATAAAAAAGTCAAGGATCAAATAATTAAAAATAAAAGCACCACCAAACAGTTAATTTGTCCTTATATGGTAAAGGTAGTGAAGCTAGGATTTTTTTTTGCTTCCAAGACAGAGCATTTCTGGTCTAAATGCTGTCGCACTACAAAATAAAAAAAAACTCCCAACGGTCACACTGAGGCTGACTGAATTATACTATTCCACCAAACAGTATAACAGTATAAGGTTTCATAATAAATTATTTAGTCAAATGTCAGTGATTAGTCTGATAGATGTTTAAAGTCTGGCTTCCAAACTGCCCATCCTGTCTAGTCTAGTTTGGACTGAAGATTCAGGGACATAAATGCCAGATTGATTTGTGTTACCCTTTCACTACATTCCCATCTGACGCCTTGTATGTCATATTCTCAGCTTTGTCCAGCCCCTGGACCAGGCTCTGAGTGGCTATGCTGTAACTGTCATAGACGGAGGATTCTTCATCTCTGGAGGATTCAATTGTAAGTATGTGTGTCTGGTTTCCATGTTCCTACACCACCCAGAGAGAGGAACCACCTACCTGGCAGACATGACCCATGACCGGGCCCAGCACTGCATGGAGCCCCTGCGAGGCCATCTGTACGTCGCTGGAGGTGTGTGTAACCTGAGGAAGTTTTACACTGACCAATTAGCCTGTGAGGTGTATGATCCTGTGGCAGATTCCTGGACTGCTTTCACCTCGCTGCCTGTCCCCCATGTGGGTGCAGCCTCAGCCGTCCTGGAGGGGAAGGTCTATGTACTGGGAGGATACTGCCAGGAAGATTACAGTGAGTCTGGACTGGTCCATCGGTTGGATCCTAGCACACAGCGATGGGAGAACATGGGTAAAGTGCCTGGGCCTGTTACAGACATACGGGCCTGTTTGCTCCGACTGCCCCAACACTTAAGGCTGTAGTAACAGTCTGGTCAAAATGATTATCTTTAGAAACTGACAGATATTTTTGATGTGATGTGCTCCCAAAATTCAATGTATTATCAGTGTGTGGTTCAGCTAAAAAACCTGTTGTATTGTCAGAGATGTGGTATAAATGACAAAAATCTACGTCCAGAATGACTATTTTGTAAATAGATATATTTTTTGTCTCTACATCTTTTTGAAAAATATAGTTGGAGTAGGATCAAGTGTACAATCCTAACATAATATTACTCAAATAATTTAACTATAACCCACAATTACCATGTGACAATATGATGTTATGAATCTCTGCATGTACCTTATTTTTGAGTGACAAAATTAAAATTTAATGCATGTGTATGAATCAGAGTTAAATATAATTAGTGACTGCATAGACATAACGTTTTTTATATATATATATATATATATATATATATATATATATATATATACAGTACAGGCCAAAAGTTTGGACACACCTTCTCATTCAATGCGTTTTCTTTATTTTCATGACTATTTACATTGTAGATTCTCACTGAAGGCATCAAAACTATGAATGAACACATGTGGAGTTATGTACTTAACAAAAAAAGGTGAAATAACTGAAAACATGTTTTATATTCTAGTTTCTTCAAAATAGCCACCCTTTGCTCTGATTACTGCTTTGCACACTCTTGGCATTCTCTCCATGAGCTTCAAGAGGTAGTCACCTGAAATGGTTTCCACTTCACAGGTGTGCCTTATCAGGGTTAATTAGTGGAATTTCTTGCTTTATCAATGGGGTTGGGACCATCAGTTGTGTTGTGCAGAAGTCAGGTTAATACATAGCCGACAGCCCTATTGGACAACTGTTAAAATTCATATTATGGCAAGAACCAATCAGCTAACTAAAGAAAAACGAGTGGCCATCATTACTTTAAGAAATGAAGGTCAGTCAGTCCGGAAAATTGCAAAAACTTTAAATGTGTCCCCAAGTGGAGTCACAAAAACCATCAAGCGCTACAACGAAACTGGCACACATGAGGACCGACCCAGGAAAGGAAGACCAAGAGTCACCTCTGCTTCTGAGGATAAGTTCATCCGAGTCACCAGCCTCAGAAATCGCAAGTTAACAGCAGCTCAGATCAGAGACCAGATGAATGCCACACAGAGTTCTAGCAGCAGACCCATCTCTAGAACAACTGTTAAGAGGAGACTGCGTGAATCAGGCCTTCATGGTCAAATAGCTGCTAGGAAACCACTGCTAAGGAGAGGCAACAAGCAGAAGAGATTTCTTTGGGCCAAGAAACACAAGGAATGGACATTAGACCAGTGGAAATCTGTGCTTTGGTCTGATGAGTCCAAATTTGAGATCTTTGGTTCTAACCGCCGTGTCTTTGTGAGATGCAGAAAAGGTGAACGGATGGATTCCACATGCCTGGTTCCCACTGTGAAGCATGGAGGAGGAGGTGTGATGGTGTGGGGGTGTTTTGCTGGTGACACTGTTGGGGATTTATTCAAAATTGAAGGCACACTGAACCAGCATGGCTACCACAGCATCCTGCAGCGACATGCCATCCCATCCGGTTTGCGTTTAGTTGGACGATCATTTATTTTTCAACAGGACAATGACCCCAAACACACCTCCAGGCTATGTAAGGGCTATTTGACCAAGAAGGAGAGTGATGGAGTGCTGCGGCAGATGACCTGGCCTCCACAGTCACCGGACCTGAACCCAATCCAGATGGTTTGGGGTGAGCTGGACCGCAGAGTGAAGGCAAAGGGGCCAACAAGTGCTAAACACCTCTGGGAACTCCTTCAAGACTGTTGGAAAACCATTTCAGGTGACTACCTCTTGAAGCTCATGGAGAGAATGCCAAGAGTGTGCAAAGCAGTAATCAGAGCAAAGGGTGGCTATTTTGAAGAAACTAGAATATAAAACATGTTTTCAGTTATTTCACCTTTTTTTGTTAAGTACATAACTCCACATGTGTTCATTCATAGTTTTGATGCCTTCAGTGAGAATCTACAATGTAAATAGTCAAACGCATTGAATGAGAAGGTGTGTCCAAACTTTTGGCCTGTACTGTATATATACACATATATATATAGACATATGTATGTCTATATATATATATATATATATATATATATATATATGTGTGTGTGTGTGTGTGTGTGTATATTTTTAAAAAAATCACAATGTTACAGACCTTTTAAATTGTTGGTGTTTAATGCAGAATCAGAATCATTAGCAAAAGAATTTAAAGAACCCAGAATTTACAAAGGAGCTGATAATGATACATTTTACACACCGTGTGAAATGCAGTCATAACATACAGTCAGTGCCTTTTAAGGGTTACTGATGATTGTTGAGAGTAAATCATTCTTATATGAATTTTAAAAAATATTTCTAACCATAAGTGATAACTGTTTGTCTGATGCATCAAGCACTAAAACAAATAATCACTGCTGTTAGTTAATCATTTACATGACATAACATTCTTATTTTTTTTATTTTATTTGTTATGCATTTATTTTTAGTTTCCACAAGGTATCTCAACAGTTGATATCAGTCTCAGGATGATGAATTGCTCAAAAGAACAAGAAAAAAAATAAATGAAAAGCATGATTCCCTAAATAAAAACATAGATTCTTGGGGGTTTGGAATGTAAATTTCTATGATGTTGGGAAGACAAGGTTTACTTGCCTAAAGCTAATCTACGTAACTTTATTTGCCTAAAGCTAACATGGGTAACTTTACTTGCCAAAGCTAACATTTTATTTGCCTAAAGCTAATGTACATAACTTTATCTGCCTAAAGCTAACATATGTGACTTTACTTGCCCAAACCCAATGAACATAACTTTACTTGCCTAAAGCTAACCTCCATAACTTTATTTGCCTAAAGCTAACATGCGTAACTTTGTTTGCCTAAATTTAAGGTACGTAACTTTATTTGCCTAAAGCTAATGTACGTGACTTCACATGCCCAATCCCAATGAACATAACTTTACTTGCCTAAAGCTAACATACGTATGTGACTTTTCCCTTCTAAAGCTAATGTATGTAACTTTACTTGCCTAACCTACAAAACTTTACGTGCCAAAGCGAATATATGTAACTTTACTCTCCGAAGCCTAACCTGCATAACTTTATTTGCTTAAAGCTAACATACGTAACTTTCCTTACCAAAGCTAACGTAGGTAACTTTACTTGCCTAAAGCTAATACACATAACTTTAATTGCCTAAAGCTAACATGCATAACTTTACTTGTCTTCTTGCCTAAATGTAACCTACTAAACTTTGCTTGCCAAAGCTAATGTATGTAACTTTATTTGCCTGAAGCTAACCTACATAACTTTATTTGGCTAACGCTAACGTACATGAGCTTAACTTACTTGCCCAATCCCCATGAACATAACTTTACTTGCCAAAAGCTAACCTACATAACTTTATTTGCCTAAAGCTAACATGCGTAACTTTATTTGCCTAAAGCTAAGGTACGTAACTTCATTTGCCTAAAACTAATATATGTAACTTTACTTGCCTAAAGCTAACGTACATAACTTTACTTGCTAAAGCGAACGCACATAACTTTACTTGCCTATACCTAACCTATCTAACTTTATTGGACTAAACCTAACCTATGTAACTTTATTTTCCTAAAGCTAAGGTATGTAACTATATTTGCCTAAAGCTAACATACATAACTTTATTTGCCTAAAGCTAAGGTATGTAACTTTATTTGCTAAAGCAAACATATGTGACTTTACTTGCCCAAACCCAATATCCTTAACTTTACTTGCTTGAAGCTAGTGTATGTAAGTTCACTTGCCTAATCTAACCTACATAACTTTGCTTGTCAAAGTTAACTTAAGTAACATCACTTGCCTAACCCTAACATAGCCTAAAGCTAGCGTACATTATTTTCCTAATGTTAAATACGTGACTTTACATGCCCAAACCCAACGAATGTAACTTTACTTGCCGAAATAACCCACAGAAATTTACATTCTTTATCCTAAACATCTAAGATGTTGGGAAGATGAGGAATCCAGTGAAGACACTTGTATGTATTTTTCCACCGTCCCACAGGATGACATTGACGGTGTCTCTGACATTCAGTTCAAGGATTACTGTGTTGCTGGTGGTGTCGCTGGTATCTGGTCCTGTGAACTCCCACGTACTCACTTGGTATTGCCCGTTTTTCACCAGGATGGCTCCTGAAGTGTGGCTGTTGTAGCCAAAAGTCATGAATGAAAAGTGGTAAACTCCCTTCAGGGAAGCAGTGAAGATGCCTGTAGAAGAAGAAAATGCAAAGACTTAGAAGACAGGTATGAAAAAGCTTTTGCTGTCCTTGTTGAATGGATTTTTTTTTTCTAACCGATGAAAACTCAAATAACCACTTTCCTTTAAGTTAGAGAAGAAAATCATTATTTTTTTCTGGTTTTGTATGCTAAATATGAAGATAAAGCCTGCAGCTGGTTAGCTTATGGGCTAAAGACAAAAAACTGAGGAAAACAACTAGCCAGCCTCTGTCCAGAAGTAAAATGCCCACCTACCAGCACCTCTAAATGCCTTCAGGCTTCTGAAAGTAAACCAGTGTCAGAACATACCTGTTGTACCATTGTAAGCGTTGCCAATGTTGGTGAAGACTCTGTTAAAGATCAGAATTCTGCTAGTGCCAGCAGTGTAGGGTCCAGTGAACACATCATGAGATTCGATTACAGTGGCAGAAAATGCCACCTTGGCATTGACTAAAGAAAATAAAAGAATCAGTTTTACATACATTAGTGTGCGTATGGCATCGTGAACTAGCTCTCATTAGTTGTGGCACGTAATGCGTTAAAATAAAACGCCGGGCACTGTGGAAACAATGCCAATAGAAAGTCAATTGGTATCTTTTATTATGGAAGACACACAAATTCCCATAACGTTAATATATTACAAAAAGTAATGCACCACAATTCATGTATAATTCATAATGAACAAGCAATTCGTGTATAACCTGCGTAACTGTCAAGGCTGCAATCCCCTGACCAATGTGCTGACAGGGGTAAAGTAGTACAAACAGAGAAAGTCCATATCTAAAGGCATGAGAATTTCCCCTGGTAGACCAGTGTTTGGAACCATGTGAAATTTTGGTAGTTTTAAGGTATGTAATCACCATGGTTCTTTTCTTTAACCCAACCTATGTAAATTTACTTGCCTAAAGCTAACGTGTGTAATTTTTACTAGCCTAAAGCTAACGTATAACTTTACTTGCTTAATCTAACTTCCATAACTTTACTTGCCAAAGCTAACGTACATAACATTACTTGCTTTAAAGCTAACCTATGTAATTTTACTAGCCTAAAGCTAACGTGTGTAATTTTTACTAGCCTAAAGCTAACGTATAACTTTACTTGCTTAACCTAACTTCCATAACTTTACTTGCCAAAGCTAACGTACATAACATTACTTGCTTTAAAGCTAACCTATGTAATTTTACTAGCCTAAAGCTAACATCTGTCATTTTTACTAGCCTAAAGCTAACGTATAACTTTATTTGCCAAAGCTAACATACATAACATTAATTGCTTTAAAGCTAACCTACGCAACATTACTTGCCAAAGCTAACATACATAACATTATTTGCTTTAAAGCTAACCTATGCAACATTACTTGCCTAAAGCTAACGTACGTAACTTTTCTTCTCTATGCCTAACTTATGTAACTTGTCTAAACCTAACATGCGTAATTTAACTTGCCTAAACCTAACCTATGTAACTTTACTTGCTGAAGCTAAGGTATGTAACTTTACTTGCCCAAACCTATTATACATACTTTACTTGCCCAAACCTAACCAACTTTACTTGTCTAAATCTAATCTATGTAACTTTATTTGTCTGAACTTAACATGCGTAATTTAACTTGCCTATACCTAACCTATGTAAATTTACTTGCCAAACCTACATAACTCTACTTGCCTAAACCTTTCCAATGTAATTTTACTTGCCTGAACTTAACCTATGTTACTTTACTTGCCTAAAGCTAACATACATAACTAAATTTGCCTAAGCCTAACCTGCATAACTTCACATTAACATTTGTTTGTTAAATTGTTGTCGCTTGTTCTTTGTTATAACCATAGTTGTCTATTGTCTTTTATTATGTACTAATTGTGATATTTGGCTTATTAAAGTGTCCTTAGGTGACTTGAAAGGCACTTGTGAATAAAATGCGATAGTATTATGTGAATCTAAAAGTCAGCACTGACCTTTTTTAGTTTTTACAAACCTACATCCTTTATTGCATAAAGTTACATCACATACTTTTGTCACTTTACGGCATACTAATTGACAGTATGAAACTAATTCAGTTTTAGCTGAAATCACAATATTTTTAGTTTTGGTGCCTAATTCCAACCATGCCACCACCAATTTAACACAATACGTGCCACCACCATGTAATGCGTTGTTCATGTCATCATTCAGGTCATGGTCATTTCATGTATTTCTGTGAGATCACGTTGCACAGTTGCACTTACCTTCTGCTTTAATGCTGTTCACCTCAAGTTTGAGTTTACCTAGTTCACCAACTTTTTCTTCAGTTGACCCCAGTCTGTATTTTAATCCTATAAACAGAAGCAGTATTTTAAAAAGGTGTATTTTTTTACATACAGTTTTACATTCCACAGTTCTGGTAATAAAAACAGCAACACAATACATCTTTATTATCAGGATGCAAGTTGCAAAGCATTTATTAAGGGATTAGACTCTATCAGGAAGTAAGGATGTAATTAGGGCTTATGGGGTATTTGATAACTTTTACATGTACCTGCCGTGTCGTTCCTGAGAGTGTCAATTTCAGCCTTCTGCCGGGCCACTGTAGTTTTTTGTGTTTTCAGCTGTAAATCAACATTCCTCAATATAATTTCAGTTTCTTCCTTAAATTCATCAACTTCAGCCTTTTGGTCGTTCAGTTTTGCGCTGAAAGCTTGAATCAAAATTAAAGTCATTATCAGGACATCGTCACATCCAATTCATGAAAACAGTTTCATTAAATGTTGTCAGATCAGTTGGTAGCATTTAACATATTTGTTAAATGTTGGGATAATACTGATTTTAAAATTACCTGTACTGTTGTTTTGAAATTTCTCCACTTTAGCTTGCAGTTCCATCTCTGTGGCCTCCAGACGGGCTTTGACTTTGACTTCAAGCTCCAGGGCCGTTGAGTTAAGGTGGGAAAGTTCATTCTTATACAGATTCAGAAGTCTCTGTGTGTCACTAAACCTAGCCTCAGTTTCTGTCTCCAGATTTTCAAGCTTGGCTTTCTTCTCCCTTAACTGCCTTTCAGTTGTATGGAGTCTCTCTTCAATGTCACTTAAGTTTCCCTTCATTCTTTCCCCACGGTTGACCAGTTGTTGAATTTCTCTCTTCAGACTGACTATGCCAACTTGGTGTTTCTCCAGCTGTGTCTTTGCCTCTCTGAATTCCCTCTCAGTTTGTGACTTAATCTTTTCAAGTTCATTTACTGCACTTGAAAGGTTTGTCACTAATCTTTTGAGCGCACTGATGTTACTGTTTGCAGCCTCGAGCTGAAGTCTTGTCCTACCTTCCATGGCATCCATTCTTTGTTGCAGCATCATTTGTTTCTCTTCGAGTTTTGTCTGGACATCATCAAGGTGTAAAATGTTTTTGTAATTTGAGCAAAGAGTTGGTGTCTCTTGTATTTCCTCTGGATCACATCTCCTCCTGTGTGGGAGTTTGGAAGATGCAACTCCAAATAATGCAAGAAGGAAAACTGCCTTGGTGATCATTTTCAGAGAAAAGATCGGTTCTTTACTTAACAGTTCCTATGAGCTTGAGACAACGAGTCTCATGAGGCAGCACCTTTTACCTTTCATGGGACAGCCCATTTGTGATAAGCAGGGTGCGGCAAGAGTTTTCTTACATTTCGGGAATGTCCCTTGCCACTGAAAACAAACAACCAGGAAATGTCAGAAATTAAATCTGTTTGATTTTCTGTCTTGTGTAGTCTACTCTTACTCTGACATGTGACATGAACAGAAATCGAAATTTGTACAGGGTCCATTAGGAAACACATGTGTACTTCAGTGACGGAAATACAACGCAACATATAAGAAAAACTATCTTAGGATAATTTTTTTTAAGGCATTTCCTAAATTAAAAAGCTGCCCTCACAATAGGGGTTCCTGCACAAAAAATAGGGTGTGAAGCCGTGGTTTTAAGGCTTATTATCTTCAGTGGATCTCTGATTTCTTTTATGATGATCATTTTTAGGACCCTGACTGACCAAGGCGATGGTGGGCCCTTATGTCGGGCCGTTGGTGAGCATCTGATGCCCAAGTTATTGCGATGATTCTCACACCGTTGGCACTAGTTGGCCCTTGCTTTACTGTGGCTGATTCAGCACGTTGAATTGGTGTCAGAGACAATAGAGCCCATCTTTGAATGAAATCACTCTGATTGGCAGTTTAGGTCAGTGAATGATAAGAAATGTTAGGAAAGCATACAAACTACTAAAGTCAAGAGGGAGTGAGATCAAAACAAACTTTTTATATGAGGTAACATCATCTTTTTAGTCATTAAGCTTTTTAGCAGAAAGATTTCGTAATTGTTATTTATCGTTACAGTGTGCGGTAAATATCTTTTGCTCTTTCAACATCTGATTGTGTCATTATTGTGCTAACTAGCATCTTGAATTCATCCTGTCAGTCTTCCAGTTTTAGGGTGACCATATTTTGATTTCTAAAAAAGAGGACACTCGGCCGGCCACGACATAGCCTACTTAAATGATACTTGCAGTTTACTCAAAGATGCCTTATAATTTTAATATATTTAAAATTTATATGTATGGATAGAAAATTCAGTTATATTACAAAATAATATCTCTCAAAGACAGAAATTCAGATAGGCCTCTATAGGGGACACACACTAGAGTGTGGCGATCCGAGCCCGGCAGTAGGCTACCCGACAGGTCGGGCCGGGTTTGGTCAGAAAAGTAGCTATAAATTGTATTCGGGCTCGGGTTGGATTCGGTCAGCTTTCAGTGAAAATATAGTGTAACAATAAATAAAATCCTACTGTCTGTCCTGTTTATTGCTTGGGCACTGTTATTTACGTGACAACACCTGAACATAACACACACAGACACACATTGGCTGTTTGTTTCTACCTCTCTCCTGTCTGGAAGTCTCGGACCTCCAGCCGTCCGCCTCCGCCTTGATTAAACACTGAAAATAAAATAAAAGAGGGAGACAGGTTTTTCCTATTTTATCTTATTTTGTTTTATTTCTCCCTCTCCTCTCGCTGGAAGCGTCGGACCTCCCGCCTCCCGCTCCCGTCTCAAACACGGAGGTCTCCCTCTCCGCAGCTGAGCACCCACAGCGCACGCCCAGCCTGTTAAATAGCCTGTAACCACTGTGTGACACAAACTCAGTGCTTTGGTCATTAAATAATGTCGGGCTCGGTTCGGGTTCGGACAGAAATATGGTGCCCGTGCTGCACTCTAACACACACACACAAACACACGAAAAACCGGACATTATCATCAGTTTATAAAAAAACCCCGGACGCCCCGGACGGGACGTGAAAAGTGGACATGTCCGGGCAAAAGAGGACGTTTGGTCAGCCTATCCAGTTTCCCTTTTTGAATGAAGAATACAAAGTGCCACTGACTTGGCAGAAAAATACCAAACCATTAATTCATATATGTGTGGAACACTTCATTTGACACTTGTCATCCAGGTTGATAATCGTGATACGAACAGGTTAACAGTACAATCCAGTCCAGATAATGGAAATATTATACTGTGCCAATCACTGAGGTTTTTTATGAACAAGGAAAACATTGGATATCACATATGTCACATGTCATGTCAGCTGTAAAAATGATACAATAATGAAATGAAGAAAAACAATGGCTACATTTCATGTTGGAACAAAGATGCAGACTAGAAAAATGCTAATGACACTATACCATCCTGAGTTGGTATAGTAACACAGACCATTTCAACCAAGTGATGTCAAGTCAAACCTGCCTGTTCACTTGATGGGATTGATTAAAAGGACAGTTACCCCCAAAATAAAAAATACATATTTCTCTCTTACCTGTTGTGCTTTTATCAGTCCAGGTTGTTTTGTTGTGAGTTGCATAGTGCTGTAGATATCAGCCGTGGAGATGCCTCAACTACACCCGCCTACTGTGTCACTGCGCAGAAGTGTGCATCTACTCACGGACAGGAGACTCGTGCGCATGGCAGTGTAAGATGTAAACATTAATGGGGTCCTCCTTGGCTGAGCTGTAACATTATGCCAACGTTTACACTACACAAAATTTTTGTCCATTCTGACAGTCACTGTGTCAGATTGGGCGATACTGGAGTCATGAAATCGTTCTGTGACTTGGCCAACAGATGTGACACACTACACGATGGTCCATGACCAATCATCCCCGGTCGTCTTTCATGTTGTGCATGATGTCATCAGGTTATTCTTGTCCTATTTTTGTTATTATTACTATTATTTCAGTCACTGTGTCTGTTCATGTGCCAGCTGAAATGTTATTGTAGTAACATAAAAAGTGCCAGCAGATGGCAGGAGCTACATTTGAAGTACCGCATGCAAACTATGAAAATCACTGAATCCTCCACAAGAAGTTCCTGCAAATGTTTCACAAGAAAAACCTGTTAAGATAATAAAGGGATTCTCTCTACCTAAATTATATAGGGCTTTTAACTGCACAGATGAAGGAAGTGTTGAGTTTGACTTCACTTGGTTCTGACCCCTGGTCTCCTATGGGAAAGGGGGAGAGTTCTGTGTTTTGAGACCCACCCACTGCCCAGACTGATTCCTTATTGGGATCTCTTCCTTGTTTTTTCCTGTAAGTGCATAAGTCATGTATTTGTAGCCTTCCAAAATATATGGGTTATGCACAAATTATTGCCTCATGATTATGTGAGATATGTACAAATTTTGGTGCATTAGTTTTCATAGGAAAATATACGCACAGGGCATGAGAACAGCCTAATCTAGAATGATAAATTGCACTATACGGGCAAGAGTAAAAATGTGTATCTTTGATTTGGGGGTTAACTGTCCCTTTAAGTGACACTCTGTTGATACAGCTTATTTTGAATCGGGAAGACTCTGACTAGTCTAAAACACACCAAAGTCCTTTATCCTTTTAAAAATGTTGTTCTGAAACATTCTAAAATAAGTTATATGTGTTTTTAAAATATGATAAATACATACATGCCTTTTACACCATAGGACATCACATATACTCATGCATGCACATCTTTCTTTGCTTAAAGCAACACTGCCCTCTGCTGCTTTGCAGAGATACAGTACAAAGAAAACTGTAATTTGTCAGTCACTTGCTTTTTTTGTTTCATCATTTGCTTCTTGAGGCTCAAGTCGATGCCAAAATTTGAACGCTGCATAACAAAGTCTCCAAACTGAGCTATACAGTTATTTACATGGGTTATTGCACTTTGGAATATCAAACAGTTTGGCATACAGTCCTTTGCAATAGTTTATATGATATCTGTTGATATATACGTCACTTTCCACATATATATTTTACTGGCAAACACACTCACAAAATCCTCCCAGTAGGCATGTTGGGACACGACTAGAACTGGGGTCCCTGAGGGCCTCAACACTGCTTACTCACTGACTTCCGAGGACCTTTCTCAGTGAAGAGACCTGCTGAGGAGAAATCACCCTCCACAAACTGCAGGAAAATATCTAAGAGACTACAAACTTAAAGAGTGAAGAAATGGAGTTCGGGGCTTTGTTTCTGCTGTCCCTCATGGGACTCCTGTTTGTGGAGCCAGGGTTTGGACAGCGAGGTGACGTGGATGTTGCTAAGTGGATGACTGATAAAGTGGAATTAATGAAGAACTTGGAGGACAAACTTAGACATGTAGAGAGACGGCAGAATAACATTGAAGCTTTGGAGGCCAGGCTCAATGCGACTGTAGACAAGCTGATGAGACAGAACGCTGAAGTGGATCAACTGAAGAAAGAGAATGAAGGTACAAGATTCATGATGAGGAATTAGAACTGCACATATTCCACCAAATTTTGTGTAGTACCTTTGTAAACTGTCATTCATTGTTATTTTTTTAAACTTGTACAGGCCTGAAAATGAGACTGAATGCCACGGAGGAAGAGATTGATAAGCTGAAACAGAATATTCCTAAAGGTAAGATGATCAGACTTTAAGTACTTAAGTTTGTATTTGCAGAGTTCAAAATTTACAGCAAAATATAATGCGATGTTGTGAGAAATTATTCTGAATATTGTCATTGATTTACATCTCTCATGTTTATATTTACAGTCTCTCCATGTAACTCTCCACAGGTGCTCCTCAGATTGCATTCTCGGCCTCTTTGGCAAACTTCGGGGAGATTTACAGAGGACCCTGCACAGACAAGGCCCTCATTTTCAAAAGGGTCTTCTCAAACTCTGGCAATGGTTATGACCAAAACACAGGTACTTTGCAGTTTTGGATTGTGTGTGAGCTTGAAGATAATCAGCTTTTATTTTGAACAAATTTTTAAGGGTATGCCTTAGAAATACTGCTTGGTCAGAATCAGAATTATTTTAAAGCAGATTGTTTTTAAGATAAAATAACTGTTTTTCTCTGGATAAAGCCTGCTTGTAGACACTAAATGTCCTTAGGCTGTAAAACTCTCATCTGCTCCTGGTATTTCAGACAAGAGCAAACAAAGGGAAGAATTTGCTGATACTGTTTGGCTCAGTTCTCCAGCTTTTTCTTGTGCATGTTTTTCTTTTATATTAACAACTGATTACAAGTGTAATGGGAAATGGTTCGTTCTTAGAGATGGAGTGTGTAGGATTGAGGGGCAGAAATGGTCTATAATATCCTCCTGAGACCCACTACATTTTGAGTTTACTTGAACTTATACTTAATTCTATTTAACTTAGACCTGTTGTCCTCGTTCACGGACACTTTTTTTGTGCCATCTAGTGGTAGTAAGAGCAAAATACACTAATCCATGTAAAAACAAGATGGCAGCCATCTCTGCCAATTCAGTCTGGCTACAAACTTGACCAATTTTGGCAACAGTAACCCTAAGAGACTAATAATTAGGAAATACTCATTTGAGGACATTGGGACTTATTGTCATCTCATTTGAGGACATTGGGACTTAATTATCGTTGACAACATTATTTTTTTTATACTTATCGGGTACTACTGATCTCAAATAGCCAGTAGAATTTTAAAATTCATACCAAAGAAAAGTTATGGTCTCAGGAGGATATTTATAACTATATTTTTATTACACTATATTCACTTGAAAATAAGAGTTATTGTGGTTTTGTTACCTTAGAATGAGTCGTTTATATCGATATACAGGGCGGGTTCTCTGCCATGTTGTTCTACAGTAGTCCAGAACGGCTGACTAGAGTGAACAGTGCAGAACACTTGGGCGACAGACGCTCACAGATGGCCTGATGCAAGCCAGCCATTGGCTTTATGTGTCAGGGCCCTCAGTGATGGACGTAATTTTATTAGTAATAAAATCTCTATCACTTGGGCCATTTATTGTCTCCACCCAGAAAGGTTTCTCTCTAGAGTAGCACTGCCTCTGTGAACATTTAGAGAAATAACACTCAAATGTAAAAAAAAAACAAACCTGGCAGCAATTTGTTCAAATGGGTGAATATAACTCTTCATGTCGTAAAATTACTTGTGGTGTACCCCAGGGGTCAGTATTGGGACCAGTATTGTTTCTACAATACATTAATGAAGTAGAGTATTAATATTATGTAGTATTAATGACATTGTAGAGCTCCAAAAACATTCAAATTTGTTCTGTTTGCGGATGATACCAATATTTTATGCTTTGGAGAGGATTTAAAGCTGCTTTTGATGGAGATCACAACAGAAATTAATTAATTGAAAAGATGGTTTGACAAAAACAAACTGTCTAAGTTTGACAAAAAACAAAATGATGTTATTTGTAAATCAAAATAATTGATATGCAAGGGCAAATTAAGATAGATGATGTTAATATAGAAAAGGTGTGTGAAAATAAATTTCTGGGAGTGATAGTGGATCACAAAGTCAGCCGGAAACCTCAAATACGTCACAGTTAATCAAAGTTGGCAAGGAGCATTGCAGTTATGGGAAAATCAAGACACATACTGCACCATAAATCACTATTTATCACTCACTCACTCATTTTACCGTATTTTAATTACAGTGTGAAGGCCTGGGGTAACACCTATAAAAGCAATTACACATATTACAAAAAAAGCCATTAGGATTGTATGTAATGTTGGATATAATAGGAGCAAACAAAAACACTGTTTTTAAAGTCAAATATATTTAAATTTGAGTACAAATAATGTACAAAGCAAGAAATAATCTACTTCCAGGCAATATTTTAAAACTGTTTTGTGACTGGGAGGGGGGATATAATTTAAGAGGAAAATTAAATCTAAAAATTACATTGTCTTCGTACAACTCTGAAAAGTATGCGTGATTCAGTGTGTGGGGTGGATTTATGGAATGGGTTAGATGAGGAGTTAAAGGGAAGCACGACTATAAAAGATGTATAGACAGTTTTTTTTTGAGGAGGTACGCAGACAAAGAGGGGTGATGGGTTGGTTTATTTATTCATCCAGGCTTGGTTGAGATGGGGTTTGTATATTTAATATCTAAGACAGTTGTTTATTCATCTATATTAATGGTTGTAAATAAGTTTGGGATAGGACAATTTCCTTTTGTAAATGAGACATGAATACTGAGAAGGGGGTAAGATTATATAAGTGATTATATAAGTGTGCACTTCTTCCTTCTCCTTTTCGAGCATGTCTGTTGATGTTTGTTTTGATTTTACATTTTGTTGTGCTCGAAATAAAGTCATTAATTAATTCATTCATGTACATGCTCTGTTGCAGGAATCTTCACAGCACCAGTGAACGGTCTCTACTTCTTCAGCTTCAGTACCTATGGCTACAACACTCACGACATGGGGGCCATTTTAATGAAAAATGGTGATCGGCAAATTTCAACCTATGATAAACCCTCAGCTGACGGCTCAGACAGTAGTAGTAATGCTGTCGTTCTGCAGTTGTTCGCGGGTGATAAGGTGTATATGGAACTGTGGGATAACGGCAGAGTGTTTGACAACCTGAACGGACACACAACCTTCAGTGGTTTTCTTGTCTTCCCTGTGTAAATGATTAGAAACTATGTGTTGCATTGTGTTTTTAAACTGAAGAGAGATGCAGGTCCAGCAGTCGTGACATCTGTGATATCACTGTCTTTATATAGTGGCATTGCCCCAAAGCATATGCTGACAAGAAAATTACACAGTATCCTGGTTGATTTTTATCAAACTTTTATCAAAAAATCTCCACACGTTTTTCATTTTCAAGTAAATTTCAATGACAATGTGGGTGCATGAACTTTCTTCAGAACAATAAACCCAAGATAAACTTCTTACATGGTCTTACTTCCTGTTTCAGGTGACTAAACACAGCTTTCTGTACCCTCTGCAGCGACAAAAGTGTTCACCATCCTCACACTAAAATTTTGACAACAAGGGGGAGTAGCTGCATCTTGTGTTCACAGTTTATTACTGCAGTTAGTCATCCCAAGACTAACTAAAACATGAACAATTTCATTACAGCACCTTTTGGACACCAAAAATAGATAGCCTACCTTTTGCATGCCTTAAAAAAATACTTCACCCACAAACTGACCATTTGTATATCAGTTACTAAATCTGTGTTACCTTGAATTCAACTTTCTTCTTCTTGCATTCCTCCACTGTGAACGGAGAAAAGGTGAACATTCTTCACGAAGTAAGCGAGGGTCACGCTTAACAACAGAAGAACCTTTTTAAAAAAATGATTTAACAAACTTTCACACAACTTGTGCAGTATAATCCAAGTCTCATTTATGCAGTCGAAAGCTCTGGACTTCTCAAACACATGCATTTGCATAAAACATTACAATTTAAACACAATTGTACAAATGGTCTCAGAAGAAGGTTTGTAGTTTTTCTGTTGTTAAACATGGTCCCAAATGACTCCAGTTCATGAAGAATGTTCACCTTTTTTAAATTCTTCATTCATTAGAGGCATATGAGAAAAACAATGTTTTCTCAACTAATTCAAGGTAAAGCGGCAAGTTACTCCTGGACTCCTGCTCCTGGAGGGAAGATGTGTGTGTTTTAATTAAATTAAAATCTTGTGATTATCATCATTTACTCAGACATTTCCCAAGACTGGTCGGATGCTTCAACTTAATGTGTTTCAAATTCGTTGCCACTGTGGCTAATGTTCAGACTTGTTTTTTTAGACGCAGTGGGCATGATTTGCAAATAAATTAGAGATTTTTTTCTGTTGGTAGCTGCTTTGTCTGAAGTGCCATTAGCACTAGGAATGCCAATGTTCTGTCACAATGCTGGTTGCTGTTAGTACTCGAGTTCTGTAAACAAAGCATTGTTAACCGTTGCAAGAGTGAACAACGCTCACGTTCAAGTTCATAAGTTGCAAACTGTTAAATTCAGTTTACTGTTTACCAGTGGTGTAGTGGCAGTTAATGAGGTGAGTCTACGTCTAGATGGGTAGACTATCAAGGATGAAATGAATGAACTCTCCTATATAATCCAGTGGCTTTTTGGCTGGGAGGTGGGTATACTGTAAACCCCATGTGCCTGCATATACCCTCCACTACACCATTGCTGTTTACGTAAATTATTTTAGCACATTCATGCACAACACTTCCAATGTCTTACAATCAGAAATGTGATGGCGAACACGGCAGAGATGCTCGCGTGTCTTATAATCAGAAATGTGATGGCAAACACAGCGGAGATGCTCACGTCTTATAATCCGAATTGTGATGGCAAACACAGCAGAGATTCTCGCGTGTCTTATAATTGGAATTGTGATGGCCAAGACAGCAGAGATGCTTGCGTGTCTTATAATTGAAATTGTTATGGTAAACACAGCAGAGATGCTCGCATGTCTTACAATCGGAAATGTGATGGCAAACACGGCAGAGATGCTTGCGTGTCTTATAATCAGTAATGTGATGGCAAACACAGCAGAGATGCTCAGCGTCTTATGATTGGTAATGTGATGGCAAACACAACAGAGATGCTCGCATGTCTTTTAATCCAAATTGTGATGGCAAACACAGCAGAGTTGCTCGCATGTCTTGTCATCGGAAATGTGATGACCAACACAGCAGAGATGCTCGCATGTCTTATAATTGGAATTGTGATGGCAAACACACCAGAGATGCTCACGTGTCTTATAATCTGAAATGTGATGGCAAATGCAGCAGAGATGCTCGTATGTCATTGTTCGGCCCCGGCATCTTGCCCATGTTCTCCCATTTCTGTGTGGTGGGATCATAACGATGGACCAGCTTAGTGTCACTGTAGTCCTCCTGGCTGTATCCACCCAGCACATAAAACTTTCCTTCCAAAACCACACTTCCTGCTCCTACATGTGGCACTGGCAGAGATGTGAAGGCCGTCCAGGAGTCGGCCACTGGATTGTACACCTCACAAGCCAGCTGGTCAACAACATTTATGTCAACACCAGTGGTGATTCCCCCTGCTACATAAAGACATCCACTCAGGGTCTCCATGCAGTGTCGAGCTCGAGGTTTAGCCATGTTTGCCAGATAAGTGCTTCCTGTTTCTGGGTGGTACAGAAACATGGATGCAAGATGTTGGTTGTTGTTGCTCAGCCCTCCTGAGACAAAGATCTGCCCTTGTAAAACCTTTGCTACATGGGCGGCTAGAGGCAGATCCAAAGGCCACACGAAGCTGAAAGAGAAGACACATTTTTAAATATCTTAAGGTGAGATGATTGACTATTTATCACAAATAAGTGAATTAGGTTATAATAGCCGGGCTATGAACCGAAAACAGTATGACTGGACATTACTATCTAGCTGGTAACCAAAAAGCTGGTGAATGAGCCTGTGAATCAGCTAATGCAAGTTCTACCTCAACTAACGCTACACTCCATAAAGCTGTAGTGTTGGAAATTTCCCAAAATGCTTTACATATATTTTGGAGAGCAATATCTTGGATCTGTTTTGACAACTAAAATATCAGGGCTAGAAAAAGCTGTTCTCGTTCCAAAGTCATCAGAAATCGCCGCTTTGTCAGTCACCTTTCACGTATGTATATCACACGCTAGATATCTTTCTACATCAGTTGTTTATCTGGGAAGCCGCAACCAACACCAAGACATCAACAAAAGTACACGGTTATGTTTAGGAAAAATCCTCATGGTTTGCCTCTACATTAATTCAGGCCTATTATACCGCTGTGAAAGGTGGTCTTTTGCATTGGTGTCTGACGTCAAACTCACTGACAAATAGGCAGTATTTGACAACTTTGGAATGAAAGTGGGCTGGCTGGAGCCTCTGAATCAGATTGCCATAGCTCCAAATGCCTGCATTCCCCATGGTACTCCTCAGCTGTATGTGACTGTATTACTAATAAGGTTGGTTTGAGGGCATAGTGAAACACTCGTGAAATTAACATTGGTAAATATTCACCTCCCATTTACTTCCATTCCATTTAAGTGAAGGAGCTAATAAAACACGCGCTTCTGTTGGCAAAGTAAAGACACATCTCTGTATTGCATGATGTTCAACTTTGGTGAACTTGGACCAGTTAAGTTACAGCCTCAACCAACAGCAAAAAAGTATGTGTGAAGGAGACATTGATTGTTGCCCTGTCTAACCATATTGCACCACATGAGAGATGCTGCCTGGCTGGCAGTGAGTTGGGAGACAGGAACGTAAGAAAATGGAAAATGCACCAATAGCATCATATTTTGCAATATTTATTAGCAAGCCAACTAACAAGCTCACTCTCTATATGTGTCACATCTGGCATCATCCACATTCAGTGCGAATACTGCTTCAGTAGGCAGTAGTCACACACCTGCATTCGCTCATATGGGACTGTACTGTAGCCACCCTTTGAACAAAATTATCTTGCGGTTCACATTTCGAGTTCTTGAATTTTGCTGTCCTTACATCACTAGGACACACTCAACCTATTCCAACCTCCACCAGCCTAGAACCACCAGCTAGCCTTTACTAATTTCTAGCTAGAACTTAGTAGTTGTCCTCAGTCTTCCCCTGCCAAAATCTTCTTGACTTCTGTTGTCATGTAATAGCAGTATTACAGATCCCTTCTGTTTTGCAATATAAGATTTCTCAACAAAATTCAGCAGACTCAATTTCACTGTTTCTGATTTAATGTTTACGTAATGTGATGTTTTTAGCAAGCAAATCACTGCCTACAAAGCATAGAGATGTTAGCAAGTCACATCTACTTAATATGGTACAAGCTACCATGTTGCTTGGTAGATCAATTTTAGGGAAATTTTATCCAGACTATACCCTTGATGGGTGTAGAAGTTTGTTTTGATGAACAAATAACACTTCCAACGTACCTCCAAGAGTTTTCAGTGGGGCAGTATCGTTCCACACTCTCTCTATACTCGGGGTCACAATATCCACCGATGGCATATATGTTTCCATCCAGCACAACCACGGAGAAAGAACCTCTCTTCTCCTGCATGTTAGCCAAACTCTCCCAGCTATTTTGAAGGGGATCATACCTAGGGATGTGGTCAAATGAGCAAAGATCAGTATACAGGCATTTAAATTTCTTTAAAACTGTAAGTCATTACCTCTCTCACCTATAAACAGAATTCAAGGTGTCGTGGATGCCATAATACTTCTTGCCTCCAATCACATATAGTTGTCCGTTGAGGACAGCCACCTCATGATTGAACCTCTCTGCCTCTGGCATATCTCCCAACTTCCTCCACTCCATGGCCTTTTTCACCCCTCCATGGTTCCTTAGGGAATTCCCAAACCAGAGTTCTCTGCTGATGCTGCGCTTACACAGGTCTTCAGAGATCTGTTCACCTCCAATCAAGACCAGACTCTCTTTTGGCAGATAAATCCGGCACTGAGTCTTACTGGAACAGAAATCCTTAAAAACTGCTTGATAGAGCTCTGCCAGACTATGATCAGACCACATGGGTAAAGATTGAACCTCTTTGAATTCCTTGAACGTCATAATCGGAAAGTGGATGGTTTTCATTAGGTCTTTAGCAAGATTCATCCTTACTTGGGGCCTTGCTTGGATCCATGTCACCACTGCTTTGAACACAACAAGCTCAGATGGAACACAGAGTGAGTGACTGTTCAGGTACTTTAGGAGCTGTTTGGCTGGCAGGTCTTTGAACTTTGGGATGCATGCAACCTTTTGGAATTGCCTCAGGACAAAATCATCTGCAATTTCAAGAAGCTGCTCCATCTCGTAGGCCTCAGCAAAAGATGCAACATCCAGGCAGGAGTGAGGATTTATTTCTTGATGCAGGAAGTCAAGGCACAAGGAGAGGGCAGGTTGGTACTGGAGCTGAAGAGTGGTGCTGGTGAGCTCGAAGACATACTTCCAGCTGAGGGGGAGAGCCCCGCTGTAGGAGCACTCAATCAGAACCTCCAGCTCTGAAGCCAAAAGGAAGGGAAGGGTCACGCAGGACTGATTGGACTCTTTCATCCCCAAGGTGAACATGCCACGGAAGTAGTCACTGCACACTGCCAGAATGACTCTGTGGACTAAAAGGAGGAAAGTACAGTATAAACCAGATGTAAGAACAAGTGGTTGTTTTGCAAGTCACAAGTAATTCTTAAGTCTTTGCATGCAACTCCCAGTTCAAGTCCCCAGTTAAGACAGGCAAGTCCCCAGTCCTGAATTTTGAGTTTTGAGTCCTAAACAAGTCATAATGAGGTCTTCATTAAATCTAATGCCCATTTTCAAAAATCATGAATGCTTTTAAAAACAGGTGTCACAGAACTTAATCATAAATTGGTTTGAGGGAAGGTATCAAGTATTTTGAAGTCAAAAGGCTTAAGTCCAAGTGAAGTCGCGTATCATTGGTGTTAAAGTCCAAGTTGAGTTGCAAGGCTTTTTTGATTTTGTCGAGTCCAGACTGAAGTCATCAAATTTTTGACTTGAGTCTGACTCAAGTCCATGTCATGTGACATGAGTCCACCTCTGGTATAAACCCACTGTAATCCTAACTAACATGAACAGGACTCCATGGGATTCTATTTGTTTGAGTTAAGTATATCATGAAAGATGTTTCTGGTAGACATCATTAATAAGATTACTATTGGAACTCTTCAAAACAAAAAAAAAACTTCTTTTTTTTAATCAGATTTGGTGAAAGTTTGCAGGAAGAACAAAAATCAGAACAACAGAATTTTGCTCGTACAACTCAATTTGAGAGTTTGAGAGATTACCACATAATGGCATTATCTCCACCAAAACCAAAGGCTAAGACTTATGGCCATATGTTCCATATTTGTGAGAAGTCTTTTTGGGGTTTATGAAATATCACGCCAGATCAGAAAACATAGCCTCGGCAGAAGTAAGAAATCCTGTAATGTGACCCAAGATGCTAGAGCTATAAATGAATATTCCTCAAAAGTAGCTTGCTCTTGACAGGGACAGGGAGGCATTTACAGCAGTTTTAAGTTTAATTTAGAAACCCTATCACTTGACAGGACTATCAGTTGGCAACCAGCAAATGAAGGATCGTGGCCTCTAAAGCAGCTGCTATTATACTTCTGCATAAATGTACAACTCATTGGTGGTCTACTCACCATGAAGCGATCCTCCGAGAGCTTCCAGAATGACATCACAGCCCACTCTGTCCGCCCACAGCTGTTTGATTGACTGAAGACTTATCGTCATTTGATCTGCAGCCGAGATCCTTTCCTCTTTCTTCTGCCCTCCAGTTTTTTCGGGCACCTCCTCTTCCTCCTCGCAGAGATCCAGCACCCTGGGGGCGCCCAACATTTGAGCCGCTGCCTTTATCTGGTGCAAAGTGTTCATGTTCAAACATGGTATGTGTCCAGTGTAGGCAAAATCCACAACTGCCTTTAATCCAACATGATCCACCTCTGGACCGAGAGACACTGACCACCAGTGGACTCCAGAACTTGTATCTTTCCTTTCATCAACTCTATCCTTGCATCTGTGTTTATTGCTTGGAATAATGCTTTCTCGGATGTGGGAGCTGACAGCAGCCAGGACAGGGGAGTGTACATGGAAACTCCTCCCATCCTCCGTTGTCAAAGTAAGGTCAGTGAGAAGGGAGGAGTCCCTGAACTCTGTCAAGGTGCGGAATACATCCCTGCAATAATCTTCCTTGCAGTAGATCTTAACCAAATTGTTCTCACCTGCTTCTTCGTCTGTTGAATGTTCTGCATCCTCCTCATCTGTAGACTCTTCCTCTTCCTGTTGAAGCTTTTCGTGATCAACATGAAGCTCTTCTTCTTGAGTTGCCAGAGATTTAGTTTCTTTCTCATCTGTCAACTTCTGGCTTTCATCTTCAACTTTTTTTTCCTCAGAAGTCAATGCTTCCAGGATGCTGTTTTCATTTCTGCATGACTTATCATCAGTATCTTCCAGTTCCTCAAGATATTGTTTTTCAGCAGCTCTCTCTTCATTATTCATTCTGTCAAAGATGTAGAATTCATCCTCCGATCCCGTCAAGTCAGAGTCTTCATAATCGGATTCCACTGAATCAGACACGTTTCCGGTTTCATTGACTGTATTTGGTTCTCGGCTTGCACCTTCTTGGTTTTGCCAAATGTTTTCATCCTCAGTTCTTCTCATATGTGCTCTGAATGGTTCTGCAAGGTGATATTGTCCAGTTTGCTCCTGTTCCTGATGCTCCTCTTCCCCGTCATCTTCCTCCTCGACCTGCTCTCCTCCCCTCACCTGCCTTTCCGAAACCACTTCATCCTCTACCTCATCTTCTCCTTCTTCCTCTCCTCCTTCAAGTTCCTCAGCTTCCTCCCTCTCCCTATGAAACTCCTTTTCTTTATCCTCCTCCTCTTCCTCGATTTCTTCTGCTCCTGTCACATCCTGTTCCTCCACTTTCTCCACCTCCCCATTCTCTATGACCTCCCTTTCCACCACACTCTCCTCTTCCCCCAGATCCTCTGATTCCTCCCTCACCACACCATTTTCTTCTTCTTTCTCTTCTTCCTCCACGTCTACCCTTTCATCTGCTTCAATCACCTCCCTGTCATCCTCATCATCTTCTTTAACCCCCTTCTCTATCTCATTTTCTTCCTCTTTTTCTTCTTCCTCCACATCTACCCTTCCACCTGCTTCTGTCACCTCCATGTTGCCCACCCCATCTTCCCTAACCCCCCCACCTACGTCATTTTCTCCCCCATCCTCCATCTCCTCTGCTCCCCTCATCACTATCCCTTCTTCTTCCTTTTCCTCACCTTGGCTCACTTTTTCTTCCTCACTGCTTGTGCCCTCTGCTTCCTCTTCCTCCATATCATCCTCCTCATCTTCCTCCTCAATGCACACATGCACTTTAGCCCAAAGACTCACCCTCACCCTCGCCCTCACCCTCTCCCTCCATCTCCTCCTCCTCTTCTCCAGCATCTGTGTCTTCCACTCATCCCAGCCCGGGAGGCACAGGTTAGCTACTCCTGCCATACTGTCCAATGTCACTCTAATGTGTCCTAATCCCTTTAATGCCTCAAAACATTTGCACCCCTCGGAGCCAAAAGATTGCAGATCACTTACTTTTTGCACGGGTAATGAGGAAGAATGCACAAAGAAAATGATGTATGTCCAGAGGTAATCCACACTTGGATGCTGCTGTTATTGTTGCAAGCCACTTCACCTCTTTACCCCTCTGCAGACACCAGCTGTGTTGTCTGTTTGTTTGGCTCCTGCCTCTCGCTCCTCCTGCATGTGTTGCATGTGTGAGAGTGGTATGTAACCCACGAATCCTCTTATAACCTAAGAAGTTTCTATATTCAGTACTCTATCACGAGGTAAAAGAAAATTCTAGACTTTTGGGATGTCAGCCTGAGACCTAACAAAATTTTCTAACAGATTGATATACTAAATCTATCATATTGTAAAGTGTCAGACTTTTTTTTATTTCACTACATAGTTTTGTTCCTGTGTTTGTTTCCTCAATTTGTACTTTTTAAAACCATTTATCATCATTTATCACAGAATAGTTACAGGCCATGCAGTTTATCTTGTGGTATTTTTCTATTCATTTCACTTTACAGTCTATCTCTCTAGTAATCAGTTCTTAACTGTATTCTTAAAAATACTTCTCCCAAGCAAGCAATAAAAAGGGAATGATCTAGAGCCAGAGGCAGCTGGATTTGTGTCCAAGAAAACTCGGGGGGCTTGGCATCTTTAATTCTGGACCATATGACCGTGAGATCAGTATTAAATGCCTTAGGGGGCATCAGTGGTATCACATTGCTCCTCCACGTCCAAACACAGTGGAATCTGGGTCAAGGATCAAGACATATGTGGAGAAGGAGGACACCAAAACAAAACAATGGCATTTACACCTGTCGCTTTTGTGTTGACAGCGAAAGCTGGCAGCTGTCACCTTGACTTGAAATGTAGTTATGCAGGTCATACGTACAGTAGCTGCCAGTGGATCCTCAAAAATATACTCTCTCCTTGTACTGTACCACTTTGCTAGAATGTCTTTGAGTTCATCAGCTGTCTTTTTTTGTCAGTTGTTTATTGTTTATATTATATGGTGGAAATGCAGTGTTGCAGTCACGTATGTGGTACAATACAAGAAAATAATCTGACATTTCTCTGCTCCCTCATTGGAAGATTAGCATTTTATTGCCCGGGAACAGTCTACAGTCTACATGTCAAGTATCCTTGAGCAAGATACTGAATCCCAAATTGCTCCTGATGGCTGTTCCATCGGTGTGTGAGAGTGTGAAAAACTGAGTAGTAGGTGGCACCTTGCATAGTAGCCTCGGCCACCAGTGTACAAATGTGTGTGTGAATGGGTGAATGTGCAGGTCCATTTACCATAGTACTGGACTTGCAAATACTAGTAGCTTAGTTAAGTAAGGCTGATACTGACTAACAGTTATAATGTCATCGTAATTATTATCACCATCATTACTATTAATTGCAGCCCTGCAAGACAATGTACATGAATTTAGGACAAGCACAAACCAAAAACATGCTGAAATAGAAAGAAAAAAAAGAAATAATGAAAAATTAATAACACTTACCTTCTTTCCATTTCATTTGCTCCAATCCCACCAGTTTGCCAGCCAGGAATCCAATGAGCGTTACGGACATAAACCAGGAATTAAATACATATGCCAATTTCCTCCATCATCCATGATGATTTCCGCAGAAATATTCGTGAGGATACATAAAATACATATATATAGATACATGCAAACTCATCAAAGGAAATACAGAACACATAGTTTACATAAGATATATGTATAACACTCCAAGCAGGTAAGAAAGTAGCAAATAAACAGCACAGCTTAGAAACAAGAATAACCGCAGACAGTTATATCAAAGCATCAATCTTTTCCAGAGTCTCTGACCAACAAATGGTATTGTATGTCTAAGCATAATGTAGACATGCTGTAGAAAGCTCTAGCTGTGCAATATCTCTCACGCCATTCCCTCAGCGACGGCGTATGTGGAGATTTCCAGCGGCAAACTACCATCTTTTTAGCAGTGCCTGCCATTTATATTTAGCTGTAAAGAAGAATAGCAAGCGCTGTGAGTGAAGGATGGCTTTTCTATTGATATCAGACAAACTGCTTGAAATGTTTTTCCAAAAACTATTCTCTGGGCACTGCCAAATTATGTAAAAAAAAAAAAAAAAAGGACCAGTTATATTGCCTGGGCAAAAGTCGCAGTATGGATTAGTTCTAAGTTTCATGTGTAATCTTCGATGTTAAAGAAAAGGATCAGTGAATAAGTTTATAATGAATCATTTGATGGTTTGGATACCTAGATACCTGACATTCAACCAGCATTGTCTCATCGCATTGTGTGCAGATGAACGTTGTTTCACTTCCCTCAGAGATCCCGGCCCGTCCAGTGGCAGAGGTCCAGCACAGCAGCACAGGGACAAAGCCAAACACCATTCATCTGCACACACTGCGATGCCACACAGCTGGTTCGATATGAGCAAAGTTTCCCTTTATATTCATTGTCTTCTGTGGCGATCAGCAGTGATGTGGTGGTTCACTTTTACACTGTGATCTGTAGCCTATAGTTCGGCTTTAGCTTCTAACTATCTTTGTCTTTTAACCTGTTGTTGCTGCTGAGTCATTTTGACATCCTGGATATATCCTTCAAGCACAGACTGTAGCGAAAGGTCAGTTTCAATGTCAGGCTAGAACTAACAGAGTCAAATGCGTAAAATGCACAAAAAAATGCAAACCTTGGTTCTGACTTTAAGCTGTGGAAAAAACCCCAAGAAACAACTCTGAGATCTGTCACCAGGCTATGCTTGAAGTGGGCAGCTGTTTGCTCCAAAAAGTCAATGTTCCCCCGCTGAGGATCTTGTCTGCTTAACGTTGGTAAATGCTCCAAAATAAGAACCCTTTAATATCAGCACAGAATTTCTATTGAAATGCTTTGAAGTTGAAGCACTGTGAGTGGGTGAGCTGGAAATGAAACTGGTGGGCACACCTCGCTTTTAAATACACTCCTACCTGAGGACACAGTGACTCTGCTCTTTTCATAGCTGTTCACATGTGAGACACACATACATGCACTGTACTGTACACACACACTGAGAGGTTTAAACATGCAGACAAGTGACTCAGGTTTTTATTTAATCCTATGCTGAAAGAGAGGTTGAATGGATTTGAATAAATTAAGAGCTTAAGCTAAATCTTTCACATTTTGAGACATTCTGCAGTAAAGCATTAACATGCTGTGAAGTGCCACTTAACAAACTGATGAGATTTCCAGTAACAAAGTAAACATGTTTGTTTAACGCCACATTCACATCCTGAGTTTGTAACACACAGCAGATGTTCAGATTTTGCTGTATTCACGTTACCCGCAGTGAGTGTTTCGCTCTGGGCAGCAGCTCACAATCTACTTATGAAAAGTCTGTTTCCTCTGCAGTCCTGATTGTTACCATGACGACGCACGCAGTGAGAGGAGGAGTGAAGAGCGCTAACCTCGTTATGGGACCCTCCCCCTCAGGCCCTTTCCTCAAGAGCAGCAAACACTGCTGGGACAAGAGGCCTAGACGCATTCCTCTTTATATCATTCTCCTCAATAGCAACAGAAGTAGACGAAGAACTGTCTTCACATTTTTTAAAGCTGTAGGAACAGTTTTATTCTGAAATGAAAGCAACAGTACGAAATGGTTTCACATTTTGGGAAATATGCTTATTCACTTTTTTGCCCAGTGGCGCCCCCAAGGTGGGGCCGTGGCCACCCTGACAAAATCCCCCTCCATCAGGGCAGAAATAATTGGATGTTGACATTATTGTGTTTAAGAAGCTGAGGCACATTCATTTTTTTAATCAGCACACTCCCAGAAACGCCTGCAGGTCCTCCTTTACCAGTTCAGTCACGCATATCAGAACTTCAACCTAACCATTAGCTTGAAGAAAACCAAGACCATGGGACAGGGCACTGAACCCCCCCCCGCCCCCCCTTCCATCACCATTAACAGTTACACACTGGAAGCTGTGAGCAGCTTTATCTACCTTGGGTCTACCATTACCAACAACCTGTCACTTGACACAGAAGTCAGCAGCCAAATCGGAAAAGCAGCCTCTACTTTTGGGAAACTTACATCTAGAGTATGGCACCAAGAGCGGAGGTTAAATTCTTTCCATCTGCACTGCCTGAGACACATACTGGGCATCACCTGGCAGGACAGGATCACAGATACAGCTGTCCTAGAGAGGGCACAGCTCCCAACCATGCTCTCTCATTCTGAGGCAAAGGCGTCTTCGCTGGCTGGGTCATGTCCGCCGGATGCATGATGGTTGCATGCCAAAAGACATACTGTACGCAGAGCTAACATCTGGCAAAAGGCCAATTGGCTGTCCTCTGCTTCGGTATAAGGATGTCTGCAAAAAGGACCTCAAATCCTTCAACATCAATCCTGCCACCTGGGAAGATGCCGCTACAGACCGTCGTCTATGGTATCAGGCACTCCGCACTGGACTGCAGACCCATGAAACAACCTTGTCTCAACAACAAGAAACAAAAAGAAAGTTGAGAAAGCAGCAAGTCACTATCACGTCCTCAACATCACAGAATCCGGCCTACACTCGTGACATCTGTAGCCGGGTCTGCCACTCTCGAATTGGCCTTCACAGCCACAGAAGACGCTGTGTCCAAACCTAACTCCCAGGCACAAGAAATCTATGGTCTTACGACACCGCGATGCCGATGAGGTAGTGGTATCTTGTGAAACTAGACAACCTAAGGCATCCATTGGTACCAACTGGTACATATGCTATGTCGGCAAAGCTTGTCGGAGAGGGGGCTAAATAACGCTTCAAAGTTCGGCAAACTTTTAGCGAGGGAACTGGCATGGCTATTTTCAAAGGGCTCCCTTCAACTCTCACTTGAAGATATCTGACTAAATATGGGCTCTGTGAGTACCCACAAACCCCCTTAGACTTGAGAAGGCCCCAGTAAATGTTGGAGCCAACATGGCTGTTTGTTTTTTGGAAAGACTTTTATATTTTGTGGTGACTAGTATGCCATGCCACAAGGGGACAGTTAACATGTTGGTGATGGGTCATGTCACACAATCAAGTGATAAATAGACACAGGTGTGTGGGCTCATTGTGTGTGGACCATGGGAGATGTAATGTTTCTTACCACAAAACGGCAGACTGTAGACTTACACTGTACAATTGGATTCAAATTTGCACAAGTACTAACCCAACTACAGTAAACTACAGTAAACTACAGTCTGCAATCCGACACAGCACAACGAAAGAAGCAAGCAAAGGATTAACTTAAGGTATGTGCGCAAAATACATTGTAGTGTTTCATTCACAACAGTGGCTTTTGGTATTGGGCCCATTAGTCACAAGACTTGCAATCAGTGTACTGCTTCAAATTCAAGCTGTATATCTGTCTTTTTTTGGATTGTTGTGGAACTCAAAATGTTAACTGCACCAGTAGTCTTCGCACATCAGAAAATTAGTAACATTAGTAAACGACACGATGGTGCAGTGGTTAGCATTGTCGCCTCACAGCAAGAGGGTTCCTGATCCGAACCCCGGGTGGGAGTTTCAAACCCCAAGGTGTGGGAGCCCTTTTGTGCGGAGCTTACATGTTCTCCCCATGTCAGTGTGGGTTTTTTTCTGGGTGCTCCGGCTTCCTCCCACAGTCCAAAGACATGCAGGTTAACTGGTGACTCTAAATTGTCCGTAGGTGTGAATGTGAGTGTGAATGGTTGTCTGTCTCTATGTGTCAGCCCTGTGATAATCTGGTGACATGTCCAGGGTGCACCCTGCCTCTCGCCCAATGTCAGCTGGGATAGGCTCCAGCCATAGTTCCATGACATAATTTTCAACTAGCCTACATACTTCAGCAGCATAAGCAAATCCCTGAAAGTCAAGATTTTCAGTGGCCTCTTCTGGTCACCCCTGCGAAAAATCCTGTTCCACTGTTTATGCTAAAGGTTAGGTATGGAGATCAACACCCCTCTCATGTCTTTTTAGGTAAAATGAAGCTACAGCCAGCAGCTGGTTAGCCTAGCTTAGAATAAAGACTGTAAACAGGGGGAAACAGTAAGCCTGGCTCTGTCAAATGGTAATAAAATCAGCCTACTACCACTCCTAAAGCTCGCCAATTAACACTTAATGTCTCGCTTTTTTTTTCTTTAAAAAAACCTGTTCAAAATAGACTAAATCAACATGACATCGCACTACATCAGTAATTACTTCCAGGTAGACAACAGGCAATTGATTTCAACTGCAGGTGTTACCAGCTCACCCAGCTTCAGTTTCCTGTCAAAAACACAAGGCAAATGTTTACTTTTTTTAGATGGCCATAAACTAACTACTAGAGGCTGCGTTTGTGCAGCACTTTAATTTTATTTACTTGATTTCATTTTATGAATGTGACCTGGGGTTTTATGCCTGGAAGTTATTTTAAACTAGAATTACCACCTTGCATTTCTATGCCTCTGCGAACCCGTCAAGTTTCTCTTACAGTTTACATCCATGTCTGTGAAAACATGGATGCTACACAAACATCTTCCCCCCAGCAGTACAAAAGATCTATACAGTCAGCACAGTTTAAAGGTGGGCACCCAAGATTAGTGTCACCAATTTAGTAACCATTCAAATGTCTCCCCTTCCGTTCCTGAGTTGTGATGTTCAAGTAATGGCAAAAAGCTGTTTTTTGCATAACATTATGATGTCACAGTGAAGTTTACCTTTGACCTTTTGGATATATAATGTCATCACTTATGTGAAACATTGTCATATTTAGCATATGAATTCCAATTATGGCAAAAACATGTTTTGTGAGGTCACAGTGACCTTGACCTATGACCACCAAAGTTTCAATCAGTTCATTCTTTAGTCCAAGTGGACGTTTGTGCAAAATATAAGATAATTCCCTCAAGGCATTCTTGTTGATGGTGACCTTGACCTTTGACTGCCAAATTCTAATCAGTTCATTGTTTGAGTCCAAATGGACATTTGTGCCGAATTAAAAAAAAAAAAAAAATCCATTAAGGTGTTCTTATGATAATGTGTTTATGAGAATGAGACAGATGCAAGGTCACGGTGACCTTGACCACTGACTGCCAAATTCGAATCACTTCATTGTTCAGTCTAAATGGACGTTTGTGCCAAATCCAAAGAAATTGATATATGATATTATGTTCGGAAGAATGGGTTGGACGGACAAACCCAAAAACATAATGCCTCTGGCAACAGCTATCCCCAGCGCTGAAGCATAACAAACATTGTGATTTGGTCTGTAATGAAGTATAAAAACAAGTTGTGGTATTATGTACCAGCTGATGCACCATGACGTTGCCACGCAACCAACAGAGACTCCAGGCAGTCACAGTCCCCGACTAAGAAATTAACAGTGTCTCAATTCAGGGTCTGCAGCCTTCGAAGGCTGCATTTGAAGACCAACTGAAGACATCGGTGCGACCAAGGCCGTCCCATTTCAAAAGCTCCTTCAAATGCGGCTAGCTTACTCCTTCTTCCATCAAGTGCAGCTGGTTGCTAGGTAACAGGAATGCCAACGGGTCAGGGCGAGAACAGCTAGTGATGCAACAGGAAAATTCTCCGCAGACCAGACCGTTTCATTCCAGAGACGATCAGTTTGGCTGATGCGGTCCTGTAAGATCGTGGCCGACTCTGACCACGAAGGCCGTGTCCTCCAAAGGTTGCAGCCCCTGAATTGAGACATAGCTATAGTCCCGTACATTACCCACCACAAATCTACAGCTCGCTGTTATATACACAAAGAAAGCTTTTTTTTTTTCTTGTCAAAATACAGTCTAGTTTATTGAACTGCTATTGCCCATTGAAACACAAAGGTGAAAACAGACATGGAGATCAAATTTAAAACAGGCAATACAACAGGCTGGAAGATAAAAATTAAAATTTTTTTTTTACAGTACAACATGGTCTTAATTGGGAATGAATATTTCTCTACAAGGATGCAAGCAACTCCAGGGTGATGTGAAAAAAAAAATCATCACAACTTTAAAAACATACAAAAACAAAGTAACATTAAACATACAGTACAGAAAAGCCACATCTTTTTTTTCAGTTATTTCAGCTTGGAATAACTAGTGTGACTGATTGTCAAGCTCACTTTTTTTCTTAATTAACATTATAGATAAAACATAAATATCATCAAACATCATAATAATCAACTGTAAGACTGTTTTAAGTGTTTAAATTGCTTTAACATAATAAATTACCACTAAAGCTTGTTTTATTGTGAGGTCGGCTTATTTTACTAAAATCATACACGTGTGCAGCCAGGAAGAAAAAGACAGTCTGCAACAAGTAAATTAATACATGTAATCCACTCATTAAACCAACAGATGCACTGCAGATCATGAGCTATATCAGATCTCTTCTGCTATTGCTTTTTAAATTGGGTCATGATCTATTTTAGAATCATAACTCCCTGCAATCCAAAGAGAAAAGGGAAGGGGCCAAGGAGGTGATGACAGTGCCAGAGAATCTGGAGACTTCTTTTTAACAGCAGTTAAGATGCCGCGGTAGGAACAGGAGAATTGCATAGTTCAGCAGCATCATCTTATTTGAATTTTACGACGGAGCCGGTTATTTCCCTTTTTGAATGTACCTGTGCAGCCCTGAAACCTTTCCCCCGCGTATCACTCCTGCGGCTCGTTAGAATAAGGAGCGAGACGAGAGGGCTATTTATACAAACGAGGGGGTGAGAAAGTGAGAAGGTGAGATTTCATGAGGCAAAAGCGTGCGCTGAGTTGATGTTGTTTCCATCATGAACAGATTCTGGATGGATCACCAGGTGCATAATTAAAGTATCTGAAGCGTTGCTGATTTTAATGAAGCCAAAATGAAAAGGTGTTTGAAATCTGTATATTCTGGGAGGAAAAGCATTAAAATATGGAGGGTCACATCTATACGTTTATACCCTGTATAAAGCACCATATTTATGTTTCCATTTTGTGCTATGGTGGAACTGTTTGTCATGAAGCTGTTCCCCTCAAACAGAAATGCTGGGTCAAGCGCTGGCCCACGGTAAAAGGAAAGACACAATAACAATGACGAGGGAGAGGGAGAGGGGCAGCAAAAGGAGGAGGATGAGAGGCAGAGAGAGGGAAGATGGCCACAGAGACATCAGACGTTTGGGGCCTTGTGGCAGCTCCACCGGACTCTTTTGTTTCTCCATGTTTGGCCGGCAGATGACCAGAGGCCTGACCTGTGATATGCTTTCCTGGAAGATGAAGAAGAAAGAGGTGAGTGTCGATATCATATGGACAAAACAACCTAGGACGTAATGTACATTTTACAAGTGAGAACGGTCAAAAATGTGTTTTTGTGATAGTCAAACAAGCCGCAAACTAGAGCTTTGATCTCTGCATGAACCCAAATGGGCCTGACAGGACTCACAAGGTTCAGGCCGGGCTGTAACTTCTCAAAATTCCCCTGAATCGAGTCAGTTTTTTTTCCAGTAAATGCATACATTACGCTGCGTTCACAAAGAATCAGGCAAAATCGAATGGCAGTTTAGCGGATGAGAACTGTAATGGTAAACAACACTGCCATCCAAAGTTAAAATTAAGGATGCAGGATACTGGATTTTTTTGCTGATATTCGATATTCTGATACATAACAACTCAACTGATACCAAAATCAATATGTCCACTTTTTTCCCCACTTATTTTTAATGATTGTCAAGTCTCTTCTGTCGGGAAATTCTGTCATTCGTTCTTTCATTTTCCATAACCGCTTATCCTGTTAAGGGTCATGGGTTTGCTGGAGCCTATCCCAGCTGACACTGGGCAAGAGGCAGGGTTCACCCTGGACAGGTCACCAGACAGGGCTGACACATAGAGACAGACAACCATTCACGCTCACATTCACACCTACGGACAATTTAGAGTCACCAGTTAACCTGCATGTCTTTGGACTGTGGGAGGAAGCTGGAGTACACTGAGAAAACCCACGCTGACATGGGGAGAACATGCAAACTCTGTACAGAACCGCCGAACCCCAGGGTGGGGGAAATTAACATCATGCTATACATGTATAATCTTACTGTGGCGGCCCACTAACAGATGGGGACATGAAATAGAATGTAATTCGATGTAAGTAATATTCATTCATGAGGCAAAATAAGAATAAATTGGGCGATTCTGATAAATTTAAAGCCGATATTGGCCGATAATGAAGAATTACCAATATTATCAGCATGCTGGCCGATTCTGGTATTTCATTTTAAGGCCAATATCAGCCGATACCAATGTCGTGCCAATATTATTCATCCCTAGTTAAAATATTTTAACATTTTTCTAGCCATGCACCGATTTATCAGCCACACATCAGTATATTTGCAAATATTTGCCTTGTATTTATCGCAGTCATATCAGTTTTGTGCAGGCTAAATGGCAGGGGTCGAAACTAAACGTGTTCTGTCATCCCATGGAGAGTAGAAAACATGTTTGGGATGAACAGAGACAAAAGGACGCAATAAACTGGATATCGATGAGTCAGGGGACGCACCCTGTTATTTCCCCGATAATGCTACATTGTGAACAAGTACATGTTGACATCAGCAGGAGGAGAGCTAGTTAACGTTAGCTGTTAGCAGCCAGCAGCTGGCGGAAGTTGCACTGGGTTACATTTTGATATGTTCAAGGGCTGTTCAGTAGAAATGAGTATTGGGCGACGGTAAATTATTAAGTTCTCATGATGTGTTCAATGTCATCTTGTAAAATGTAGTTTTTGGTGAGAAACTCGGATAAATACAGCTGTTTGAAGGAGAAATGTGTTGAGGTTTTCATAACGAGACGGAATTATGGCATATACAGTGAAATATTTTTTAATGTAAAGTTAATTCTAATTCAAAGGTAGTGTAATGAAGGGCTGAATGACTTTATGAACAGCTCTGTTGGGCTTTTTATATAATAATTACCAACAAACACAAACACACAAACGACAGAAAGCATCTGTATCGGCTATTGGCCAAATTGTTATTTTAAAAATTGGTATCAGTATCGGCCCAAAATTTCCAAAATCAGTACATCCGTACTTTCTGCCACCCTCTGGGACAGAATTCAGAACCGGATGTTACGCAGCTCCCTCATACAAGAAGAAACACTGGCGATCTAGGCTGGGTCATGATTTCTGTGAAGAGACATTGCTGTTGAGTTTTTCAGATCTATTTTTTTGGTGTCTCGAGCACCACGAGCCGAGTGCCATCGAGTTCCATATATATTGGCGAGAAGGCAGACATCTCTACAGCCGATATCTCAAACATTGGCAACTCACACCAAAACAATCTATATCGATAAACAGCACTACGGGAATGACGGAAAATACCTATTTTTGATTTTAGGGTTAACTGTCCCTTTAACTGTTCTAAACCACAGCTAAGAAAGTCCGACATTACGTACAACGTATGCTAATTAGACTTCACATTGCTGTTGTCTACCTCCAGTATGGTCCTGCTGTGTGCTCTGTCAGGACTGAGCCTGAGGTTCCAGCGATGTGATCTGTGGCTTCGCCCGCCGTCGTCCTCGCTCTCCGTGGTGTCTTGCCGCGCTACCCGCGGACGCTTGCGTCTCCGGGAGCTGATTCGCTGGAGAGAACCTGGCTCCTGGAGTCTGAACCGATCAGGTTAAAAGCACAAGGTCAGAGAACTACAAGCAAAAATATACTGTGTGTGAATATATACGTGTATGTGCACATCACACCTGCAGTCTGTATCCTCTATATCAGCATCTGCATCGCTCTCCCCCTGAGGGTCAGACAGTACACACTCCTCCTGCAGAGGAATGACACACGTCAGACGAATATATTATATGCTACAAGCTGTTACTTTGGGTTAAGCATGACAAATATTTTCTTTCTGAGCCTCCACATTACTGTATGGGGGCTTTTATTTTGTAGTCGCTGGATGAAACACCAGCGAGCCCTTAGTGAATCATCATTACTATTTGTACACCAAAAACAACAACACTTGATCATGGCATTTTGTCTGCGTGCGTGTTCTCGCGCGTCACTTTTTATCATCACCATTGTTATTATTATGAATCCGCTGACACCTCTACACATGACTAATGAGTTTGCACCTCATCTGGTGGTTGCTTCCTACTGGTTTTAGCTCACATGCAAATACTAAGACTGATATCTATGATCTGATCATCAAAAAAATGCATCGAAAGCTGGCATTGATAGTGTGCTCAGATGCGTAGTCTCGCTTTCTTTTTTTTTAATCAGTTTATAGATTTAAATAATAATTTTGCCAGTATACTGTATTTCATTAAGGCAAAGTCGACTGACTGCTTGTGTTTAATTTACATTTAAGAAGTCTGACTCAACTGAACAAGGCAGTTAACATTTAACATTTATATTCCTCAAAATAAGGCACTGAGAAAAGTAGTAGGTAGCGTAGGTAGTTGGTTTACATACTGAAATTCTACATTAAATGACGCCCACCTATACTGACAGTTGCAGTGCATTATGGTACTTTACATATCTACTAGGCTTAAGCATTGCATTGTGGGATTCTTAGCAAAAAGCTGTGTATATGCTGTGAACACTACATTTTTCGTCTATAAAAATAAATGAGAGCATGATATTAAGTATAATTTTTACCCCTTCCCATTTATTTAAGTAAAGGGATAGATTGACATTTCAGCAAATATGCTTATTCTGTTACCCAGAGGATGGTTAGCTAATAGCTTAGCACAAAGACCAAAAACAAGGGGAAACAGCTACCCTGGCTCTCAGAAGGAAAAAACAAATCTGCCTGCTAACAGCACCTCTGAAGCTCACTCTTTAACACATTGTATCGCCACTGTTTAGCTTGTTTTAAAGGAATACTTCACCCACAAAATGACCATTTGTGTATCAGTTATTCACCAGGTAATATGCTGAATTTGAGAAGAAAACTTGAACCCTTTTTAGATAGGAGTTGTGCAAATTTGCAGGAAAGCCCAATCAGTCTTCTTTCACCATTGGCAGTATAAAAACAAAATCGGGGAGTGCAGCAAAATGCCACCTGCCTACTTTTGTTTATACAGAATGCGCCTTTTTCGGGGCAATGGGGGGCGTGAGCAAGTAACAAAACCTGTAGCTCTGCGTGTGACACAAACAGCCTTGCTCCGAGGTACGCCGCGGCTAGTCAGTCATATTGTCCTTCACTGTCCCCATCACTTGACAGTTAATAGCCTCTTCGTTTGCGAGGGGAAGGAGGGTGCGCAATTCCTTGTCTCCCCAGTTGCTCATCTTCACAGTGTCTGTCAGGTTTGTGTTTCCCTCTTGCTTCTAATTCCTGCTATCAGCTGTTTCCTGTTTATCCACCGCCAGTGGGTCACACGTGCTGCGTCATCAACAGCTCCTCCCACAAGTCATCAACAGCCCCTCTCGTGGCGGAAGGGCGCCTCGTTCTTTTTAAACCAAAAAGGTTCCGCCAATATGACTACCCTACGAGGTGGAAAATTGGGCACCTTGGATCAACTCGGCAATCTGCCTCTGTGTGTCTAAACGGCCCAACATTCGCTGAAAATCTGGCAGTGTAAAAGGGGTTATGGTCTTTTTCACATGCCTCCACGATGAACGAAGAATCCAAAAACTGAGAAAATTCTTGACAACAACAGCAAAACTATATCAAAACATCGATTTATGAACTCTCCAACAACCTGTGCAAGATAACGCAAGTCTCATTTATCCAGTCGTATGCTCAGTTTTTCTCAAACACATGCATTTTTACTAAATGTTACTATTTAAAACACTTCCACTTCCATTTCTACTTTAAACAGTCTCAGGCATGGATGAGTAGCACATGTGTGCGTTTGAACTCTGCTCAATGGACTGCACAAGCAGAGTTCAAAGGCACACGCTTGCACAGGTGCGCTACTTGTTCCCAAAGGTTTTCCATCAAAATTAGCATGTGTGCTGTTTTTTAAATGCGGGAAACCCCGCTAGAAATGGATGACAGTCTTTTTTTCCCATTGCCAGTTGACCAGAGCTTTATACATGGCTCTGCAGCAGACTAATATGCCTTTCTGTTGCTTTTTTTCCTTTTTCTGGTGTGTCACATTGGACATTATGGACGGGCCAGAGAACAGGTTAGTAAACAGTTGAAAGCAGCATGGAGGCCAGTGAAAATGTTATGGTGTTTACTTTCTAATGACTCTTACTTATTCAGTATCTCAAACTCAGTGCAGTTTAAACGATGTATGAGTGCTGCTTGGACGGAGATGGATGTATTGTGTGGCAGCACGTCATTGCATCAAAGGGCTGAAATTAGTGTATCCACCTGGGCCTGATAAATACCGATGACCTCTGCTTTCTGAGTCATTTGTCCCGCAAGTTAATGCCAATTATAACCTTCCCTTTTAAATACAAAAGCTGAATGATAGTAGGTATTAGTGGGTTTTTTGTGTAGGGGTTTTGGTTGGTTTTAGCCAAAGTGCATGTCAATGTGAAGTGCTGAACATACGACTGGATAAATGAGACTTGGATTATACTGCACGAGTTGTGTGAGAGTTTGTAAACGGATGTTTATACTCAAATCCATTAGGAAAAAAATTCTGTTTTTGGATTCTTCGTTCATCGCAGAAGCTTGCGTGAAAAACAAAGTATTCTTCACAAATTTAACATAACACACGTTGAGTAATTGATAGACAAATGATATTTTTGTGGGGAAAGTATTCCTTTAAAACCAAATTGTAAAAATGGCACATAATGGTTTTACAGGGGATTACAGTATATAAAAACTAAAGTCTCCTCCTCATAAACAGCTGTAAGCGTGACATTGATTTTGTAATCTCACACTTGCACCAGCATAGAATCCAAAATGTTGAACTATCCCTTCAAATAAAACAGTGGAAAAAACACATCAAAAGTTTCCTAACAATTCTGTTTCAATATGGCTTCCGTGTACGATGTTGCGTCCTCTGAGGAACATAAATTATGTCAGTACTGTCAGTTTCAAAATATCTCTCTCGGTTTTGGCCGACATGTACTAAACACTGGTATTCGTCACGTGTGCCTCACATGCTGCAACCTTTAAAACAGGCATGCAAAACCACAGCTGTCTGCTAAAACAAAGGCAACATAAAATCTTCTGACACATGCAGGTCAAACTGTTCACATGACTGACGTAAATTGTTGCGCCCACATGCCTGTCATAAAGAAACACACACATGTCACATATTACCTCTGTGCCGTATCCTTCAGAGTACCTGGTTATTATTACCCTGTTTTTTCCACAGTGTTCACACAGCAGTGTGTCCTGAGAACAGAAAGTAAGGAAAGTATAATTGATTTAAAGAGATACAACGATCTGAAAACATCATGGACATTTTCTTTATAACCCGCAGTAAAGAACACGCAGACAGCAGCAGAGAGATAGAGGTCAGCAGGACATTAAAGGCATGTATTTAGAGCACGATTACGGATGAAGGAACACTCTGAGCGACGGCCGCAGACACTTAAGTGGGAAGCCTGAGCACTCACCGGCGTAGGCGTGTGTGCTTCTGAATAAAGTGTACAGGGACCGGCCTCGCACAGACACACTACATCTACCTCTCCACAACTCGCCCCCATCTGAGACAGAGACACAAAGACAGAGAGGATAACAACTGTGATCTGTTGGCCTGTGCGAAGCTCCTCGTGCCTTTCATCGTTAGCCAGCAGCATATTAACAAAGTAAGTTAAAGGAAAGGAGGGAAGCTTTGATGGACACAAACTTATACAATGTACAACAGTAGAAAGAACATGGAGATATTATCACATATCATCAGCAAAAGTTTTCATTTTGTGCATCCCAATCGGTGGCTCAGTGATGCGATTTCTGGCTTTTAACCTTTTCCACCTACTCGCATTTTAAACTGCTCAGAAGTGGAGGAGTTGACTGGCATTGCCAGGCATTAGAGTTATGAGGGCTGATAAATCCATGTGATTCAGTCAAAAAGCATCAGAGCTATTATCAAACACACAGTTCACTAGATGTTACAGGGTATGTTGTATTGTCGTTAGATTACTTGTGTTTAAAGGGTACCTTCGGTATTTTTAAAGCTGGACTGTATTTTCCCTTTTTTGAGTTTTTAAGTGACTGATGGGAAGATCAGTTTTTTTATTCGTCCAGTATTGAGCAAGACTGAAACAAACTGCGATGTAACCACTCGGGGCATTTGAGCACAGTCACTTTACGTCCACTAAAAGTCTGTTTTTGTCACTGTCAGGCTCAGACTGTTTTTATAAGTGTCTGACAACATTATGGAGATATCCCTACAGAGACAGACCTTTTTATTAAAGTGTAAGATCATTTTTGTTTAAACAGAAACAGCCCTGATATCGAAATCGGCACACCCACCAGACTCCATTTAAATAAACAGTAATTTAAGCGTGTATAGAGGCAGCTTATTTTCACATCTAACTGTGTGAATTAAGGGTTTATTTTGACCAAACTAGGGTTGATGATTGTTGGATCAGGGGAACAAAGAACCAGGACAGCCTTTGTGAGTTTTACTTTGTTTCTGTCAAGTTTCAATGAAGTGAGTTTTGATGATAAAACAACTGTTTATTTAAATGGAGTCTGGTGGGTTTGGCGATAGCGATTTCGGGGCTGTCTCTGGTTAAACAAAAAGGCTCTAACTCTTTAAAGGGATACTAAAATGAACTGTGGAAAACTGACGTCTGTATAACCAGTCCCTGGATCTCCCTGCTTCCCTCCTAGCGAAACTCCAGCAGATGACCCAGATGACACAAAGTTTAGCTGGCTGACCCATACCACCGCCGTGGACACAAACAGTGTGTCTCAAATCACATACTTCTGTACTAAACACTTAATATTTTGAGTGCGCTAAGTGCGTTCACACTACATCAGGCATGTCCAAAGTCTGGCCCGCAGAACAATTTTAATTGGCCCTCGGCTTGACTTTCAAAAGATACCATATGTGGCCCTTTATACAATAATGAGCAAGATCACTTCGCATTTTTACCTTTCACCTCACAATGATAGGACTATCATACAGTTTGTAGACAAGCATCAAGTAGTAATTAATCAATAAAAGATAAAAATGGTTGCATTTGTCTCACTTTTTTTTTTAAAACCCATTTGATGCGAGAATCAGTTGGCCCCCAGGTATTTTCACATTATTTTATCTGGCCCCCATTCAAAAAAGTTTGGACACCCCTGCACTACATAGTACAGGAAAATGCAGTGTACTACAGGTGCACTAAAAATGGTCCAAAAGTTGAGTGTGGAATGATGGACACTTCTTACCGTCAACGGTCGCTGTCACAAAATTCTCAACTTGTGACATGGCAGCCGGGGACAACAAGAAGCCTGTTAGCTATACATGTTTTTTGCCCTAATAACTGTTGTCCAATAGAAGCCGCGTAGACAACGTTTGTTGGGTCTGTAATGATTTGGCGAACAACAAAGCGAGTGCTAATGTTAGCTTGACAGTGCTGACGTTAGCTTGATATCAAGCTAGCTAGCTAACTTGCTCCAAGCTATGGCAGCACATTTTAAGTTTTAATTTTAAGTTTGGTTTATGTGTGGGCGGAGATAGCGGTCAAATGTTGGCCATAATGCTCCACCGTCCATTTGCAATTTGCTGTTTAAAAAGAAGACGAAGAAGAGGCGGTCACGGTCAAGCGTCACCTGCAAAACGGCAATGTGACGGCAGGTTTTTGAGACACCACGCAAAAAGTACGTAGTGTACATAGTGTACTACATTGATGGTTAACTGAACGGAAGTATGTGATTTGAGACATAAACAAAAATCACGGAAGCAGATCAAGAGACAGGCCCGCCCCCTTATTCTCTCTTTCAAACTCGGACCAAAATCCAGTAACCGTAAAACTAGGCAGCATGGATCAAATATGAATCAAGCATATGTTACTGCACTGCCTTTTTCTCACCTAAAATGTTTTTAGAAACATATTTTAGTGCACTGTTTAGCTGTAATAGCGAGAGTTTGTGAACAGGAAGTGGGTGCCAAACTGTTTCGGCGCTAATCAAATGTAAACCAAGATTCTGTAACTGTTTTCAGAGACATTTATTTGCGATTGTTTGTTACCAGCTAGCCACGATTACGCTGAACAGACAAGTTTGCGTTACGTCACCTACCAGCGGAAGCTTTGGTTAGTCCGGTGTGGGGCAGTGCATTCTGGTAGTTGTAGGTTTTCTATCTCTTGAGCAAAGGTGAATGTCACAGCCCTTTTTCTCAGTTTTCTCCAGCCATGTAGCAACAATTTCATATCCACCAGTGAAATACCTCTTTAACAAAAAGGTCTATCTCTGTAGGGACACTCTCCAAAGACAAAATAACAAGCTGAGCCTGTCAGTGGCAAAATGAAGCACTTTTAGTGGACGTAAATCAACGGTGCACAAATGCCCATTAATTATATGTTACAGCCTTTATTTGCGGCTGCTGGCTGCAGCGTTCTCACTTTACACCAGACCAATTTCACAAATCGTTTCCATTCGTCTCTTAGACACAAATACATGAAAAAGTAGGGTCCGGGTTTAAAAACAACAAACTTACCCTTTAATTCTTAAGTGGTAACTTTGTCTAATTTCCAGGCCACAAACTGTGACTCTAAGCCTGCTTTTCTCTCACATACAGACTCTCAGAGTGCAGGTAACAGATATAAATAAACGACCTCACCTCACAGTCATTGTCAGACGTCTCTCCGGAGGAAAAGAGGCCGTGGGAGTCAGATTCCCTCCGCAGCATGACCTCCGACCTGGCTCACGCACTCACATAGACCTGCCGCAGAGAAAATAGCTCGGTCACGTTAATCAAGGGTTTTGTTGAAGTGTTTTTTCCTGTTTGATGTTGAGGATTTGAGATTTAGGAAGGCTTGGTTATTGTTTTATAAATGCTGTGAACATTTTAGTAAAAAAAAAAAAAAAGTGACAGTAGTGAACAGCTGTGACGAGCCAATCATATTGTAGGTATTGTTTTGCTAAATTCTGTTGTCCCAGTTAATGTTATTAATGTAATTTTACCACTCTTTGACAAGGCGCTCTTTGTAAAGGGTTCATACATGTGTTAATTTATAAAATTTGTCATCTGAATTCAGTTTTCATTGATGAAAACATGAATAAAAATAGGTTAGGTGTGGGTTTATTTATTCCTACAATTCCCATATGGCTGTGCCAGTATACTGAAGCATCATTTATTTTCTTTTTTTCCTAAAGTAAGTAAATAAATATTGTTTTTTAGTGTGTGTTACAGCGGTGTCCAGATGATGCTGTCTTTACGCAAGCAGCCTCACTGTAACATCTGCTCAGCAGTCAGTGTCCGCACTCCCATTACGTAATAACCAACGACAGTCAATGTTAGAGCCGGACAACTTTTAACATTATGATGTGAAGGGAATAGACGTTATTAAAATTAAGAGCTCGCGCTTACTTCTGGTATTCAAAGGCAGTGAATGATCCCCACATGCGCACATGTATGGATAACATAACTCTTAATAATGAGCGGTAATAAAATAGAGCAGAGTAACCCATATTACCTCAGACGCATCCTGTCCAGGAACATGGAATAAACCCATAAGAAGTGACTGGAGGTGTGTGTTTAGAGGATGAGCAGCAGGACGCGGTGACGCTTGTCATTGTGGCGCGGGGAAGCCATGAGCTCGCGCTGCTTGTGGATGTTTGACATTGTAGCAAATCCTCCGTGTGATGTCGAGCGGTGACAGGCAGCTACGGTCCGGGAAGCGCGCGCTCACCGGGGTGCCGAGTGTTCCCAAAGCAACGCGGGAGCGCGGAAAGCGACAGGAGGGACTTCCGGTCGGTACTTTCGGAATAAAAGAGAGTATTGAAGAAAGTCAAACAACAGGTAGGGGCTTGAACCAGGGGCCTGTAGGGTGGGGGGCCCTTGAAAAAATATACAGGGTGCCATCTCGGAACTATAGTCTAGAAAACTGCAGTCATTCAAGTTTTTTTCAATATTAAAAATACACCATTACATATTTAGGGGATCAAGGTAAATTCAGGGCTCCAAATTCGGGGCCATTATGTCACAGCATCAGACAAAAAAGTGCTTCTGAACATGATATTTTCATGTAATTTATGTCTAAACATGCGTTTTTCACTATGTTCTTTCACATATAACCATCAGATATGACCTCTCCGAAATGTATACATGCACTTAGAGAGTATCCGTACCCCCAAATGATTTTTTTAATCCAAACAAAGTCAGTAAAACTAGGTTATAAAGCATATTATCATTCAATTTTCTGCACATATAAATTTGTTTCAATCATTTTTTTCAATTTTATTTATAAAGCCCAATATCACAAATCACAGTTTGCCTCACAGGGCTTTACAGCATACAACATCACTCTGACCTTTGGACCCTCCTCCCAAAAAATGGTAGAAACCTCAGGAAGAGCAACTGAGGATTGCTGCTTCTTTTGCAAACCGCTTTGCAACCCGCCTCCACCCCAGCTCCTCATGCTGTGTCTGACTTATAAATGTCATTTCTGTTTGTCGTTGATGCTGCTCTGTTCTGTTCCCAGGGGGTCTTTGCTGCTGCTCCCCCTGCCTTACTGTGCGTTCCCACCAAAAGATTCATGAGCGTCATAAGCAGCCAGCAGCCATTCATTTTCAATGAACACTCACGATGAAGAGCGTCACTCGCGCCGGCTGCAACGAGCGACTGCGAGCAGCGCGATGCCAGCAACCTGAGCCCTGAGCGTCAAGCTGAAGTTGAGAGAAGCTGAACTTTATGCAAATGAGCAGCGCCGCCGAAGCAGCAGCGAGCAGCAGCCAGTTGCAGACCGTGAATATTCTCAAGGCGGGACAGTGAAAGAAAGAAAGAAAGAGATCTTCTGCAGCACAGCTTGAAAGCCCCGTCCCCTTCAGCCTTCTGCAAGCCCTGCCAGAGCTGCCAGGCACGCGATGCCAGCGACCTGAGCGACCGCTGGCGATTTTGAATCTTTTGGTGTGAATGCACAGTTAGGCTTTCCATGTAGGCGCATGGAAGGGCAGGGAGGTTTGTGCTCGCTGCCATAGACTTTCCACATAGGTGCATGGAAGAGGCTTTCTGCGTAGGGATTGTTTGTCCATCTAGAGATAAAGAGTTTGTCATGATACCAATCTAGAATTTGCCACCTTGGTACCAGTGAGTGAAAATTCTGACCTGGGGCGATAAAACCTGATCACCACTGATTTCCCGCAGTGTTTTCGACCGTAACTAATAGATGTTTCCACTATTGCTCCGTATGTGTTTCCCATCCCATCTAAGATGTACAGGATGTCAGGACGGCGCCTGGCGGCGTCAGGGGGAAACGTGGAGGGACAAGGACGAAAGTTAAGGTGGTGAAAGTTCAACTGCGGTGGGCAGGAGGGGCAACTTTCACTCAGGAGAGCAATGTTAATGTCCTGGAAGATTAAACAGACAAATCCTGTTCTTTTTTTCTAAACCTAACCATGTGCGTTTGTTGTTGAAGGAAAAAAAAAACGTCAGATCATGGTGTTGTACCGATGTAGTATGTTGATTTTGAAAGAGACTGTAAATTTCCTGTGAAAATAGAAGTGTATTTTGAAAGAAGACAATGCATGTAACAGGCAGAACTTGACACGGTGTCCCAGAATGTCAGCAACCAACGCACCCAGGGTACCTTGCACGTTGTATCTGGACGTGTATGTATATGACGAGGTCGGAGTGAGAATGTGTTGGCTTCCATTTTCTGTATATTTCTATTTTGTTTTAGTAGGGTTTTTATGATAACCTTGATATTCAGGTAGAGACACCACCATGTTTTCTTTGGCTCCATAACAAAACAAATTCAAAGATGAATTGAGTAGGCAAAAGTCAAAGTAAGTCAGTATTTACATCATATACATACAGTATATTGCACATATATTGCATCATGTATGCATTTCTTTGATGTTTTTGGCAAAATAAAATGGATTCTGACACAAAACAATGCAAATTCAATACAGTGCTTTCTTTTAAAATCAACACATTCTCACTCCGACCACGTCACATATTGACATTTGGTCATGAGCTTTCCACGTCCAGATATGATATGCAAGGTACCCTGGCTGCGTTGGTTGCTGACGTTCTGGGACACCGTGTCAAGCTCTACCTGTTACATACATTGTCTTCTTTGAAGATACACTTCCTTTTTCATTGGAAATTCAACATTTACATACAGTCTCTTTCAAATTAAATGCACTACATCAGTACAACACAGCAAATTGATCTTTTTTTTTTTTCCTTCAACAACAAAAACACGTGGCTAGGTTCAGGAAAAAGAATAGGGTTTGGCTTTATGATCTTATGGGACATGAACACCGCTCTCTCGGGTGAAAGTTGGTGTTTGTTGAACCCATCCACCACCTTTCCTGCCGCCCCAGTTGGAATTTTTGTCGCCTTAACTTTGGTCCTTGTCCCCCCTGATGCCGTGAGTGCCGTCAAACTGTAGCCGCAACCGGCCACGAATCTTCTGACAACGCAAGTCACTGTTCAAGCGCCAGATTTCGACAACTTCGGAGTGAGACTGGGCTCCCAAAATACATTTTCACAACACCTTTTATCCATATATGGTTATAAAGTCATGGGGCAAATGTAAATGCACCTCGGGCAAGTGAGGTACAGTTGGATATCAACTGAAGGTCAACAGCAACAAAAACAAATCATTTTGTCACCATTATAGCACTGGATTAATCTGGACAAAACTGGGCTGCTTTCATGACCTTTAGGAGCATATCATGTTAGTTGATACTGTATTTTAGTGGTGCATATTCACAAAACTTCACTCACAACTACCTACTTTCAGAATACCTTCCCTTGTTTTCTGTCCTCTTCTACCTCTGGCAGGGTTCTCACCCCTCTATCATGATCTGAAAGTGGTTTTATGAACCCAACAATCATCAGGTCCAAAGGAGAGAGCCCACTTACATACCTTCACCACTCACAACTGCCAATGCATTGTTGCAGTGAATGTGTGGTGTATAGCAGTGTGGTACACTGGTATGTAATTGTCTTTCAGGAAAATGAGATGTTTAGTTGCTTGGAGAAAGATGGTGCAGAAGTTGCGTTGAATCTGAGATCGGCTCCCTGTGGCCAGTGTGACATATATACATCTTATTCAAAAGGATTTATAAGTCAGTTCAAAATGACCTTTACATGACAAAATCCAAGTGGTGGTTCCTGACCTTCACAACTTAAAACCCGTTAATATTCTCAAAGCAAACTGGGAATGGAATGGCCCTGGTTTTTATCATGCGCTGTCAAGGCCCTGAGAGAGCTGAGCTACATTCATGGTAGGACAGATGAAAAGAGATGCACACATTCAACCACTACCACACAAACACACAAATTCCCAGGCCACTCTCATCAAAGGAAATTACCCGGAAATGTCTGTCCCCATGGGAAATCTGTCTGTTTCAGTAACTGCGCCACATCATAACCAAAATACTGTCCAGCTAGGAGAGTTCAGATAGAGTCTAGTGAGTGGATCTCGGTCAAATCCAGTTCAATCTTTATTTCCATGTATGTAAACACATATGGATTATCCTTAGTCAGTAGATTAGAAAGTTAGAGAGCAAAATTAGATGCCAAAAAACAGCATTTGCATTCTTAATCCTCAATTGCAGCAGTCTTGTAAACCATGTTGATAAATAAACGTTAAAAAAGGCCTTATGCTCTCCAAATAGAGCTCATTTTGGCCTAAATGTCCCATGAGCCTCGAACCACCGTTACACAGCAGGGCTACTTAACAAGATAAAGTGTAATTAGGGGCGACCTAATGGCCGAGGGAGGGATCCTCATTATGGCTACATGTCGACCATGCAAATGACCTCTGTGAACATACTAACTGAATTCTGCACTCAGCAAACACTTTCTCACAATGTTTCTGATTGTAATTAGTTTCACCCAGTTACGCTGTGAAGCACACTAATGTTTTATTAAAGAATATTTCTTCCTTTTTAAGATGTTGTTGATGTTACTCGGGCACAGCACTCTGCCTGCATAATGACCCATATAGGGCCATGTGCGTCAACGAATACACTCAAACTTTATTACTTATCATCGAGAGCTTTTTGCATGTATGCTGATGTGTCATCCATAAAGTTGAATGTAATAAAAAAAAGGATGCATGGCAAAATTTGGTTAGTCGTGCTCTTTTATGCGTTCGCAGGGGAGAAGAGGAGGGAAGTAACAGATCTTCAGAAGCAGATAGAGAGGTTTGTGTATACACAAGTAGCAATACAAACAGGAGATGCAGCCTCGATAAGGAAATTAAGGGAAAGGGTGCAACTCAAATAAACTGAGTGCGATGCACCAACAGACCAATCCAACTCTCTCTCTTCTCTCTTTTGCTTTCTAAAACTCACTCACTGTCACTTAGAAAACAGGCAGGGAGAGAGATGACAGTAAAAGGATAGCTGCAGAGGCCCGTCGTTTTGATAATCTGGAAGAAACACAAAGGCGTTCCTTGGATTTTCTCATCAGAACTGGACGCAGGACTAAACACAACCCGTCAAAGCTCACATGAATTATTTCTCTTTCACTGAGGTCACAGTGGATTTTTTGGATCAAAGCATCAAGCTCGGCTTGTTGTTTTCAGATCTGACGGACAAACGCTGCACCCGAGGCAATTGCAGGTTACGGTGCTGTGAGAACACCCACAGGTGGTTCGAAGATTGTGATTTGGTTGTGCGAGTTATGCGCTCTTGTGGTGAGGCAAGTGAGGCTGAGCATCCACAGACATTCAGAGTGCAAAGGGGTTTGCTGACTGCACAGTGAGAAGAAGAGACGACGAAGAAATCATGTGGAACATAAGGACGGAAGCAAATATGCGCTTAATCTGATCTGATCCAAAAAAGGCCTTGTTTTTATCTAATATGAGGAAGGACAGTGCTTTTTTCTCAAGCACAAAAAAGAAATTAAAACCTGCTTTGTTAAGGTAATGCTACTGAACATCAACAGAACCTGTTTTTAAGACATCTCTGAAGGACAAATGAAGGAATCAGACCAAATTAAGGATATCCCCCTGACCTGGGACTTTGACCAGTCCTGGGGTTCATTCCTCAAACCAGCTGCTCGTCTTTGCCTCAACACCTTGGACTTCTCAGACCTCTGGGACGAGGAAGACAGTACAGAGGACGAGGCAACCACTGCATCCAGTGACTCATCAACATGTCTCGGAGGCCCTCCAGCACCCCCTCCTCTTCCCCCTCCACTTGCCCCACCTTTGCCCTTAGTCTCCAGTAAAGGTGCAGCTATCAAATGCCGCACCTTGAAGCTCCATTGGAGGGAACTGCCGAGTTTAGCTCCCCTTCCCAGGATGACCCGCTTCGGGACTCAGACTATTTGGGCCAGACTTGAGCCAGTCCATTTGGATACAAACCGGCTGGAGTACCTGTTTGAGACTAAGGGCAGTAGCACCACTTTTAATGTGGCTTCTGGGAAGCAGGTAAGACTGATGACACGTGATGATGCCTCAGGATTATAGCAAACAAAAAACATGTTCTGCTTGTAGGGGATGTAGGTTTTACCTCAGTCAGTCCTTAGCTGCAACCACCAGGGCTGAAAAATGAAGGTAAAGTGCCAAAAACTGCAGTTACTCAAATGGCCACTTGAGGCTGGCTCCAAAAGTGAGTCAGTCCCTGGTAATCCTCATGTTAAAATGGCCAACTTTATAGCTGAAATAGACCTGTTTACAACCTGGTACAAAATAGATTTTGGTCACTATAGCTACTTTCTCCATTCATGACAACTGTACAGGGGCACATTTTTATATAACTCACCCATTTAAATCTTATTAGTCTTTAAAGTTACACATATTTATGGGTGGGGACGCTTTGAGTGACAGGCAGTCTGGGAGGCATCGCTACAGTCTGACTCGCATCCATCTGACCAACGCTCTTCCACAGCTCCACCCTCTAAGGTTAAGGTTGTTAAGGTACCATGCCTGGTCAGTTGTTGGAATGTAGAGCTTCAAATACATAAAGACAGTTGTGGAAATTTTTAGAAATCTGATATTCAGATATTCCTCTGTAGGCTAAAAGCAACCCTAACATGCACTTACAAACTATGTATGTATAGTGTATTGTAGGGATGGAAGATACTGGATTTTTGCCAATCGCTTCTAAAGCCAAACCTTGTTCTATTTTCCTAAACCCAACCACGTGCGTTAGTTGTTGGAGGAAAAAAAGTCAGTTCGCATTGTTGTACTGACGTAGTGAGTTTATTTTGAAAGAGACTGTATGTAAACAGTAACTTTCCTATGAAAACAGAATAACAGGCAGAACTTGACAAGACGTTCCCAGGACATCAACAACCAACGCACCCAGGGTACCTTTCATGTCATATCTGGACATGGAAAGTCCATGACCAAACGTTGATATGTGATGACGTCGAGTGAGAATGTGTTGTTTTGTAACTGTGGGTTCGAGGTCACTGTTCAATTTTCAACATGTCTGTGCAAAAACTAAACTGTGCTTTGTTCATTTTGTAACTGTATGAATTTTCCTTGCTCCATACTCCAAGCTAGAAATGTCCTTGTCATCTGTACGAACAGTCTGTCACACCTCATTGACCTGTGTAAAATGCTACAACAATAGAGTCCCAATGTCCACACATGAGATGATAATAAAGCCCCGACAATTACCTCCTAACTAACAGCATCTTAGCTTGTTACTGTTGCTAAAATTGGTCGAACGTGTGTGCAATATCAAACTACAAACATTATAAAACATAAATAAACAAGTTTTAACCATAAAGTGTGATCAGGTTTTGGACCTTGTCCACTTCTGTGTCGGGATCGGCTGCAGACTGACTTGGCAGAGATGGCTGCCATCTTGTTTTACATGGATTAGTGTATTGTGCTCTTACTACCACTAGCACAAAAAAGTCCACAAACAAGGACAACAGGTCAAAGTTAAGCAGAATTAATTACATGGTGCAGCAAAGCCAAACTGTGATGTCCTAGAATAAGGGCAATATTATCATGCCTACTCTTATTGTGATGGCCCACTGGCAGATCCTGACATAAAATACAGTACTTTTCAAAATGTACATTTTCACTGGGCAAACGACCAACTTAGGTTACATATAAAACGTGCCATGTTTATTTTTATGTAACATTTTCAAACAAAACTGTACATTCATCCTACTTTAACAGGCTTGGATGATTCTCTCCCAGAGATGGTCCTGACAAGAGCCACTATCAGGGCAAATTTTGACTAATTAAAGTCCCATAATTAAAACCTCATCTGATACCTATATTTAATATGAAAGACTTTACTTGTCCATACCGACGACATGCTGATAATATTGTGCATCCCTATTAATTAGACAGTCTCGTATCATTCTCTATTTCCCGACACAGAAGCAGACGTCAGTCTCAGTGCTGGGGATGAAGCGGAGTAACATCGTAACCATCGCAATGAGCAGCCTGCCCCCTCCCCGCCTCCTCCCTCCTGCTATCTACAGCATGGACAGCAGTGTGTTGGACAGAGAGGACGTTCAGGTACAGCAGAGGTCGTGTCCTCCAGAATTTGAGCTTCAGTGTTTGCTTTGCTTTTGTTGGATTGGCAATTTGTTGCCCTTATTGTGTCTTTATTATGGGAAAATGAAACCGGAGCAGGATGCAGATAAGGAAAGAAAGTACGAGTCATGCAGTATGATTTCATCGCTGTCCACTTTGTCTTCTGAAACAGCGACTTCAATCACTAATGCCAACAGAGGAGGAACTGTGTCTGATCAAGGAGGCCAAGGCCCAGAACCCTCACTCCACTCTGGCCCCAGCCGAGCTCTGCCTGCTCACCTTGGGGGAGATCCCACATCTGAACACGAGGCTCCAACTGTGGGCCTTTGCTCTGGACTACGACTCCTTAGAGAGGGTGAGTGAAAGTGGGATGAACATGTGATGGAAGGCAGTTTTGCCACTGAAAATATATTCATCAACAGCATTTCGTAAAGACAGACGTCAGCAAATGTAATTCTGTACACACGTCAGGGGGACACTGCTAAGCGTGACTACCGTGGTGCCACCTACACAAGCTACATCATCCACAGTATCCTGTGATTGACAAGTAATCCCTATAGGCGTGCAGTAAAAAATACCCAACCGTGATGACTTCCACTCACCAAATGTCACCAGACTAAAAATAAAACGTGGATTTGATGGCTCACCTACTCTGTATGAATCACTATATTGTCCTCTAAATGCGTCCCTCCTCGTGACAGGAAATTGCTGAGCCTCTCTTCCATCTGAAGTTGGCCATGGAACAGCTCGCAGCCAGCCAGACCTTTAGATGTATTCTAGCAACGGTGTTAGCGATTGGTAACTTTCTCAATGGATGTAAGGTGAGTGATCCCAGTCTTTATTCCTTTGATTTCCTAGTGAGTCATTTTTTTTTCATCCCCACCAAATTCTCACAACACATTTTATTGTGCCAAGGCCCGTGGTTTCGAGCTGAGTTACCTGGGGAAGCTGTCCTACGTGAGGGATACACACACTCGCCAGCCCCTGCTGCACCACGTCTGTGTGCTGCTGCTGCAGCTCTACCCACAATCGTCTGACCTCTACTCTGACATCACTGCTGTAACTAAAGCTGGCAAGGTGTGTGTGTTTGTTTCCTAACGGTGTGTGTTACATTGCAGTTGATTTTGAGGGAGGATTATTTGGATATAATCCAATTTCAAACAGACCATAAAGTATGCCAGTTTATTCAAAATGATTCTAAATAACAATCAACTGTGACTTTACTTCAAACTTTCCGTCTCTTTCTCTTCTTTACAGTTCGACTACTCCCTAGTCCAGTCCAACCTCACTCAGCTGGAGGCCCTGTGCAAAGCATCATGGGAGCAGCTAAAGATTTTGGACAAGGCAGAGGATAAGAAGAAAGGAGGAAAGTTGGAGAAGAGGAGAGGAGGAGGAAATGAGGCTTTGGCCCCAGAGGGCTCAATTCGTCACCGGCTGCCGCAGATTTTAAAAGAGTGCGAGGAGAAGCTGAAGGTCCTGAGAGCCGTTAATCGTCGGGTTATCAACAGGTGTGCTAAGTGCTCCATGACGTTGTGCTTTAAAGGAACTCTGATACTTTTTAACACTGACCCTCTTTTCCCATGTTTTCGTGTCTGAGTGACTTGTGGGAACAAGAGTTTTTGAAATGCAGCAAGACACTCTCCAAAGTAACCACTCTGGGCAGTTGCGGCCCTTCCATTTGCATCCTCTAATGCCCATTTTTCACCAAGCTATACGGCAAAGTTCAGTTCAGTTCGGTACGCATTTTTTTCCATTTCCACTGTGAAAAGTTGTGGATGGTACCAATGGAACCATTCTGTATCATCCCCATGTTTGGTCCCCCCTCTGTTGGGGTACCTAGCACACAGATCTGGTACTAAAAGGTGGAGCTGTGAACACTGCAGTCCAATGATTGGTCAATAGAGGACGGTCACTCTGCTCAGGGCTGAGTTGTGGCTGGTTTTGTAACCTCTGTTCATACCGTGGAGAATTTTATTATTAAACTGTAACTATAAAAATAAAGGATGTTTTGGTGCTGAAAAAAATACTTAATTCACTGGGCTGACTGCCGGCAACTTTTTAAGGTGGAATGTTTACTTGTAATGTTACTTAGTGTCTGAGTTGATGACATGAATCCATCAGCACACCTTAAATTTCAAAACTGTTTACAGCTTGAAATGGGAGACTGTCACTGATAAATCTAAATGTATATAAGTTTGCTTTTGCAATCCTGCTCACCATCTTAACACGCTTCTCAAATTTTAATTGTAAATCTAATATGATTTGGAAACAAAACTGACCAAAACAAGCAAAAGCTACGAGAAAATGCTTAATTTCTCTGTAGGGATCCTTTTCTTAGCTGCAAAAAATGGTGGTTACATTGCAGCCTGTTTTGCTCTCGCTCAATACTGGACCATTTTCAAAAAATGTTGTTCCCATGAAAAAATGCCAGAGCCTTCAGCTATCAGGCCCCTCTCCTGTGGAATCATCTTCCTGTTACGGTCCGGGAGGCAGACACCGTCTCCACATTTAAGACTAGACTTAAGACTTTCCTCTTTGATAAAGCTTATAGTTAGGGCTGGCTCAGGCTTGCCCTGTACCAGCCCCTAGTTAGGCTGACTTAGGCCTAGTGTGCCGGAGGACCCCCCTATAATACACCAGGCACCTTCTCTCCTTCTCTCTCGTATCCCATTACTGCATCTTGCTAACTCGGCCATTCTGGATGTCACTAATTCGGCTTCTTCTCCGGAGCCTTTGTGCTCCACTGTCTCTCAGATTAACTCATATCGCAGCGGTGCCTGGACAGCGTGACGTGTGTGGTTGTGCTGCTGCCGTGGTCCTGCCAGATGCCTCCTGCTGCTGCTGCCATCATTAGTCATTAGTCATACTTCTACTGTTATTATACACATATGACTATTGTCACACATGTATACTGCCAGATATTAATATATACTTTCAACATATTGTACCACAGTAGCCAGAACTATAACTATAATATTATTACTTTCATTAATGTTGCTGTAAGCTACTGTCATTACCTGCATATCTCTCTCTCTCTCTCTCTCTCTGTCTCTGTCTCTGTCTCTTTCTGTGTCATAGGGATTACTTGCACGTCTGTCCGTCCTGGAAGAGGGATCCCTCCTCAGTTGCTCTTCCTGAGGTTTCTACTGTTTTTTTTCCCCCGTTAAAGGGGTTTTTTTGGGGAGTTTTTCCTTATCCGCTGTGAGGGTCCAAAGGACAGAGGGATGTCGTATACTGTAAAGCCCTGTGAGGCAAATTGTGATTTGTGATATTGGGCTTTATAAATAAAACTGATTGATTGATTGATTGATGAGTCACTTAGGGTGCTTTGAGACCTAGAGTTGTCTTGCTTTGGTCTGAATCAGGCACTTTTTTTTGCAAAGCTGCATAATTGCCTAGAGTTGGTTCGTGTTCTCACGGCAGCATTTACAAGCGGACCAGATCAAATGCCTTGTGTGAGAAAGCTGCTCTTGATTGGTCAGAATTTCCATGCGGGAAAAATCCAGGAAGTAAACAAAACGTTGAAGAAGAGTACACTTGCAAGATAAATGTGACACTTTCTAATGTCACAATGGAGGGACAACTACGCAGGTTGATTTTAGCACTGGTCATTGTGGACTATATCGCTGTCATTGTTCATTTTAGTCAAACCATACAGTTTGAAAACGAGACGCGGCTCCAACTAGAAAACAATGTTTTGATGCATTGGATGTGCTGAATGTGCATATTAAGGCAGTACAGGAGGAGGTGCACATTAATAATCCTCCAGGACTGTAACATGCTCATGTTTAACCCAAACACTGTGTCATGTGACTGCAGTTGGTTCAGATCGAGTTCACTACAAACAAACCGCACCAGAGTTCGTTTGTAACCGGACCGAGATCACCTCTTGAAGAAGGTCTCGGTCTGGTTGTTTTGCTGCACATCTGAGTGTGATTGCTGTGTTCACACCTGCCCAAACGAACTGCACTTAGGGGGCAAAGGATCTTGATTTCGATTGAACCGCACCAAACAGGGCAGGTGTGAAAGCACCCTTAGACACTAAAACATGGGGAAATAGGGTCAAGGTTGAAAAAGTACCCTTTCAAGTTAAAATTGTATTCATACCTTGTGTCCAGTTGCTACCGTGGTGTCTTGAGACTGAGGGCAAAAGTTGTCCTTCATATTGTTGCTGTAATGAAGTTCTTATTATGGAGTAAACCTAAACGTTTTCCTCTCCATTGTTTCTCCTCCAGGTTCCACTCTTTCCTCTTATTCCTAGGCTACTCCCGAGCCATGGTGAGAGACACCAAAGCAGAGGACTTCTGTAAAACCATCAGTAACTTTTCTCTGGAGTACAGGACCACGCGGCAGGTCATTCTCATGCAGAGAGAGAGGGAAAAGCAGAGAAGTGGAACAGAAAGCCCCGGCCCTAACACTCCTGCTGCCAGGAGGAAACGCCAGCAAACCCCAACACAGGTTTTTATTTCAGATGTTCTGAAAGTGAAGCACTTTTGTTGAAAAAATGACCAACTGGTTTTGTTAACCTGCTATCTGTCGATGCACCAGGAAAATGAGGAGCAGTGTAGGCTGGAGGAAGTGCTGTCAACACCTGACTCAACCTCGAGACTGGACGTCACTCTGCCTCGAAACCGCAGGAGGATGACTGACATCAAAGGTACTTTATATTCTCTGTTTTTCTTCTTCTCTTAACTATCAAATGTGTCATACTGAACCCACGTTTGTTTACTTCTCAGGTCCATTCTCACAGAAAATGAAGTGGTGACTCTGCTGATATTCTCTTTTTAAAAGCCATTCAGTCGCTGGTGTGTTAGGAGAAAAATGTTTCTGATCGTTATTTATGACATTTTTGTTAAAAGTCACATTTTTGCAGCACAACGTTGTTTAGCAGTAGGAAAACGGAGAGAGATTTCACATGCCATTTAATTGTTACCAATCCTGTTTGAGTTTTAAAGTAAAGATGCATTAAAATGGTAAAAAATATCAATGCATTTGTGTCTGTGTGCTCTCATGAAACAATGAAATGAACAATAAAACAACAGAATAAAATGTGTAAAATCTAAATTAAAATATCAAGGGCATAGGCATAAGCATTTTGCCACAATAAAGGCTGTTATGATGAAAAAAGGTCAGTTCAGTCAGGACCGCTTTAGTCAAAGAAAACTTTATTTCCATTTGCAGTATTTTTATTTTATTTTATTTGGCGGTATGGCTCTGTTCTGGGGCCTCTTTACCTTTCCTCGGGCCTATGCAGAAAACCTCTTCCATGCCCCTATGTGGAAAGCCTTGGTACCACAGTGGCAAATTCTAGATTGGTATCATGACAAACTCTTTATCTCTAGATTGACAAACAATCCCTACACAGAAAGCCTCTTCCATGCACCTACGTGGAAAGCCTATGGCAGAGAAAGCAGCAGCAAAGACCCCCCAGGAACAGAACAGAGCAGCATCAATGACAAACAGAAATGACATTGATAAGTCAGACACAGCATGAAAAGGAGGAGCTGGGGTGGAGGCTGGTTGCAAAGCAGCTTGCAGAGGAAGCAGCAACAGTAGGCAGGCCAGAGCAGTTTAAATAGGGCGCCCTGAATGAGATTCACCAATTGGTTAAAGATAAAGGAACAAGCAGAACTTGACTTGGTGTCCCAGAACGTTAACAAGCAACGCACCCAGGGTACCTTTCACATCGTATCTGGACATGGAAGGTCTGTGACCAAACGTCAATATGTTACAAGGTCGGAGTGAGATTGTGTTGACAGAAAAGAATCTCCTGCAGCCTTCTGCAGGTCAATTTTTAAAGGGTTAACTAAGGTGGAATTTATACTTCTGCATGGAATTGACACCGTACCTATGCCGTAGGCTCTGCATCAGCGCAGAGGCTAACGTACACCTCCCCACAAATGTAACAGCACGTCGTAGTGACACAGACCTCCTGTCTATTTTTGTAAGCTGAAACCATTTCCCTCAGTGGAAACAAAGCTTTTATTTACTTTAATTTCACAGATAAGAAACAAATATAAACCTAAATTGTGAAGACAATAAAGCCTCCACAAAAATAACATTTTGAGTCTTGTGTGTGATTTATCCTGGCTTCATATGAGCAGAGGAAAACTCTACTCCGCGCTAGGCTAATTTATACAATGTAAAATGCCATAGACTTGTGCTCAAAAGTTAGCATGTTTAGTATAAAGGTGCTGACACACCAAACCGATATCAAAGAACTAGCGGCGACAAAAGCCAACTGTTGCGTCATCTACGTCGCCTCACGTCGCCTCACGTCGCCTCACGTCGCCCTGTGTCAGTTGCATTTGAACACACAACAAAGATACATCCAACGGCCAAGTAGCACGTACGTTCTGCGCTTGCGTGAAAGGAAATAACGCAAAAAGGAAACCGGAAGTCCGAGGAATGCATGTGATAAACAAAGTAGCAGAGCGACAGAGTGGTACATCCTGTCAGCTGAGGGGTTTCCTATCTGTGCAGCCGAGCACCTCCACAGACTATTACATCCAGACGGTCCCGGTGTTTCCTCCGTAGGCTCCACTTCTTTCAGCTGCCCGACAAACCCGCTGCTTCTTCCCACATAACCTGCATAACAAACCAGGGCTCGGTGCTCCGGTTGGATCCAATTGGAGAGCCGGGGCTAGCTGGGAAGCTAGCGGAGGCTAACTGGCTGTGCTTCCCTCCGGTCATGCTGCGGCTAACGCTCCGCTAGCCTCACAGCTAGCCGCGGTTTGTTATTCAAGTTAAAGTGGGAAGAAGCAGCGGGTCTGTCGGGCAGCTGAGTGAAGTGGAGCCTGAGGAGGAAGCACCGGTTAGCCCTGGTTTCACTACAAGCAGATTCACTCGCTACAGGGGTGAGGAAATAAAATCTGAACAGCCAGTCAGAGTGATCTCTCTCACTGACTAGCTCCACCGGCGATTCAACATGCTCAATTGGTCGAAAAGCCGCCAACGCCGAAGTGCCGACGGTGTGAGACACCGCAAAAACTAGGGAAACAGACGCTCACTGACGGCCCGACTTTGACCGACGGCCAACCGTCAGCTTGGTGTGTCAGGGCCTTAAGACAGTTTTGTCAGTGAACCTTGTGAGCTGTAGTAGAGCTGAATTTTGTACCATTACTGTTGTTAAATGTTGCTGTTGTCCCTGGCTTAATATGAGTAGAGGTCCACTAGCTGCTAGGCTAACTTATACAATGTAAAATGCCATAGGCTTGTGCTAACAACATTAGCATGTTGTATTTGTGGGGAAAATGTGTCCAGATAAAGACAAGTGCTTTGTCTGTGAATGCTGCGAGTTATAGTGAAGCTGATTTGTGTACTTGTGTTTGAAATTGTCTCTATTAAGCCATGTTTAATGTGTGTTTAATGTGTGTTTTGAATCACCTACACTTCATAGTACTTCACAGAAACCCCGCTGTCAACTAGTGTTTTGAAGGTGTAACTGCAGAGTGACACAGACACACCACCACACAAGTATAAATGCTGACAATGGCGCAGGCTGTCTGCCACACAAGTATAAATCCCCCTTAAGCTGTTTATTTTTGTTGATTTGTCATATGTATTTTATTATTAATATTTTAATATGTGTTTTATTTTATTATTTTGGGGGGCTGCAAGGGAAGCTTGCCCAGGGCACCCAATGTGTTAGATCCGGCACTGTTACTACATCACGTTTCATTAGTTCATTGTTACAGTCTATTGTACTGCATTGCTACACCACACTGTAGTCCTTCCTGTTGCCGTATACCACCAGCTGCTGCTCACGAGCGTCAAAGCACGCGCTCGGACGCAGCGTGTGTACATCATGACATATGTGTACAAAATAATACACCATGGATATCAACTTTTCAAAGCTGGGAGGAAAAAAGGAAAAGAGTGTCGCGCTCGAAGTGTGGGCAGTCTGTCAGATAAACCAATCGGGTCCAGAATACGTGTGTCGTCATTCGTTAAGCCTGACTGACAAGCGCGTGAACCAATCCCTGAAGGGTACATCCACACAGGCGGTTTAGCTGTCCAATCAGAAACCGGGACGCCGCAGTGGGCGGTCTCTTTCTTCTGTTGTGTGTTTGAGTCGACGCCATTTCGTGTCCACTGGTTTCAAGGTGATACAATCAGCCTGCAGAGCCGTTTACGGATCTTTACCTACTCAAGTAAAAACAGCGTTGACTTTTACTCATTTTTAGTGTTAAACTCCTGGTGAGTATTTTTAACCGAGAGATTTTTTCCCCCCCCTATATTTTTTTTTATTTTTTTCTCGACTTTGAACCTCTTTGGGACCTTTTTGTTTTTATTTTTAATGCATTTTTCCTGGCTGGTATTCCTGAGACTGTGTTGGCTTTAGTGGCGTACATTTTGTGTTGGCATATTGAGCTGCGCAGAAACTAGTTTTAAGTAGCTTCCACGGCAAGATTTTTGCTTTTGTTTTTCGAATGAGACATTTCAAAAAAAAAAAAAAAACAACTCCATTTTTCAGGGCTGCTGTGTTGCCTCGGTTGTTTATCTGAGTGTGGTGATATTTCCGAGGAGAGAAATATGGAAGATTGTTCCAGTCTTTTCTGGACTGTGTTCAAAACGGGTCGCCCTTTTTCTGGAAACGTGTTTTTAAGAGGTTTTTTAAGCTCGTCCTGTGTTTTGCCTCCACCTGTAACTTGATGTGCAGTCGTTGACATTGACTCATGATGCGTGTTTTTCCTGTTTTCTTTGTGATTTTGGCAGTGCTGAGACAGTATATTTTCTGCAGCGAATCTCTCAGGAGTGATGTAATTTTTCAGGCAAGATGTTTTTTCCCTCAATGACAAGTGGGGGCGTTTTTTTTTAAAAGGAACATTAACACCTGGGATTGCTGTAGCATTGGTGTGGCAGGATTTGTGCATTTGGTAATTCTGATATAATCATTTATTTGCAGATGTAGAAACTCATTCATTCAGTCGCAGTGTGTTCTGAGCTGTGGAGCTGCTTATAGACCCAGGAAGGAGGCCTGCAGAGGGGCCTGCCATGAGCTGAAGTCAGGCCTACACCTCTACATTGTTTGTTCCTGTCTTGAGTTTAACACTTTGCAGCTTTATGACTGAGCTATACATGTCTGTGAAAACTTATCATCTAATCTGCAACAAAGGTTTACAGCAGGAAGGCAGGTTAGGTTACTCAGAGGTGACCAAGGCCCCCTAAAAAGTGCAAGATCCCTGTTTACCCCCTGACTGTACCCCACCCCCCTTTGGCCCCAAGTGTGTCCTCTGTAAGTGTCCTTGAGCATGTGTCCCTCCAGGCTACAGGGGCGCTGTTCTGCAGATGACCCTTTACTCTGGCCCCGGTGAGGAGGGAAGATTTGGGGTGGGCACAAATTCTCCTCAGGCTGATAAGGCTCTGATTGAAGCTGACACTAGCATCTGATATTTACCATGTTACAGGCGATTTATTAAGTCCATTCCATTCCCTCTTTTTTTGTGCATGACCATTTGAATTCCCTGTTTTCCTGAATTCCTAGCCATGCTAGCACATATCACCTGAGCAGGCAGACACCAAGCGTGGCACTGTTGGCACCGTGCTCAATTGCACACTCTACGTGTGATTATTAGGGCTGTTATTTTTAAAGGTAAAATCAAACATGCAATTTAAACACCACTGTCTGGAGCAGTTGCGGCATTGGGTGGGTAAAGAAACCAGAACAGTGTCATAAACAAGTATTAATTGCACCATTTATAAATCTGTCCCTCCAGGATCTCACAGCAAAAAAAAAAAAAAAATCGAATTTGCGGCCAGTTTTGTCAAAAATTGCGATAAAAATTGCAGCATTTTTATGTGACTTTTTTTGCGGGAAATTGTGGCTAATGACAAAAAGAGAAAAAAACTGATTTCTTTTTCAATTACTTCCTCCAAAAAAATAAGTCATGTAATCACTTGCTATAATAATTAGAGATGTACCGATACCACTTTTTCCTTCCCGATACCAATTCCCACCCCTGAACCTTAGGTCTCTGCTGATACTGAGTACTGATCTGATACCAGCGCGTAAAATAAAAATGGATGGGATATGAATTGTTGTATGTCTCAACTCTTAAAACTCTGTGTAAAATATTAAGAAATAAATACGTAATAGTAGAACGAATGCCATAAAACTTTTTATATTATTATTATCCAGTGCTGACACAGATCAAGACACAGGTTAAAGTGCAGCCACACAGTTTGGTAAAAAAAGACATTTTAAAGGCTACAGTAGAATGCTTTTTAAACTCCGCTCCGTTTCGTTTGCCTGTAGCGTGCGTACGCGTAATGACATGAGGCATTACATGGTAGCGGATTGGTCATAGGCTGTACTCGCCAATATCACATTTTAGGCAGTATCGGAGGCATTTCCAATACTGGTATCGGTACAACTCTAATAATAATCATACTGAATATTACACAAACAGCTGCAAATATTTTTTTTATATTTCTCTTCTTGAGTTTTATTTAATTAGTTTGAAAACACCAATAATGTTGCATAAAATCCTGAGTGAATATTGTAGCTCTCAAACCAGACAATGTGACAGTAAAACAACATGTAAGCTACATCTGTGAACATAACATTTTAATACATCCAGCACATATTGTATGCATTTAAACAAAATGCAAATTCTTATGTCAAAACAGAGTGTTCCTCCATACTGCATTGCCATTAGTGCATTTGATGATGTGTCCGATGACGTTTCAAATGACAACTTCCGGTCGGCCGGAAAACGCAAGAAAAATCGCAGGACTTTTGAAAAATTGTAAGCCCCCGCAAATATTGCGGACTTTCGTTGAATTTGCGTTACTTATTGCGATCGTGATTTTCTGGAGGGAGTGATAAATCACGCGAGGTATTTGTTCCTGAAAAAGCAACCAAAGATAGGTGTAGATATTTGAGGGGTGGATGGGCACGTCCCCCTTGATATTTAGAACAAAAACATGCAAGTAGTGGGGGACATTTATGCCAGAAGTTGGTGCAAAAAATGCAGGAAATTAAGTGTAAGATGTTCAAAATTGTCTAGCAGAAGACCATTAACCCCCACACATGTTTGTGTCCCTGCTCTCCACCCCTCCAAATGTTAAAATGAAACCTACACCCTTGCAACCAAGTTCAGTTTTGTAGTAATCTTTGGGTGGTGGCTTTGTCGAAAAGATTTATGTGCATTTAATTGATTTTTTTAAAAAAAAATATATAAATATAAATATATATGTATGTTTCAACTTTGAATCAATTGAGACAAATTTCATTTTATAAAAGTTCAGTTCATTAAGTAGATCGACATATTTTTCTGAAAACTGAACACTGATTATGAAGGTTTTAACTGCGTGAGTTAGTACATAGAATTTGATTTGAGATAATGTATTTTAAACGAAGGAATACTTTGCATATCTATTGTCAAACAGGTGCGTATGAGAGTTACGAGAAGAATACAATTTGTAGAAAAGACTCCCGTACATGTCTAACTTGCAAAAATGATGATTTCAATGCTGCTGCGACGTTTGACTAGCTGATCGTCAGGCTAAGCAGCTGAGCCTTAAATCTGACCCCTGTGAGGGGCATTTAAATCATTATTTTGCATGTTAGACAGTGTGTGGGAGTCTATTCTACAAGTTAAATGTGCTGGTGACATTAAGGGCATTATCATTTGGCTTTTTTTTTTTTTTTTTAAACTTAATGTCCATACGTTGCCCTCCATGCTTGTGATAACAATACTTTCATTTTTAGAATGGCCTCTTTTCTAATATTACGTTTTTTGTTTCCCCCCTGTTTAGTTTTTGAAGCCACTTTTTTGAACGGCGGCAAATCGTAAGTTGGTCTCAACCTTTTTCTTTTTTTTTCTTTTTTTTTTTTTGGTTTTAAATATTTTTTTTTTGGTTTATTTTTCACCTCAACTTTTGCATCACTATTTTTTTTATATATTCCACTTCAGTTTTCACCCCTTTGTGATTCAGCCCATCTCTCCCTCCCCTTTTTAATCCCTAGAGCAAGTAGCATGTAGTGTTTTTTTTTTTTTTTTTTTTGGTCTTTTTGTGCTGTGAAAGTAGAAAATCAACTGCTTAATTTGCAAACTGTCTGACACTAGCAGCCTCTCACATCAGCTGTTCCCAGTTTATGATAATCACATGCGCACTGCTCAGCGTTGATTATGAGAGGCCCCCATTTGGAGCTAATTGCTGAATAACACTCCCCCAGCTCCCTCCTGCACCCAGTCTTTGGGTTCAGTACTGGCACTGACAAAGGCAAAGATAAGTCCTGGTTTTTACTGCCTTTGCTTTGTAATTTGATCTTTTATTGTTGTTATTTTTTGTCTTTTTTTGAGTGTGCATGTCATTCTGCGGAGTCAAATCTGGTCCATTACCCACACACACAAAAATACACACTCTTGAAAACAGTGATGTCATCATTTTCACCCCCAATAGTAGGACTGTATTCATTCAAACAAGCATGCCTGCAGAATACCATGAGTAACTAACACATTCGGTAATCACTAATACTTCATGTATGTGATCTTTTTGTACACTTATTAATCAAACCTTATTAATGTCCTGAGAAACAGTTTTGACGTAGCATCTCTCACATCCTTCATCAGTTACCCAGAGCCCTTAAAACCACATTAAATCTCAGTCTAAAGTGCCGTATCATAGGCAAATGGACTTACTTAAGCCTCTTGGATGGGAGGTGAAACGTCTTCAAGAAACTCCAGCAAGTCCAGTTGCCTACGGTCTAGCATTCTTACCACGACCATGACTGAGAATCACCAAGTTAAATCTCAAAAGGTTAATTTTACATTCCTATTTATCGTCTCCTCCATTTTTACTTCCCAAATCTACAAAGCACACGCACACAGACAACATGCACATCTGTACAAACTGCTCTCTTGTCATTTTGTCTTGTCTGTCCATGAACATGAGTCCCGAGAGCTGCGGTCGCAGTGTCATTCACAGTGGAAGCACAAACATCAAACCAACACTCACACATGTAACAGACAGCTTCAGACTCTACATTTCCTGTTTATATCTCCCAGAAGTCTCAGCTGCAGGCCATCACACAATGAAGCCCAAATGAGGCAGATGATAGGAACAATTACTACATGTTACCATGTCATGTCATTCAGATCCACACTGCCATGAATGAACTCTTAAAACATGAGGGGGCACAGGAAGCATTTAGCCCCTAGTATAAGAGCCCCGCAGTAAACACCACCTCTGTGAAGCCTGTGTTCAGAGCATTGAGATCAGTCAATTGAAGGAAGTTGCCTTATAACTAAGAAATAAACATGGTGAAGGTCTAACTGTCATTATAGCTGATTACACTGCAACGTGGGCACTGTGAGTGTGTCAAGAACTTTTTTTAAAAAGTAAAATTAGCAATGTATGCACATAAAAACCCTGCATTCAGAACTTTCCTTAAGTAAAAGTACAAAAGTATCAGTATTAAAATGTACTTAAAGTACCAAAAGTACTCTATGCAGAATGGCCACTTTCTCAATAATATATATTCTGAATTCTAATTATTGATGCATTAACCCTTCGAGACCTGGAGCGACATCACTTTTCTTGTGATGCTTTCAGGCGCTTTTTGCAAGTATGTAAACATTTGAACCCTGAGTGAATTTGTGTGATGTCTTTCAAAAACAGGCAGTGAGCAACTTGGTAAGAAATGTCCCTTTTAAACTGCAAAAAAGAAAAGTTAATAAAAATTATTGAAAAGGAAGGAAAAAAGAAAGCTAGAGAAAAAATATGTCTATTATTATCATTACATTTTTAAATTATGTTACAAAATGACAATTTTAGGCACTCTTTCCAGGTCATTTCTTTGTTTTTTTATTTATTTATTTTTTACTAATTTTCTTGTTTTTAATTTTCTCCTTTTACTAATTTCTCTCTATTTTTTGATTCATTTCTTTTGTTGCTCATTGCCTTCTTCACTTGTTCATAAAAAAAATAAAGCCAGTTTGCCCAGGTTTCAAAGGGTTAATGTGTACATTACTTTAATGTTGAAGCTGGTAAAGGGTGGAGCTAATTACTTCATGATTATATAAAATAATTACTTTATAAACTGCTGGATACCTTAACCTATAATAATATATCACATTTAATAACATAAATCTGCAAAGTAACCAGTGCCTAAAGCCGTCTAATAAAAGTAGTGCGGCAAAGTACAATTGCCCCTAAAATGTAAAAGAAGGGAAGTATAAAATAGCATAAAGTGGAAGTACTTGAGTAAATGTACTTAGTTTCTTGCACCACTGGGTACTGTAACTTTATTGTGTATCTAATTGAGATATGCAGGCAGCTGACACAGGCACTCTCATATCATGTTAGCTTGCACGTCCCAAAACGAAACAGGAAGCTAACAGGCAGAACAGGACCAGTGTTACAAGTAGATTATTGTAAGATTGATCTTCACTGAGCAGTGGCTGAACATGATGTTGAATCAACACTTTTAAAGCCCAAACTAAAACCAAGAAAAAAAAAGAAAAAAAAAAAAAAATCAGGGTGTCTATAGATATAACTAAGTCAAATTAAAGGCTTTTTGAGACCTTTTCAACACCACCGTATATGAAATTAAAAATGACAACAATTTGGTGAGTTAAATGTGTTTAATGTAAAGAAAAAATCTCATTGCTGCCATAAATGCTATGTATTACAATATTCAGAGAAATAACACAAATTATTTCTTCAATCTGTCAGACCGGAGAAATTTTCATGGTAATGTGACATAAAATATTTAAGACCCATTGAATTTTAATTTAAGACAATTTAGGTCTTGTACGGCTTTATATTAAGAAAACTTCATTTAAGACTTTATAAGGCCTTATTTTAAGAAAACTTAATTTAAGACAATTTAAGACTTTTAAGGCCTTATTTTAAGAAAACTTAATTTGAAACTTTTAAGGCCTTATGTTAAGAAAACCTAATTCAAGACAATTTAAGACTTTTTAAGGACTTACATTAAGAAAACTTAATTTAAGACAATTTAAGACTTTTAAGGCCTTATATTAAGAAAACTTAACTTGTGTGTGACCTATGAGCCAAGTTGATTCTCATGGATTTATTTTTCAATTCACACTGTTTCATATGTCTTTGAAATAAAAAGAGAGAACTTTATCTCTGTATTAATATTGGTATATCTCTGAGCTTTTTGACATACCGGAGTTCAAAGACCCTTGATAATGTGTCTGCATCAAATGCACGGCACACACACCTTTTTAAGGCCATGTGCTGAGAAAACTTAATTTAAGACAATTTAAGACTTTTAAGGCCTTACATTAAGAAAACTTAATTTAAGACGATGTAAGACTTTTAAGGCCTTATATTAATAAAACTTAATTTAAGACAATTTAAGACTTTTTTAAGGTCATATGGTGAAAAACCTTAATTTAAGACAATTTAAGACTTTTAAGGCCTTATATTAGGAAAAACTTAATTTAAGACAAATAAAGACTTTTTAAGGCCTTATATAAACAAAAGTTAATTTAAGACAATTTAAGACTTTAAAAGGCATATGCCAAGAAAACTAAATTTAAGACAAAGATTTTTAAGGCCTTATATTAGGAAAACCTAATTTAAGACAGTTTAATACTTGTAAATGCCATATGCTGAGAAAACTTAATGTAAGACAATTGAAGACTTTTGAAGGCCTTAAATTAAGAAAAATAAATGTAAGACTTTTTAAGGCCTTATATTAAGACAACTTAAATTAAGATAATTTAAAACTTTTTAAGACCTTATATTTAAAAAAAACTTTTCATGGTAATGTGACATAAAATATTTAAGACCATCAAATTTTAATTTAAGACAAATTAAGACTTTTTGAAGCCATATGCTGAGAAAACTTAATCTAAGACAATTTAAGACTTTTAAGGCCTTATATTAAGAAGACTTAATTGAAGACTTTTTAAGGCCTTATGTCAAGAAAACTTGATTTAAGACAATTTAAGACTTTTAATTCCTTATACTAAGAAAACTTAATTTGAGACTTTTAAGGCTTTACATTAAGAAAATTTAATCAAGACTATTGAGAACTTTTAAAGGCCTTATATTATGAAAACTTAATTCAAGACAAATTAAGACTTTTTAAGGCCTTATATTAAGAAAAAATATTTTAAGACAATTTAAGACTTTTAAAGCCTTTTATTAAGAAAACTTAATTTAAGACTAAAACTCTCAAGGCCTTTTATTAAGAAAACTTATTTTAATACAATTAAAGACTTTTAAGGCTTTATATTAAGAAAACTTGTGTGTGACCCATGAGCCAATTTGATTCTCATGGATTTATTTTTCAATTTGCACTGTTTGAGGTGTCTTTGAAATAGAAAGATAAACAGTGAGCTTTAACTCTGTATTAATATTGGTATATCTCTGAGCTTTTGACACACTGGAGTTCAAAGACCTTTGATAATATGTCCTCATCAAGTGCACGGCACACACACCTGCACATTAGCACATACACACCCACACATGCGCTCAAGTAATAAAGTAAGTATCAAGTAATAAAAATATTTGTGCATCTTGCAACACACTGCCGCCACCATGTCCCGCACACGATTCCACGCCCTGAGCCATAACTGTGGTTTGACGACCGGCTAACTCGACCAGCACGTCAAAGTCAACACCCCAACAAGCTGGCGGCCTTTCACAGCATCTGGGAGAAGTGGGTGACCCGCCTCCTTCTATTATTCAACCCGGGGGGAGGATGTATGTGTCGGCGAGCAGCTTGTCCTGTTTTAAGGCCGCTGGTCCTTCTGGCAGTACATCCCGAGCAAACCGGCAAAAAACACGGGATAAAAGTATAGGTCGCCTGTGACGTCGGAACATCCTATGCCTGGAGGATGCAGGTATGCACCAGGAGAGCTGCTGGGGCTCCCCCAGAAGTCAAGCAGTGGAAACGGGTTGTCCTGGAGTTGACAGAGGGGCTCCAGGGCAAAACTGTAACCACTTTTTTACATCTTTTGAGCTGGCGGAGGAGCTGCTGAAAAGAAAACTTGTGGGCACCAGCCGCCGCAATAAACTTGAGCTGCCCCAGCGCCTATTAAAAGTCAGGAGGAGAGCGGTATTCTCCATCTTTGACCACCACAGCGGTGTCCTACATTGCTGCACGCAAACGAAATGTGCTGCTACTCAGCACCAAACACTGCAAGCCAGCGTCGAGCGAGGCCAAGCACCAGAAACCAGTGGTCATTGTGGACTACAACCGCTGCAAAGGAGGTGTCGACAACCTGGATAAGGTATGTGGTATGTCCCATCAATTTCAAATCGATTAACTGAATTTATATTTGTCTGAGATATTTGGGGCTGTATTATTCAGTTTTCTTTTTTGCATTTATAGGCCATGAAGATTAAATATGTATTTATGTATTCTGAGGAATAGCCTAATTTTTGTAGCCTATTCAGTCATTTATTTTTCTTTGGTCTTTTTCGCTTTTAGGTTGTCGGCACCTACAGCTGCAGAAGAAGGACCTATCGGTGGCCACTGGTTCTGTTTTATAATATGCTGGATGTCTCATCATTTGGACAGCCGTCGATCCTAGTGATGGCCAAATGAGGCCTCATGAACCACTGTCTTTATTTTCTGAAGCCACCAGATGGCGCTGTGTGTTCAACAAAGGTTTGAACATTGCAAGTCCTTCAGCCTTTAAACCAAGAGCACCATCTCGTGGGATCAGAAAATAAAGAAAGTGGTTCATGTGGCCATCATTAGTCGATCCCTCCTGGATTTTTTTATTTTTTTATTTTTTTTAATAAATTTTGGTGTTGATCTAAGTGAACTTGTATTTTACTTTATTTCTGGAGCAAAATAAGATAATTAGAAGGTAAATACTTTCATACTACATAAAAAAAAATATTGCTAACAATTGACATATCACAGACTGTTAGAATGAAATTTAAAAAATAAATCCGCTCAGCATTTATTATATGCGAAATAATCTATTTCATTTTTTTTATATACAAAACATGCTTTCTGTAAAGAAAATGACATGGTTTAAATTCTGAATATGAACAAATATTTGATAGTTATCATCAGGACTAAAGTTGGTTAAAAGATTTAAGCAAAAAAAGTGAAAAAAAAAAGTATAATATTTTACAGCTTTTTAAGGAGTGGGACCATATTTGGCCACAAGGGTAATGAGAGTAACAAATTTTAAAAAAAATCTGACACTGCACAAAAAATAAAAATGCATCAAAATCTGTGTTGTTGTTAATGACACATCCCAGCCTGCAATAATCCCCTCCAAAAAAATTCCACTCAGCATTTATTATATGGGAAATAATTCATTTTATATGTTTTTTCATATCAAAATGAGCAAATATTTGATAGGTATCATCAGGACTGAAGTTGGTTACAAGATTTAAGCAAAAAAAAAAAGTGGAAAAAATATTGATATATGATATTTTTATAGCTTGTAGCATTGACCACAAGGGTAATGAGAGTATCAATTTTTATAAGAGACTTTTTGAGGCCATATTTTGAGAAAATTTAAGACATTTGAAGACATTTTAAGGATCCGTAGACACCCTGATTATGGGCATTGCCATTTTTTCATCTTCAGGGCCATTACATGTAAAATGTTCCTGTTATTTTGTCCACTTAGTGCGTCAGTATGAATAAATTCTCCGATACATATTTTTTTCCTTAGTCCGATGGCTTGTGCTTGGCACCAGTCTCCGTCAAGAAAGTCACTTGCTTATCTATAAACCCTTTATATTCCCCTTTGAACCCCAAAAATGCCACAAAGAATCAGAAACACTTGCCGAGCAGCCTGTGATTACCACCCCCCCCCCCCCCCCCCCCCCCCCCCCCCCCCCCAACACACCCGGTGTTGTCGACACCCTGTCAGCTTGCCAAGCAATAGAAACATGCCGGCCAAATCATGTAGAGGAGAGCATTAAGCTTTGGCCAGACAGCCTGCTGCAAACCATGTAATCCCCTGCTAGTAGCCAGCAGCCAGAGAGGGAGAGGCTGCTGCTGGGCTACAGTTGAGCCCGGCTGGCAGCAGTGCCGAGCTTTGGCAGGTGAGATACAGCTGAAGTGGTTGAAAATAAGACGAACAGCTCGCAGGATGGAGAGGGAATTTGCAACAAAACATGATAGGCACACCAAAGGTCAGAGTGTTCGCTCATGATGCTGAAAAACAATCCTATAAAGTTTATGAAATATAAAGGAAGCGAGTTCATCTACAGGAGGTGGACAGAATAACAGAAACAACTTACAGTAAGACCCTGGAAAACATATTTCAACCCTGAGGCTGCATAATGGTCATTCATCATGCCACGAAGAGCAAAGAATGAATCAAAATTTTGAGTCAGTGCTAGTGAAGATCTACTTTAAAGGGCTGTAATTCTTTATCAGTTTATACATGCATTCAGGATTTTCTGAGACTCCCCCCTCCCCCTGCAGTGTTACATAACTTTGCAGTGTTTGCAGCTAATGCAACAGCAGCAACAATCTGGCCTCTCTACTGGCATTAAAGCTGACATACTTTACACTGCTGATTGTATGACACACTTGTGTGACTTGCTTTGATAGTTGAGCAGCAGAGAGGAGTTTCAAAAAGCATGATGATAGTTGACGAACAAAAGACTGGTGTGGTAAAGGAAGACTGGGATTACAAACCAAAATTTGTACTGATTAAAACGTCTCTTAGCAAAGACTACAGAGCCCCCAAAAGGTGATTTTTTTTCAACCTTGTTTGCAGAGGTTACTTGTCTTGTGGGAACAAGATTTTTATCTTGTGGAAACAAGATATTTTGTGGGAACAAGTTATTATACACACAAGGTAATTACCTTGTACGCATATGGTAATTATCTTGTGGGAAGAAGATAACTTATGGGAACAAAATAATTGTATTGTGTGCACAAGGTATTTTGTGGGAACAAGTTATATCCTATACTCACAAGTTAATTATCTCGTATGCATATGGTAGTTATCTTGTGGGAACAAATCATTTATCTTGTGGGAATAACTTATTTTTCTTGTGTGAACAAGTTATTATCTTATACGCACAAGTTAATTAGTCTTGTACGCATATGATAACTATCTTGTGGGAACAAAACAATTATAGTGTGTGCACGAGTTATTATCTTGTGGGAACAAGTTAATTACTTTGTGGAAACAAGGTGATTTGTGGGAACAAGGTATAATCTTATATGCACTAGTTAATTAACTTGTATGCCTATGATAATTATCTTTGTGAGAACAAGATTATTATCTCGTGTGTACAAGTTATTATCTTGTGAGAACAAGTTAATACCTTTGTGAAAACAAGAAGATTTGTGGGAACAAGTTACTATCTAATATGCACTAGTTAATTATCTTGTATGCATAAGTTAATCACCTTGTGGGAACAACTTACTTATCTTGTGCCAGCAAGATAGCTTGTGGGAACAGAAAAATTATCTTGTGGAAACAAGATATTTTGTGAGAACAAGTTCTCTTATACGCACAAGTTAATTATCTTGTTTGCATTTGATAAAAATCTTGTGGGAACAGCTGATTTATCTTGTGCACACAAGATGACTTGTGGGAATGAGATAATCATCTTGTGGGAATAACTTATTTTTCTTGTGCCCACAAGTTATTATCTTGTGAGAACATGATATTATTTTGTGGGAACAAGTTATTATCTTATACACATAAAATTATCTTGTGGGAACAACTGATTTATCTTGTGTAATTATATTGTTCACACGTTATTATCTTGTGGGAGCAAGTTCTTCATTTTGTGCAAACAAGATAACAAAGGGAACAAAATAATTATTGTGTGCAAAGTCGTGATCTTGTGGGAACAAGTTGATTGACTTGTGGGAACTACTCATTTATTTTGTGCGTACAAGATAAAAACTTGTGATAACTAGATAATTATCATGTGGGAACAGTTCATTTGTCTCATGCGCACAAGAGACCCTCACCGGCACTGACTCAAACAAACTCAAAGGGATCAAGATAAAAAGTGTGACATCACACCAGTCGGCTCATGAGCTATCACAGAATATTAATACAAGCTTCCTGCTGTGTGATTATGTTCAGGTGTTGTAGTTTGTGACGAGCTTCAGTAAGTGGTGTTTACTGCAGGGAGTGTCACATTTCACCCTCTGAAGAGGTGAAAACAACTTCAGTATATAAACACGTTTGTTTTAAGCAGCTTTCTCACAATGCAATATCTTGTTTTGTCATAACAAACAAACATTTATCCCACAGGTTTTTTTTTTGTTTTGGTTTTTTTGGCTGCCTCCATTTTTTAGAAACATTTTACCTCCTGACCAACCCCTCTTCCGTTTTTGAGCCCATCTTGGGTTTTGCCAAAAAAAATATTCCAAGAAAACCAAACTTTTTGGAGGTGTAGTAGATGTCCGCCCACAGTCACTGACTCCATCTCTCATAGTTCCTCGACGACCCTCTTCTCTCCAACAGACACAGACAGACAGGCAGGCAGACCTCCACCGACCCGAATACAGGCACAATGGAGTGAGTGCTGGCTGCTTCATGACCCGATCACATTGTGTATTCTGCTGTCTCATATCCACTATAGTGGCTTCTGTCTCCCTTTTAAAAGTGCAAAAACACATTTAGATGTGTGAGTGTGACAAAAGTACCCCTCTTTGCTGAAACCCACCTCTTATTGTAGGAAATAGAAAGTAGCACCTTGAATTTTCCATGTGTATGTCAATGCTGACGATGCCCTTTTGTTAATGTAAAGATTGGTCCATGTGGCCATCAGTAAGTGAGCATCAAAGGTCTTAATGCTTAAACGATAAGTCGATTAATTGATAACGTAATTGCTGCTTTTCTGTGTTTTACATGACTGTAAATTTGATATATTTTTGTTTTGTTGTACAAAATAAGCAGTTTGAAGATGTCACCTGTGGCCCTGCAAAATTATGATGGGCATTTTCTATCAACAGTAACAGCCCTCTGCAACTTTCACCCACTTCAAGTCCACTTTTCTTCAAAGTTTTGACACATGCTAAGAGTTTAAGCACAGTAGTTAAAGCCCCGCTCCTAAAGCGCTTCAACACTCACAACTCACATTGTACTTGGTGCAGAGATAATCTAAAAATCATAATGCAAGACAAAAACAAATCTAACATCTCACTCTACTCTTTTTCTCTACCCATCCTCCACCTCTCTCCGCCTGTCCCCCTGTTCCTTGTGTCTCGTCGGTCATCGTCCTCCGCCGCCGCCAGCCTCATGGCCAGCAGCAACGTGACCAACAAGACTGACCCTCGCTCCCTCAACTCCCGCGTCTTCATCGGCAACCTCAACACCCTCCTGGTCACCAAGGCCGACGTGGAGGCCATCTTCTCCAAGTACGGCAAGGTCGTCGGCTGCTCCGTCCACAAGGGCTACGCCTTTGTCCAGTACGCCAATGAGAGGAACGCCAGGGCCGCTGTGGCCGGCGAGGACGGCCGCATGATCGTGGGACAGGTGCTAGGTGAGTTGGAGAGGGGGAGATGGGTAATAAAGGAATGGAGATACAGAGTCAAGAAAGACAGTACTGTGTGTTGTCACAATACTGGAATATCTTACTTTGATACAATACATTCAAGAATAGTGATTTTTGATACCATGGAGACAATTGGCATGAAATTAGATTTATTAAAAAATATGAATATAACAAGGCTCTAATGTTCCAGCAGGATAACGCACCATGTCACAAAGCTCAAATCATCTCAAACTGGTTTCTTGAACATGACAATGAGTTCACTGTATTCCAATGGCCTCAACAGTCATCAGATCTCAATCCAATAGAGCACCTTTGGGATGTGGTGGAACGGGAGATACACATCATGGATGTGCAGCCGACAAATCTGCAGCAACTGTGTGATGCTATCATGTCAATATGGACCAAATCTCTGAGGAATGTTTCCAGGACCTTGCTGAATCTATGACACCAAGAATTATGGCAGCTCTGAAGGCAAAAGGGGTCCCACCTGGTACTAGCAAGGTGTACCTAATAAAGTGGCCGGTGAGGGTATAGTGTTTGCGTGAAAAAAAAAAAGTCTGAGGTTAAATGTGTACAAGGGTGCAGTGCTATTTGTGTAAGAAGAATATTTGGTTGCCTGGCAACCTCATGGTGTCAGCAAGACTCCAGGAAGTTACTGTGCCAGTGTTTCACTACCCCATCACCACAGTTAAACATGGAAATAATTCACAGCACATGCTTTTAAAACTTTATTTCCTGTACCTGCTTGTTTAAAATCAAAGTCAGTGCTGGAGCTTATCCCAGCATGCACTGGGCAAAAACAAGGGAAGTGTCAAGGGAACCAGCCATGAATCTGTTTCTGGGTCACAAAACAGTCACAGAAACATATATTAAGTCTCACAGTTACAGTTTACACTCCTCAGTTCAGCTTCATATTCAAACACAGGACCTTTTCTCTGTTCTGAGACATCAACAGCTGAGCCACTGTGCTGCCCTCTAGTGCTACAAACCTGTAACTTACTATTTCAAAACATCAACATCTCCCACTTAAGTAAAGACAAGCAGCTGTTTTGTAGTCTTTATTTTCTGACCTGTCTGATGCTCAACGCAGGTCAAAACAAATGTGATTAATTATTTGCAAATACCACCTGGTAGGGCTAAAACCTGCGTTAGTCCTCCGAACCAAAATACCATCAGGTGAAGGGAAAGAGTGATAAAATGTGCTAATTGAAATTTCACACTCCACAACATATTTCTGGCTCTTTCTCACACTCCTGGAGACTCTAACACCTCCTTGACTCCACATTTTCTCCTCCCTCAGACATCAACCTGGCAGGCGAGCCGAAACCTCACAGATCGAAGACAGTGAAGCGTTCTGCAGGAGACATGTACAGGTGTGTACATGAGCAATTCCAGTAATTCTGCAGTCTGACAGCCTTTGGAGTGCAGAGTAAGAAAGGTGTAACTTCTTGTCAAAGATAAGTGCCTTTTGCTGGAGTCAATCTCTGCTCTTTCCACAGTTCATCTATCGATTTGGACTATGACTTTCAGAGAGATTACTATGACAGGTAAGCTGCTTATTCTTTAAAAGAATAATTGCTCCTGTTTGTATCCATATACCTGGTGTCCTTATTGTCCAGAGTGCATCACGTCCTCATTTTTATGGTTTACTTTCAAATATTCTTCATTTCTACACCTTCAACTTGTGGCTTGGACCAACTTAGGGTTTGCTCAGCAATGCCCTGTTTGAATTAAAGGGAAAATTGCTACCTTTCATGTGGATGTCTAATTCATATTGATGGTAAATATCGTTGATTGAAGCAATAATTCCTTGGTGCTTGCTGTACTGACAGAGAAAGCTGAGTTCGCAGCTACAAAATTCTTCCTGCATCCGGCGCCGTCATTGGATGTAGCAGCAAACTATAGGCTATTTCAGCTCGGACTGAGTAGCCAGGGATCGGGCTCAAGATGCCACTCAAAAACCAAACTTCCCTATTCTCTTTGCTTCTATTGCAAACTCGCTACATTTCCAACTACCAAAATGGCATACCAAAGAATGAGTGTGGAGGATAGATGAGGATACATTTGACAGTATGTTGGGTGACTTTGAGAATCAGCAGTATTCATTCAAGCCAGAGTATACGGCTGACGAAATGCAGCTGAGAGAGGCCCAGGCTGTGGATGCATGAGCCGTGTAAGAGGATATGGTTGGCTAGGACCCTCCAGGAACTGAGCTGCTGAAAGCAAACTCCAACTGGTGTTGCCTTTGCTCAAATTGCCCTCCGATGCCAACAGAAGCTGAGTCACTCTGCTGCAGTGAATGTCAGCGTGGACAGATTTGTTGGATGCTGTTGACGACACCAACCCCAGGAGAACCTGTGTGTGCGCTTTCCTGCTTTACTATGCGTAAAAGTTTTACTCCCCCCTGGACAGAGGTATGCTAGAGACCTTCTTTAGGCAGCAGGCTAAGCAAAGTATTCCAGACGTCCCTATCCCCAGCAACACTTTCCAGCTCTTCCTGGGGGACCCCAAGGCATTCCCAGGCCAGATGAGATATGTAATCCCTCCAGTCTGTTCTGGGTCTGCCCCAGGGCCTGCTACCAGCCTGGAACACCTCTAACAGGAGGCACCCAGGAGGCATTCTGATTAGATGCCCGAACAACCTCAACTGACCCCTTTTGGTGGCTCCACTCCGAGCCCTCCGAACTCCTTACCCTATCTCTAAGGCTGAGCCCAGCCACCCTGGGGACAGAGGGGGCAGAGGACGACTAAATGAGTATTTTGTCACCTGTGCTTTGGCCAACAACATAATAGCAACAGGCTACCAGGTTAGTAGTAGCTATGGGCGTAAGAGAAGAGTGCCCAACGTGTCTTGTACTTGTAGGCAATGTTGGCACAGATTCCGCAAGCAGGAGAACTCAGCTTTCTTGGTCATGCACTGACGAAATTCTTGCTTAAACTGACTACAGTTACCGTCAATACTGACTGGATATCTACATAAAAGGAGAATTTTCCTTTTAAAGTGTCAATGTGCAAATGCAAATATTAAACTAAACATTCTTGAAAAATCCACATTAGATTTTGACAGTGATACCACTTATGCACCTCTGTACCTCAGGATGTACTCCTACCAGTCCCGGGTGCCTCCTCCCCCTCCTCCCCTGTCCCGCGCCGTCATTCCCTCAAAGCGTCCGAGGGTCAGTCTGAGTGGAGGAGGGAGCCGACGAACCAAAACCAGCTTCTCCTCCTCCTCCAAGACCAGCCAGAGGACCTCCCGTACAAGTAGGTACCACAGTTAAGTCGGCTGTCCAGTGCTGCTCAAATCTGCATGAATGTCGTTGTGACTTTTTTCGACTGCACTTCCTTCCACAGTGAAGGTAGATGATCTGCAGACCATCAAGAGAGAGCTAACGCAGATCAAACACAAGGTGGACTACCTGCTGGAGAGCCTAGAGCGCATGGAAAAGGACCACAGCAAGAAGTCAGGTGGGCCTCAATGACTCGATAGTAACCCAAGGTTTATACCAGTGTGCAGAAATTAAATAAAAACAACGATGTGAATTAGGGCTGCATGATATATTGAGAATTTTCCTGCATTGCAATCTCAATATGCGTGATATAGATATCGCAAAACATTCCTTGAACTGTCATAAATAGTATATTTACATGTGCCATGCATTCACACATTGCATGTCAATATATTTGGCCAATCAGATGGAGCCATACTGCCCGAGATGCGAGGGAGTGACTGAGGACAACCAATACGTGTTGAAACGGTGTCGTTGGGTCCTACTAGTTTTGAAAGTATTTCTTATGCCACAGAAACCACTGAGAGCAAAACTTGTGTTTTAGATGCTGAAACTTGTGTGACAATGTCCATGATATCGGGACTCACTCAAATGACTACCTTTAGGTTCCTGCGGCCAGCGGTAGCCGTACCCGGAGGCATTATGTTTATGGGTTGTCCGTCTGTCCACCCATACGTATGTCTGTCCATCCGTCAGTCCCATTCTCTTGAATGCAATATCTCAAGACCGCCTTGAGGGAATTTCCTCAAATTTGGCACAAACGTTCACTCAGGGTGCTTTCACACCTGCCCTCTTTGGTTCGGTTCAATCGAACTCAAGTTCGTTTGCCCCCTAATTGCGCTTAATTTGGGCAGGTGTGAACACAGCGCTCACACTCAGGTGCGCACCAAAACAACTGGACTGAGACCTTCTTGAAGAGGTGGTCTCAGTCCGATTACAAATGACCTTCGGACCAAAGCAAGACAACTCTAGGTCTGAAAGCAGCCTTAAGGCCCATTTATGCTCCCTTTACGTACGAAAATGTATACGTCCGTTTCAAACGATGTTGCCGTCACTGCCCACATACTTCCATGCGCCCTTTACGTTGGCATGGATGTTAACCAATATATCCACTAGAAGGCAGCCCAGCGTCAAAAGTTTATGACAACAACAAACTCAAAAACAAACATGGCGATGACTGTGGAGGAGATATTGATAATGTACCTCTTGCATAAAAGACAAAAACAGAGGCAGCGTTGTAGGAGGCGGTGGTCGGTGAGGCTGTTAAATACATCGCGACTGGAGGACGGAGAATTCTTTTCTCTAGTACTGCCGATGAGAGAAACTGAATTGTTATTTCTTCTTCATGTCTCACTAGAGCTGCGTATCGGGTAGTGACAGCAAAACTGCCCCCACGGTTTCTGGTGGTACTGCTCCGTTTGGCCCGTATCCGTAAGCTTTATGGAAACGTGCAGAAATACAGACGAAATGAACGCGGAGCACGGACAGAAGGCTCCGTTCGTATCCATATTTAACGTTGAGCATAAATGGGCCTTTAGACTCAACGATGAACTAATTAGATTTGGTGGTCAAAGATCAATGTCACTGTGACCTTGCGCCTGTCTCATTCTCAAGAACACCTGAAGGGAATTTCTTTAAATTCGGCACAAACATCCACTTGGACTAAAGAATAAACTGATTAGAATTTGGTGGTCAAAGGTCAAAGGTCAAGGTCACTGTGACCTCACAAAACATATTTTTGGCCATAATTTAAGAATTCTTTTGCTAAGTATGACAAAACTTCACACAAATCTAAAATAATAAAATACAATAATGATGTGATGACATTTTATATCCAAAGGGTCAAAGGTCAGCTTCACTGTGACATCATAATTTTCTGTATAAGATACGTTTCTGGCCATTACTTACTGTCATAATTCAGGAACAAAAGGGTCATTTGGTCAGATACTGAATTGGTGTCTCCAATCTTGAAACTGTGCTGATATATAGATCTTCTGTGCTGCCGGGGGGAAGATGTGTGTGAAGCATCCATGTTTTCACAGACATGGATGTAAACTGTAAGACAAAAAAACACAATATTCAACAAGGCTATCGCATATTACATTTTCCTGATATCGTGCAGCCCTAATGTGGATGTTCTTAGTTAAATCAGAGAAGCGTTTTATAAATCAGCCCTGTGGTCACTATAAGAGTTTCCTTGCTTTATTTAACAAACGTTCCCGCTGTCTCCCTCCATGTACCTAGAGATGAAGAGCTGCAAACCAGAACCAGGTGAGGTGTCCCCCCTCAACTCCTCCACCTCCAGCAAGAAAGATGACAGCCTGAAACGGGGGCTGAATGACTCAGAGGAGGAGGGAGATCTGCTGGAGGACGAAGACGAGGTGAAGACGAGCGGGGATTTGTTTATTTAAGGCTCGCCATTAGAATGAGCGATGAGGAGAGGAAGGGAACTATTTACAAAAGCTAAGAGCTTGTGTCATAATTTTTTTTTTGTCCACTCTTTCTGCCTGTGCAGATGAAAAGCAGAGGGAGAGAGGAGGAAGAGGAGGAGGAGGAAGGCGAGCAGGAGGAAGGAGAGGATAACGGTGATAGCGCCAACGGAGACGAGTCCTAAACACTCCACAGAAATACACGCACATACACAACACGAATTGTGTATGATTGTATCTCCACACCAGACTTGTACACAGTGGTCATGTGCTCATATCTGCTGAACTGACTGGACATTTATATACAGTGTATTGTAGATATTCACACACTGACACACACACACATACACAAATTCATAAATATGTCAAGTACTTGTAATATGTCAAGAATTTTCCAAGTTTTCTTTTAAGACGCTAATTTGAGTTTTCCTTTTTTTCTGACATTCTTTTATTTGACTTTTATATGGACCTTTTATGCGATTGGATAAATGCAAACTAAGATGTGTTACATTCACACTGTTCAGTTGAGGATAAATGTAACACCTTATAACATTGTGTGTCTGAACTCAGGGCTATAAGCCACTCCAGTATGAAACGTTTAAGTAAGAATTTCTGTTATTATTTTTTTTAGATGACTGTGTTGACTTTATGCCAAAAAAGATTTGAGCTAATCAGTGGCTGAAAATGTTTCAAACTTTAAAAAGCTACTCCTGATCCAGCAGCTGTACAGCTACCTCCTAGCCAGCAGGTGGCAGTGCATCATAACAACCGGCCACACGAAACACCACGAGAACTTCACCTTCTGCTTGTGAGATAACATGAGCATGTATTAAAAAAACCTCATATCCAACTGCACAAAATGCTCAGATGAAATCCTTATTGCTCTGAAAATAGTTTTGTTTGTTGCCGAGGTGTTGCGACCTCAACTGATCTCGACTTGTGTAATGCAGTGCTACTCCATGTTTGTGTGTTTCTGTTGATGTTTTGTTTGTCATTCGACTGCACTGGTGAAAGTGAATAAAACATGTTTTCCAAGTTGGAATCTGTTTGAGCTTGTGTCACTGTCCACACGGATGCATTCAGGTGCACTGTGACAGGATGTCCACAGGTCCTTAATGGGTCTTAAAATGTCTGAAATTCAACTGTATAAATATCAGGCCCTAAAAGTCATTAAATAGCCTTAGATATGAATTTGTGAGGTCTCAGTTGCCACAACTGTGTAATTTCATTCATCCATATTTTGATTTCCTTTTGTCAAGATGAGTTCTGATGTTACAAATCTTCAAATCTTCATCTTTTTACCTCACACTTGCACGTGCCTTTTGCCAAAATGCAGATTGACGCAACTCATTCCTACACAGACCTACTCTGCATGGGACCATGGATATAATTGCACCTACAATACTTGAATATGAAAAAAACATGTATTTGTCCATGAATTAGTCTTAAATTTGGCTAAAAAATAATCTTAAAAAGCATTGAATTTAAGTGTCTGATACCTGTGGACACGTAGCTTTTAAGAGCAAAGCACTCAGGTTGAGGTGGGACTTCGATTTAAGTTATGACCTCGTCAAAAACTCATGTTGAGCTAGTTTTGCTTTTATTTTTCCATGTTTTTTAGATATATGTCTCTTAAATTTGTGTAAAAGTACTCTTGTTATCAACAGGTTTGTTGTATTTGTTAGAGGGCAAAAATCTAAAAGACAGACATCTCGAAATTAGTTTTCAAATTTGGCTTTGTTGGCCCCACAACAGCCCAAAAAAGTTATAATAATAAAAAGTTATAATAATAAGTTTTATTTACAGGGCACTTTTAATGGTACTCAGAAACAATTTACATTAATTGAAATCAATCATAAAATAGACTACAATAAATGTTAATGGAGCACAGGTCCCATAATGCTTTGGGAGACACAGGAAGTAAAGTAGAGTCAGTGGGCCACATCTTCAGCCCTGTGTTTTTGGTTATATTTTGGGTGTTTTTGGCAAATTAGCAACATTAAAAGCAAGCCGAATTGAGTATTAGCAGTTCTTGTATGAAAATATACCGAAAAATATAGGACAGCTGTCACTGACTTTATTTTATATTGAAGAAAACTTAAAAACGTGATGATTCTCAATGAAGTTACGGATCTTCAGGAGCGCCTATTTTCTACGATTTCTACCTGTTTATTCTGGACGGACAACGGATAAAATCACACCTCGTTTAAATGGTAAGTCATACTGAATCTAAAAATGTGTGTTTCATGTCTGTGTGTTCAGTTTTGACCAAGTTATGACTCCGAAAAAGACGATTACTTCTGGCGCAAAAGGTTTGCCGGAAGTCGTTTCCTGCGTGCCGCACAATTTGAAATTCGATGTCAAACTATGGAAAGCTTTGAAGTAAATGAGAAAATAATGATGTTTGTGTTTGTAATTTGGGTGCTCTGAACTTTTAAATTACTTGAACCTCGAATTAAAAAGATGTTATCTGTAAACTCTTATGCAGTCTGCAGTCTCAAAAGGAAAAACTGAAATCTGCTTGAACAAATAAAAAAGCATCTTCACCCACAATTTCATTACCGATGACCAAAGCTCGATCAATACACAGCTTCCTTATTAATAAACATTATCCTGCCAGGAGAGTGCTGAGGCCTTGTGGCTCAGTAATGAAGGCAACAACAGAGAGCTGGCAGGAATAAAGAGGAAGGAGGGATAACTAATCAATAAGCAGCCATCTTCAGGGTGAGCTGTGATTAAGGAGCGAACCACAGGCAGGCAGAGGGGGGATGGATAATGATGGAGGGGTGGATGGAGACTGGATGGGTGGATGAACAAGCCACAGATGACTGGAGACAGATGGAGGGAGTAGATGACAGATGGGGAGATGACAGGACGAGCGGAAAAGATTTTGTGGTGTGTGCTGGGGGGGGTGAGAGATGTGGAAATGGTGTGTAACAGTGAAAGTGAGTGATTGCAGAGCAGTGCCTTTTGTTTAAACCTCATCTAAGCACTGGCGGTTGTCTTTGTGCAACGATTTGTTGGATAGGAAATGTTTCATGGCTTGTCAGTGAAGATAGGAGTGCATGTTTAGGGTATTAGTGCTTGTTAGCATCACAGTTGAGGCTTTGATAGATTTACAAGTAGGGGAGAACAGGGCTGGTCGTCACACTTTTTACTTTCATTTGAACTAGGGACATCCGCTTCAGTTCATTTTGTTTTCAATAGACCGACAACCATTTACCGGAAATTGACAGGTTGATTTAAAAAAAGAAATGCCAGGAAATACAAGCGGCCTTCCTTTTAGCCTGGCGCTCCATTGGCTGGGTGAAATTTAGCGCCGCATTTCAAAGCGCTATCCATTTAGAGGTAGTGATGGCCAAATGAAGCCTCATGAATCACTTTCTTTATTTTCTGACCCCACCAGATGGCGCACGGTTTAAAGATAAAGACTGAAGGATTTGCAATGTTCAAACCTTTGTTGAACAGACAGCGCCATGTGGTGGCTTCAGAAAATAAAGACAGTGGTTCATGAGGCCTCATTTGGCCATCACTATTTAGAGGTGGTGAAATGTTAATTGTTTTGTAGTGTAAATCTCTTGCCTTTTCATTTGAATTTCTGTCAGACACCCTGCTAGCCACGGTAGTGCCGAAATATTGTGCCCACTGCCCACCCTCCGGTCGCCACTGGTTAGCCTTGGCTGCTCTGCACTGCACACTGTCCAGGTCGGGTGGGAGCTAGCTACTGGTGCCACATTCAGCAATTACTGCTGGTAAAGGGGACGGGGTTGCCACGGAGATATGTTGGCCACCCTCCGGTCTCACCTGATGTAGCCCCGGTGAGTAAGGGGCCTGTTTTTTGCGCCTTCGAATTAATTCTTTTCAATGTAGATGCACAGCAGGTGTGCTAAAACGCAAGGGCGATGCAGTCGTGGTGCCCACGCATTCCGGAGTGGCTGTTTTTCAGGACATGATGCCTGTGCCCTGAGATCCCCCTCCGTTCTTCTGTAAATATCAGTCTGTGGTAAATATAGAGAAGTTGAACATTTTGGCGCAGGGCTACCAGAGCTTTTCATCTGTCCCATGGATGATAGGCCTACACACTTATAAACAACGTCTGGAAGAAAATCAGTCTGCATTCAGGATTTTAGAAAAATAGGCTATACAATGCTTGTTAAGGTTGCTTAGCAACCTCGGACATAACCTGCCACCACGCTCTTGAAAGCTAGCACAAAAAGACCCAACAGAAGCACCCAGCCCCCGACCTCATGTTTTCCAGGTGGTTAAAGACGTGGCATGTGTACGGCCCCTAAGAGGCTTCATTTTGAGTCGCAAACCTCCTTTAGCGTAGTTCACTATATCAGCACCGCTACCCGTGATGACCATGCTAACAGAGCTAACAATGACTTACTCACCAGGGTGACCTGGGTGGGGGGGGTTCAGAGGGTGGGCATATTGTTTCCACAGCATCACTCCTGGGTTGGGACTGCTTAACTAGCAGTAATTGCCAAATGAGCTACCTAGGTTCCAGCATACCTGGGTGGTGCACATTGAAGTAAACTCAGGAATATCAGATTTAACCTACAGACCAACATGTGTAACCGGTCAGATATTCTCTGCAGTTAACCATTGACATCCCTACTTTGAACCCCTCAAAAACTGTACCTGCAATAGATACCCTGTCAATGTGTAACCATAGACTGTAAAAATAATGGGCGCAGCCACTGTGACGTTACCCATTAGTTTGTGGACACCCATTTTGAATCCTTGAGTATGACATTATGGCTGATGCCATCTTGGTTTTTGGAGCCAGAAATGACCATATTTGGACGAGAGGCATGGTAGGTATGACCTTACCTTCCTTTCACTTATTCTGTTTGAAAGACATGGACGGGGAGATCAACACCTCCGCCCGCTTGACACAAGCATACTCGGGTGTACTATAAGCGGAGCGGACTCCGCGAGGAATGTCCGCAGTCATTCGGGCTTTCATAGTCGAGCACACTTCCGCGTTGTAGTTTCCTGTAAAAATGTCCGTGAAAAATCCCTGCGATGTGAAAAATGCATGCCAAGCAGTCACTGGTGCGCGGAGCGGAGTCCGCGTGGTCGTAGTCTGAGCTTTGTGCGCGCAGGGCTTGCGGACGTCCGCTTTGAGTCTGCGCGGACCTCCGCGGAATCCGTTCCGCGTATGTTCTGCCTGAGTATGTTCGGGCCGAGCGGTGAACAAACCAAACAACATAATGTCAGGAGAAATTGAAAAGATATGCCGTCTATGTAAAGTCAACTTGCTAATTGAGGAGCCATTACATGTTCAAGAGTTTTATAAAGCTGCTCAAACGCCAAAGAGAGGCTATATATAAGTGAACGTTTCAGCAGCGATGCGTAATTTGACAAGCATCCCCAACTGTGATTTTTTGCTAGCAACCAAGCTAGTAAGCACATGTTGAAGCCTAGCTAAGAAAAAACTATCTAAGCTACAGTCGTCCCTGCATACTTTGTAATGGTTATAATTGTTCTATAAACAATTAACAATTGTTAAAGCCTTGATGAGAAACAAAGAAGAGCTGGATATATTTTGACATGAAGTAACCCCATAGGCAACCTCTGACCCCAATTCTGAGTTTAGTACTAACATTTTTTAACAGCACCCTCTAGGGAGCAGATCAAATGAATGTGACAACCAACCCATGTGACATGTCTTCGAGAAACTATGATCTAATAAACAGATTACATTCACGTTCAACAACGGGCCTGGAACACTGTCACTCTTTAATCCTCAGCGATCAGTGACAGCACTTTCAAAGAAGCCATCAAACAAATCTAAATCAGACGATGCTTTCAACCTTTGAAACATTCATTCACATCTTACAGGCTCTGCCGGATGATGTAACAATGTATGGCTGTAGCTAAATGAAATTAAAGTGAGGACAGTGCAGTGGGAGGTTAACACTGCCCAGTCCAGTAGAATCAATGGGACTCACACACATTTTTTCTCGCTTTCTGGCTTTGTCACATATTTTCACACGTATACATGCCCTGTTTTAGCACCCTTCCTGAGAGCAAAACATTCACTATCTAGTTTCTAAGTTGTATAAATATTGAAACATACACATTAGAGTTGTGGAAATTTTGCACACATAGCCTACATTCAAACACTGAGACGAGCAATGCAAGAATATGTTATTGTCCAATGAAAAATATGTATTGCAACCATGTGTCATGTATTGGATTATTAGAATTTCTCCTGCTTCTTAAGCTAAATAAACCATATAAAAATCCATTTAAAGGAATACTTCACCCCCCAAATGATTATCTGTTAGTTACTCACCCTGCGTTATGTTGAATTGGGGAATTTGTTTTTCTCTCACGTCTCCATGGTGAAGGAAAAATTCAATAAAAGTGAACATTCTTAATGACTTGAAGTAAAATTTACAAACTCTCACACAACTCGTGCAGTATAACCCATAGTCTCATTTGTCTAGTTGTATGCTCAGTACTTTGCAAACACTTGCGTTTTGACTAAAATTTAAACACTTCCACATAAATAGTATCACACATGGATGAGTAGCGTGCCTGGGCTGCTTATGGAAATGTTTTAAATATTATGGTTTTAGTTAAAATGCATGTCCTTTTTAATTAGATACATTTAAAATATTCAGTTATCCAGTTCTGAATTTGTTCTTTTTAAAATTATTATTCTCTAAAAAGCAATCTTAATATATTATGATGAAAACTCTGTCTGTGTGTGTCTGTTCCACGTTTTTCTCCTCACTGACTTGGTCAATCCATGTGAAATTTGGCACAGTGGTAGAGGGTCATGGGAGGCAGCAACCGATTGAAATTGCAAACTTTGAATGGGCATATCTCATGCCCCGTATGTCGTAGAGACATGAAACTTTGCACAGAGATGCCTCTCCTCATGAGGAACAAATTTGCCTCAAGAACCCATAACTTCCAGTTATATAGATTTTCCACCATTTTGAATTTTTTGAAAAACACTTAAAATGGATCTTTTCCTAGGAAGTTTGACCGATCTGCATGAAACTTGGTGAACATAATCTAGGGACCAATATCTAAAGTTCCCTCTTGGCAAAAGTTGGAAAACTTACTAAAACTGAGCATCGATAAGAGTAGTAGAATCGATAAAATCTTAACGATACCCATCTGTAGTTATACTGTGTGAGCTGTGTGAGAGTTTGTAAACATATTTTTGGTATAGTTTAGCTGTTGTTAATGCGAACCCCTGCGACTTCAATCCATGAAAAATGTTCATTCTTTTTTTTGGGTTCTTCGTTCTCAGTGAAGGGATGCGAGAAAAAAACAAGTTTTCCTCCTAAATTCAGTGTAACACAGGGTGAAAAACAGATGTACAAATGATCATTTTGGTGGTGAAGTGTTCCTTTAACTCCTAATAATGCAGCATCACATAGGTCTGTTTGTTCTGGACAGTGTCCAGTTAAGTGAGAGGTCACAGGTTTGATTCCAGTAATGACTGACAGCTGTCTGTGCAGTCAACTGTCCTACAGAGAAAGATCTTTGTAACTCCTCCATCTGTGTGTGCCTGATAGTCTCCTCTTTAGCAAACGTTATGTGATAATATGGCAGTGTTTCAAAAGTGACAGAATTAGACGTTTGAGCAGCTCTTTTTTCATGATATAGAGATGTCTGATGTGTTTGGAGGCTGGTAAAAACTAAAACGTACTTAAACAATTATTTTAAGGCTTCTGTAATGATTTAGCAAAAGCAGCATGCAGGTAAAACTCATTCAGCAACAAAACAGCAGGCGCCAACCTGAAATAGACTTTTCTCATGGCGCTCATTTTGTCACGGCAGGAAAAAGCTGTAATGACATTAATAATGGTTGTGTCCCATTTTGGTTTGCCAGATGCCATCTGTGTTCATGCCAGCTCAGCTGGCATAACTAAATGTAGTCGAGCCATTGATAATGTTATTAGTTACACCTTTGTGACTAATAACATTACTAATGGCCTCATTATGTGACAAGTCTAAATGTCCACCATGAGAGGAGTTTGTGAGAGCTAAAATAATTATTGCTCCGCCATCTATAGAGTTAAAGATATTGACATTTTTTAAAACTTTTCTGAATTTACAATAGGAGCCATATTATTTAAATCAACAAAAATGTACTATTACTATAGTTAGCTTAGCTTTGGATGCTAGGTGGATATTGTTACCCTTTGGACAGAGTCAGGCTAGCTGTTTCTCCCAGTTTCAAGCCTTTATGCTAAGCTAAGCTAACCAGCTGCTGGTTTTACCCAGTATTAACTCTACAGACATTAGAGTGGCATCAGTGTTTCTATCTTACTCCTGGCAAGACAGTGAATAGGCGTGCTATTCCTTTACAGTCTAGTTTCACCACAAAGCGTGTAACAGACCCATTGATACACTAGAGGATTGCATGGCAGTATCACACACTTCCTCATCTAGGCGTGAAAATGACTGTATGCTTCTAGTTGTATTTGTACGTTTTATTTCTATCATAGCGACATTTCTATTGTATGTTTACGAGCTGACTTGTCATTGGGAGGTGGAGGGGTTAGTGGCCAAGATGGCTGCCAAGCTGTAGACCACTGTTCGAGACCAACAAAAAACAATACCGGGTTTTTGGTGAGCCATCGCTGCTTTTCTAAATGTGATTGTGCCACCAAAATTAAATATTTTAAGCCAACATATGATTTTTTCCTAATTATAACCAAGTGGCTTTTGTGCCCAAACATAACCACATGCTAACTAGAGCATAGAAACCTAAAAAAAATGTAATGTTAACACATATTACGCTACATAATAATGTAAAAATGTAACATATCTGTGGTTTGCAGAAACCTAAAGTTTCCATATATCACACTACATAATAACGTAAAAATGTTAAATATCAGTGGTTTGCAGCAACGTAAAGTTTCCAAATATCACGCTACGTAATATTGTTAAAATGTTACATATCTGTGGTTTGCAGAAATGTAAAGTTTCTGCATATCACGCTATGTAATATCGTTAAAATGTTATATATCTGTGGTTTGCAGAAATGTAAAGTTTCCATGTATCACACTACATAATAACGTAAAAATGTTATATATCTGTGGTTTGCAGAAACGTACAATGTTGGCATTATTCTGGCGATTGGGTTACTGTCATTCACAGGTAATTTTCACATCCAGGCGGAGCAATATGTGACAGGAACACTATCCTCTAGTGGACCTGTAGGTCTATTACTCGCTTCGATGTGATACTGGATTTTCCTTTAATCAGTAGCAAATTCCATATTGATTTGGTGATTTGCAGGTAAAGGGATTTTCAAAGGTCATCCTAGCACAGGCTATTATTTACTTAAGTCACTGAACTCAACAGACTTATATTGGGGACAGACCTTTAATTCCTTTAACACAAAACTGTTGCTTGGCAAAGATGGGAAATACAATCCAATTGTTTATTTAAACCAGTGTGAATATTAGGCTTTGAATGAGTCAGTTAGACAGTAACTAGTGAATTAGTCAATAATGTGTTATGTTATGACACCTGTTTAACAGCACCAGGCATACCGACACAACACCACTCTATCCTTTTAAAACAAACTTCATAACTTGGCTTAATTTTCATAAAAACACTTTTGATTCCTTTGATAGGTGGACCCTTTCGGACTAAAGGAACATGAAAAACTTACCGATGGATCGAGGAATGGACACATATTCTGACTTTGACAGCTACAGAGGAAGGGAGTCACCACTTGTTTTTTCGTCATGCAGGTAAATCTGAATTAATTACAGTCTCCTCTGGTGCTCATGGTTTCAGTAAAATGAAATGAACCGAGCATTTCCATACTGACAAAAGTTTAAACATTTATATTTATATGGGAGAGAGTATCTTAGGGTCTATGACATAATAATTTTCTGGTGGACATTATTCTTGTGCATGTAATAAAGCCAGCATTTGAAGGTTTGTGTGCTGGGAAGAAGCCCTAATGATACACTAACGAGTTCCCAACACAGCTTTCAACCATCCAAACACTGCATGTAAAAATGAAAATGAACAGATTCAAATGATACACCAGGCGATTGAGGTGAGCAAGGGAGGAATGATAAAAGAGGTCAAGGCCGAGACTAAGTGAGAGGAAGAATAAAGCGAGGGATGAGGAGGGTGTGAGAGAGAAGAGGAGGGAGATAAAAGTGAAGAGCATTACAGGGCTGCAGCGAGGTCAAGAGGGAGGGAGGGGAGAGGTGACGAGGGGAGATGGAGCTGTAAGCCTTCGGCGTGATTTATCAGTGTCACTGGGAGCTCTTTGTGTGAATGAGAGAGACGGCGGAGACAGAAGGATTGTGAAACAAAAACACGATGAAAGAGACTCATAAAAGTAATTGGAGCCGAACTGTTCGAGTTAGACACAGGAAGGGAAAAGTTGGCTGCCTGCGGGTGCATTTCAGCTTGGTTTCAAACAAAACAGCCAACTGTAGGAGTGTGTGTGTGTGTAGATGCCTGCATAAAAGAAGCAACAATAACAAGAAGACATTTATATCTGTTTTAATGTCAGTTCACACCTAATTCCCTGTCCATTAACTTAATTACTGATGCAACTTAATTACAAAGATATCAGCCCTCATAACAACTTTGTTTTGGTTTGGAGGTGCTTCTATTAGTGGTATTTCTTTTTCTTCTCTTTCTCAAGTCATCTCTTGATGAATATTGATAAGGATGCAGCAGTGACGAATAGAAATGCTCATGTAAATACAGTGACTTGCTTGTTTTTAACTTGCATGTGGATCTTCTTGGCAGGCACTTCACTTTTGGTCACGCTCACGCAGCTTTACCCCCCACTCCAGCCGTTCGGAGATTTATTACATCTCCTGCCATGTTTTGAAATCAAGATATGTTGAGAAAGGTGTCTTTAAAAAAAAAAAAAAGCCTCTAGCAAGCATGTTTCCTCACTTTAAAACTGAAACCGATGTGATTAGGGTAAGGGAATCGTTGGGGTCTTTAAGGTCGTCATGGTCCCAACGATAAACATGTGGTCAAGGCTAGGGAGTGATCAGTGGTCATGCTTAAAAACAATGTGGGCTTGCAGTAGACAATGGGACAAACAGTAAAGTCTCCTTCTGAACCCATTTCTTCACAGGACTAGTAGTACCAGGGGACCAGTGTCTGAAATTAGGGGTGTGCCATATCATATCGTTCATGATTTGATATGAAATTCATATCGTGACACAGGCATTATTTTGACTTGTTGACATATTGACGTGATACTGTTACCCACGGCAACAACAAGCATGGCTGAAAGCAAAATTATTCCCGACTCAGCGGTGGTTCCAAAAAGAGGAGCAGCTTCAGTAGTGTGGAATAAGAGTATGATGTCCTGAATGTTTTATGAACAGCCCCGGACTTCTCTGACTCTTTTTGTGACTTACCACTCAGAGGGAACTCATTCAGCGGCTCCGCGGGCAGCAGCACCATGAGCACATGACTGTGCGATAGTTGTGGTATCATAACAGCCTGTCACAGGTTACAGTGTGATGAGTAGAGGAGAAATGGCAGAGCATAAACGTCCAGATGGAAAAAAAGAACTCAGTCATTTAGGATTTTACTAAAAGAAGGAAATCACCTGTTGATTTATATATATATAGATCCCAGAGGACTTTTTTTGTATTTGGGAGCTGTTTAAATGTGTAATTTGTGAAAGATTTTATTTAGTTGAACTATTAGTATTGTATGCAGAATCTGAATCTCACTCTAAAACTAAAGAAATTAGAGATTTTTGTTTAGTTTTACTGAATATTTGAAGGTAATCTGTAAAATTATATCACTTATTTTGTTGTTTGTACAAATTTGTCATATCGTCAATATGAAGGCCAAAAATACCTTGAAATATCATATTATTTTGGGGCCACATTGCCCACCCCTAATGTCCATTTGGACTGAAGAATAAAGTGATTAGAATTTGTTGGTCAAGGGTCACAGTGACCTTATTTTGAGATGTGTGCCTTGAGGGGTTCTTCAAATTTGGCACAAACGTTCACTTGGACTCAATGATGAAATTAGAGTTTGGTGGTCAAAGGTCAAGGTCACTGTGACCTTGCCTGTCTCATTCTTGTGAACCCAGTTTCAAGAACACCTGGAGAGAGTTTCTTCAAATTTAGCACAGACATTCGCTTGGACTCGATATTAAACTGATTAGATTTTGGTGGTCAGAGGTCAAGATCACTGTGACCTTGCATCTGTCTCTTTCTTGTGAACACAATATCTCAAGAAGGCCTTTAAGGAAATTCCTCAAATATGGAACAAACATCCACTTTGAGTCAAGGATGAACTAATCAGAATTTGTTGGTCAGAGGTCAAAGGTCACTGTGACCTCACTGTGACCTTTTGGCCATAACTCAAGAATTCAAATGACAAAATTTCACACAAATGTCTAATAGGATATAATGATGAAGTGATGACATTTAATAGCCAAAAGGTCAAACGTCAGCTTCACTGTGACATCAAAATGTTGTGCAAACACTTTTCTGGTGATTACTCAAGTCATATTTTAGGAACAGACGGGGAGACATTTGGTCAGATACTGAACTGGTGACTCTAATCTTGGGTGTCCACCTTGAAACTGTGCTGATATAGATCTTCTATATTTTCACAGAGATTAATGTAAACTGTGAGTGCAACTTAACTGTTCTTTGGAGGCCTACAACCGCAAAGCGGTAGTTCTAGGTCTTATCTTTCTGCAGTGCATACAGTATGTGAGAGCTCCTGTCAAATCATTTAACACGAACACGTTTGTGATGAAAGGAAAGTTCCTCTTTTTTGGTTCAGCCTGTTGTGGCTGCACTTTGCTGCACCTCATTTAGCCTCACAAAGAAGAGCCTGACTGTAACAGTGTGCGTTTCTTTGTGTGTGTGAGTGAGTGTGTGTTTTGAACAGTGTCGTGCAGTGGTCGCCCTGTGACTAGCCCCATTGCTGGTGTGAATATAAATGAGTGAGAATGAGGGATTCCACCAAACACAAAGGGGGAAGAGGAGAAGAAGAGGAGGAGGACGAGAGGAGGGATTGTTGCTTGGGGCTGTTTTGCCTCCTGCTTCTTTTTTCCCCCTTCGGCCATGTTCACCAAAGGGAGGAGAAGTTGGATTATCTCCCTCCCTCTCATTTCTCTCTCATGTCCCTGTCTCTGTCTTCCTTTATCTTGTTTTAATGTGTGCAACCTTTGAGCATCTCCTCTGTGTTTACTATTCTCCCTCTGTTTCTCTGTTTTATATGCCCTACATCCGTCCTTCCATTTTTCACCACACGTCACTGCTTTTTTAATATCTCTGTCCCTCCATCTACTTCCCTCTCCTACCTCTTTCCTTAACCATAAAACACTATGACTTTCACATCACCCTTGCTTCCGCCCCTCTCGCTGCGGAGCGATCGTTGTCTGATCTGACTATAGCCTCAGATTAGATCCGAACCTGCGGTGGTGATCAGCCCTCGGCGTCCCTGCTCCTCACAGATAATCTGCTTGTGTTCAGGAACACTAAAATCTGCCGGTACATCTGTTTTCCACCGTAATACAGTTATACATGTACACTGCACTGATGCTGCTGCTGGTGATTGTGAGCACTGTTTGGGGGGGGAAACATCTGTGGTACCAGTAGCAATATCATAATGTAAAAATACTGAATGAGAAGTGCAAATCCTGCATTCAGAATCTTACTTAAAGGCATAAAAAATAGGATCGCTGAAAGTTAAATGAGATGATTGATACCAATTTAAAATTACAGTAAGAGACAATCCGGGTACATCATCATCTATAATACGCTACTGTTAAAGCTTTCCAGCTGCCTTGCATTTCTTATTGACGTTTTTTAATTAACTTATTCATTAACAACACATTCTCACTTAAATACCTTCACTTGGTCAGTTCCCCTACGCATCAAACAGTGATGCTCTAGTCAATTTGGCGTTCAGGGAGATAAAAATGAGAGGAAGTATGTTTGTCGACTAAGGTAATGTAACGTGACATTGAGCTTTGTGACATGGTGCGTTATCCTGCTGGAAGTAGCCATCAGAAGATGGGTACACTTTGGTCATAAGGGATGGACACGGTCAGCAACAATACTCAGGTAGGCTGTGGTGTCTAAACCATGCTCAGTTGGTACTAAGAGGCCCAAAGTGTACCAAGAAAATATCCCCCACACCATAACACCACCAGCACCAGCCTGAACCGTTGATACAAGGCAGGATGGATCCATGCTTTCATGTTGTTTACACCAAATTCTGACCCTACCATCTGAATGTGGCAGCAGAAATCCAGACTCATCAGACCAGGCAACGTTTTTCCAATCTTCTATTGTCCAGTTTTGGTGAGCCTGTGTGAACTGTAGCCTCAGTTTCCTGTTGTTAGCTGACAGGAGTAGCACCTGGTGTGGTCTTCTGCTGCTGTAGCCCATCTGCTTCAAGGTTGGACGTGTTGTTGGTTCAGAGATGGGCTTCTGCAGACCTTGGTTGTAACCAGTGGTTATTTGACCTCCTGTTGCATTTCTATCATCTTGAGCCAGCCTGGCCATTCTCCTCTGACCTCTGGCATCAACAAGGCATTTTCACCCAGAGAACTGCTGCTCACTGGATATTTTCTCTTGTTCGGATCATCCTCTGTAAACCCTAGAGATGGTTGTGTGTGAAAATCCCAGTAGATCAGCAGTTTCTGACAGACCAGCCCATCTGGCACCAACAACCATGCCACGTTCAAAGTCACTTAAATCGGTGGTCAGTTTGAACTTCAGCAGGTCGTCTTGACCATGTCTACATGCCTAAATGCATTGAGCTGCTGCAACGTGATTGGCTGATTAGCTGTTTGTGTTAACGAGCATTTGAACAGGTCTATCTGATAAAGTCGCTGGTGAGTGTACATCGTGTGACACGCTACGACATACTACGTTACGTTGTTATAATGTTGACATTTGGTTTCACATGGGATGTAAACAGTGGTCTCCTGGATAAAAGTATTAAGAAACAATCCTAAATCCTAAATGTTTGTCTGTATGCTGGTTGTCTGACTGTAACTATTGTGGGCTCTCTTGAAAAAAAGATCTTTAATCGTTATTACCTGATTAAATAGAGTTACTAAATATAACCAATGTTCCAACAGCATTTAAAAGACAAACCTTATCGTCTGCCATCAGTATAAGCTTGCATTCAGGATCATTTCAGATTATTCCCGATGGTCATATGATTTGATGTCATGATGCAATTCAATAGATGCATGTGTAGTCCATACGTCATTTTATATTAGTAACTTTTCTCATATTGTAAGTAGTCCCTAAACCCAGTTTGCACTAGCAATGTCTTTGATATTTTTTGCTTACTTGTGTGAAATCACAGACTTCTGCGGTAAAAAACACTGCAAAAGAACCAAGATCAGCATTAAATCTGTCTTTCTTTGGTCCCACAGAGCCTCTCTGTCCATATGGTCCAAGCTTGTCTTCCCATTTTGTCATGTCGTCGAGGCCAGTGCTGCTTTCCAGCACATTAATATTCATCGATATAGCTTTAATCTGTTGAAATTGGGTTATTGGCAACACTTGATGATTCTGCTTCCTTGCTCCCTTTCCTCTCTCTATTTCTCTTTCCTGTTTAACTCTATTCCTGTGTGTTTGCCTCTGTATGATGGGGGGGAAAAAAGACTGAAGATAAGATAAATGTAAAAAAAAATGGGATTTGGAAAAAAGGGGGAGAGAAAGAACTGAGATGAAAAGAGGCTGAGAAATGAGTTGTATAAGAGAGGGAGGAAGGGCACGGAGAAAAATGAGAGACTGAGTGAAAGAGACAGCTGTGACGTCACAGCCACTTTAAGTAGGTCAGGTACGAAGTTGTGATGTCACTTTCACTGGAATCGACCCACTGGGCCAATCGCGTGAAGGGACACACCCCCTTTTTCCACTGCCACGGGAAAATAAAACTGCAACCTCCCCCCCTCCTTTTTCTGCAGCTGTCTCAAATCACAGACACAAACACATGCGTGCATTCCTGCTGCTATAAAGACCCACATTGACAGTAACAGTGGACTACTGTAATCCCCAAGGAGATGCAGCAACTTTTACTTGTTTTCCCCCTCTCCTTTTCCTCTCTTTCTTCTTCCCTCCCCCCCTCTGCTTCCTGTCACAAACATCAGCTCTCACCAAAGCCTCTTCAGATGATGCTAAAGAGGACGTCTGCGCCGCACGCTACTGTGCAGCTATTTCTGATGTGCTTTTGATTTTTAGCATCAAACAAATCCACTTGTCCCTCATCAAGACTAGGGATGCATTCAAGTTTGTGCATAGCAGTGTGTGTGTGTGTGTGTGTGTGCGTGTGTGTGTGTGCGTGTGTGAGAGAGAGAGTCTCAGAAGTGGCAGGCAGATTTTCACAGTCCCTAAAGCTTTGTTTACACTTGCACAAGGCACTGGCCTGAGTCTCCGTAGATGGCGCACAAGCTACAAGCATGCATGCGGTTGTACAGAAGGTTGCCATGTTGACTTTAATATTTATTATTGATACAAGTCAGGTATAATATTTCAGTTTGTCTTGTGTTCCTTAGCTGATGCAGTGAGGTAGCTGTCAGGTGCGCAGTGGCGCCATCACCACAGAACTTCCCGCATTGTGCTCCTTAGGTTGTTTGTTGGATGGTCAATACAACAACATACTGTCAACGTGTTGTTCTCTTTCGAGTGTACAGAAGGGAGTTCTTGTAATTTGTGTGCTAATTATGTTTACATATAAATGCCATTTAAGAGTTAACTTTTTGCCTAGGTTGAGGATCGTAGTTACTATACGTAACCTTAGTGCTATGAATATGTATGTTGCTTTGTATCAAGCCAGACGAACACCCTTTATTGCTAGTTATCAGGCGTGCCTCATGCTGTATATGTTAAGTTGTATGTCTGTGTCTTAGAGTAGTTTGACTACTGTTCATATAGTTGTCTTAAGACTTGTGTTGGCGCTATGAAGAATTAGCCTGGTAAGACCGTCATGATGATGTGAGCTCAGTATTCTGTTTTGCTTTTTAATATTTATTATTGATAAAAGTCAGATATAACATTTTAGTATTCCTTGCACCTTTGTGTTCTTTAGTCGATGCAGCGAGGTAGTTGTCAGGTGAGCAGGAACGCCATCACCACAGAACTTCCTGTAATTCCTGCATTGTGCTTCTTATGTATGTTACCACCTACTGACAAGGTGTTGTTCTCTTTACTGTGTGCGTCAATGAGTAGGTTCTTGTAAGTTCTTGTTATCTTCTTTAATTACATTTCCATATAAATGCCGTTTGAGGATGCAGTTGCTATACGTAACCTTAGTGCTATAAATATGTGTTGCTTTGTATTAAGCCAGCCGAACACCCTTTATTCTTAGTTATCAGGCGTGCCTCATTCTGTATAAGTTGTACGTCTGTGTCTTAGAGTAGTGTGACTACTGTTCATGTAGTTGTCTTGCGAGCGTTTAGACATGCAGAGCCGGATTGGCGAGTTGATCCGAGGTGCCCAATTTTCCGCCTCGTAGGGTAGTCATTAAAAAGACCAAGGCGGCCTTCCGCAATGGGAGGGGCTGTTGAAGACTTGTGGGAGGAGCTGTTGATGACGCCGCACATGCAAGACACCGGCGGTGGATAAACAGGAAACAACTGATAGCAGGAATTAGCGAGCAGCTAGTAGCAAGAGGGAAACGCAAACCTGACAGACACTGTAAAGATGAGCAACTGGGGAGACAAGGAATTGCGCGCCCTCCTTGCCCTCGCAAACGAAGAGGCCATTAACCGTCAGATGACGGGGACGGTGAAGAACGGGCCGACTTACGAGAGAATTGCCGAAGGACTGACTAGCTGTTTATGTCACACGCAGAGCTACACATTTTGTTACTTGCTCACGCCCCCCATTGCCCCGAAAAAGGCTCATTCTGTATAAACAAAAGTAGGCAGGTGGCATTTTGCCGCACTCCCTGATTTTGTTTTTATTCTGCCAATGCTGAAAAAAGACGGATTGGGCTTTCCTGCAAATTTGCACAATTCCTGTTTAAAAAGGACCTCTGTTTCGCTCTCTATGTCAGTCTGAACTCGGTGCCACCCCAAACACTTTCACCTCCTTCAGCCAGTCAGCATAACAAAACACCAGGGAACGTCTTCTTCATCACCAATGGGACCAGTTGATAATAGGGAAGGGGGAAATAATCAAAACATTGTAGTATCAGGATATTTTTGCGTGGCAATATTGTATTGATACACAACGCTAAGTATCGATTTTTTAATTATATAAATAATTAATAATAAAAAATACAATTTAAACGTTTTGTAGCCTACTTGAATAGTAAACTTATTTGCTTTTTTAGTCCATTAAATACAATTTGCTGCCATAAAAATGATTGAAGCAAGATAAACAAACTGAAAACTTTTTTTTTCTTATTAGTAAAACCAATGTTGATGCATTTTTCCTTTGGGACATAATTTGAGTTGGAAAAAAGTAATAGATCGCAATATATGTTGTCGCAATACTCTGCGTATTGCAGCATGTCAAGCAAATCAAAATAATATTGTATGGTATAAGTATTTTAGTATTGTGATAATATCATATCATGGGGCCTCTGGTGATTCCCAACCCTGGTTGATAAGTTTTTGGCAAATCCAGTCAAAAGAATTTCTCCCTCCAAGAAACTCTGCGAGTGCATAATCTTGTTTTTGTTTAATTGTTGTAAGTAACTCTATTTCGTCAATAACTTCACATAATAACTACTTATTGTTTACTCTATTAACGTTAAAGTTAGCGCTTGTTGCTGTGGGAGCTGCCATTACTATTTTACAAGCTGCGGCCTGAATTTTACGCCACACTCCCTGATTGGCTGCTTAGGTTGATAACTATGGTGCGGCTGGGCCCAATTGGACTTTAATTTCTGGAAAGTTTTTGGAGCGGCACAAAGTCCAGACTGATACAGAGAGTAAAACATCATAAGGATGGTCATACCAGGCCAACAGTGAATAGCTAGCTAAATGCATGCTAGCTGGACTGTTGATGATGATGATGTGCTGTAACATTACTTTAAATAGAATTGTACTCATTGCTTAAATTCATTGTTTATTGACGGAAAACCACACATATCGTCTGAATACAATCACATTGAAATATCTTTCATTCCACGCTCTGATTTTCATTTCCTGTGTGAAGTCCATGCCTGTGCTTGTGCTGCAGAAAGTGCATCCTGGCCTTGAGTAGGGCTCTGGCCGACACTTCAGATTGAAAGTGGTTATAAATATGACTGGTGCTTTATACAGTCCTACAGCAGTTATCTCATGTACAGTGTTATTCATTGCAGTACTCTCCAAAATGCCAGAGAGTGTACAAACAACATATTCTGTGGATAAGCAAGAAGTAGTAGGATGCCAACACCGATGTACTGCCAAACATTGCATTTGTGTACTCTTGATTATTACTGTTGCTTACCTCCAAGTTGAATTTATTTTATACTGCTTTGTTTTCCTTCTGGGTCACCTCTTTCCATGAGATTGTGTTTTTTAGCATGCACAGTGATCTCTCTGTGGCAAATGCCTCTTCTTTCCCCAGTGTGATGGGCTGTTTGTCCCTGTGGTCTCTCAGTGAAGAGTCGTAGAGATGTCTGTACAGGCGAACCTTCTCAGAGCCTTCGCAGTCAACGTGAAAGGGTTGATTACATCATCTTGTGGTGTGCAAACCTTGGGCCAGGGACACGAGAGGCTGAGGCATGAGAATAATGTGGATGATGAGAACACATGAGAAAAACCTTATATTACCAATAAATTGTACAGCGTTAAAGTACAGAGAAATGAGCAAAAAGATTTAAAAACAATACCATGAGTGGGACGCCTGTCAGAACGAGAACATCTTCAGTATTCTCAGATGAAAGAGGAAATGAGACAGTGACATTAACTGTAAACTTCATTATGCCTCTACCGCTGAGTTGATCGGTTTTTGGTATACAAAGCACGTTCACATTTTCACCTCAAATGCAAATGAATGGCAATTATGTGATTCATAAAGGTGCAATAATCACCGTGTTATTGTCAAAGTAATTGCACCACCTTGAAAGGCGTACTGTAAATAGATGAGAAGATGGTAGAGTAGAACGATTGCCAGCGTGCTTCCCAAACTTAAAACCACATTTCCGGTCTCAGAGAAAACATATGGTATCTACTGTGCTTCAGTCTCGCTTGAGGACATTTCACTCGGCTGTCTAAAATTGGAACTCTTCGGTTAGTTTACAAAAAAATGACACAAGATATAAGACATGGCCCAGGCTGAGAGCAGAGGTAGTGACGTGGGTTTCCAGTAGTGTCGACAAGTCCACTGTTGAAAAAAGCAAGACATGGATAATCGATCACAGATACAGGCCTTTACACAAATCAACATGTATTTGCGCAGCAAGTTGTAAGAGTATCATATGTGCAAGTGACATTTGTGACTTCAGAGAAAAAAAAACAGTTGCCTCATATTCTCACATTGGATCCCAGACCTGTTTTATAGCGTGCAATCCTGATAATCAAATTTAATGAGGCACTTGTAAGGCATCATAACTTTACAAGTGAGATCAAACGTGCACAATGATGTCATCGGAAACATTACACATACTGTATAAAATGTCTGGACATATGTGTGCATAGTTTTGTAAATGAAAACAAGGCGTGCACACAAACAGAAAATCACACAACTCGGAAAATCAACGTCACATTAGTAGTTCGCTGCAAATTCACGCTGTTACTTACAGCTGTACCTGTAGTTGTCACCAGCTTTGTATCAAAACAATCTGGGTTGTATGTGTTAATGAACTTCCCTCCATCTAACCAGTGCTGAGGTATCCCTCCTTGCCTTCTGGTGAAACTTCGCCCAACTGCGAGTTACGCTGGCTCTCGGGGTGTTGCTTGAGCTACAGGTTGTACTTTTGCATTTTTGTAAAGAGTGCTCCAGGGATGATGTGTTTTCTGTAGGCTGACGCGGAAGTTAACATCACCCTGGTTCTCGTGTCAAAAAGCCTGTGGAATTTTTCCATTGGATTTTAGATTATTGCCGAAAATAAGCTCTGTGGCAAATGTTTATGATACTTACACGTTTTGTTCAGCAAGATAATCTTCACAAATGAACACCACTGTCATGATTATTGAAGCCTAAATCCAGTCGCCAGAAGTAAAAAGCTAATGTTAAGCTTTAAACGAACTACACCATAGTCGCATGACTTAATGTCACCACCATAACAAGACTGTAAAGCCTTATGCAGTGCGTCTCGACGTGATGATGTCCTGTAGTCTCATTTAGCCACTTGTTAGCAGCTGCCTTTTTTTAAGACACATAAAAGCTTCAAAGTTCACGAGTGGGGTACTTACTGATGTATTTTATGTTGCAGAACAAAACGTGAAAATCTCTAAAGCTTGTGTTAACTACAGTCCTTATTTCAGACATCTAACAACAACCCATTCAAAAAAACACAAGGGAACCATGAGTCGTAAAATGCTAACTCGTTTCCGTGTTTCAGGACTCGGCACTCTGTTGCCCGCCACCCATGCTGCTACCATGGACACAAAGAGTATAGAAGCAGATCAAGAGTTACTGTATTGCCTATCTCTTGCCTATAGTGTTTTTCAAAACATATTTTAGTGCACTGTTTAGCTGTAATAGTGAGAGTCAGGAAGTGGGTGCCATACTGTTTTCTGCACAGTGAAAACAGATGCAGATAGATCAAATGGTAACACTAGGCAGCGCTGATCAAATATAAACTGAGATTCTGTTACTGAGGTGACTATTTCTCACTGCAAAGGTTTCCAGAAACATATTTTAGTGCACTGTTTAACTGTAATATGAGATTGTTTCTTGCCAGACATCCACACCAGCTGGAGCATTTATTGGTCTGGTGCGGTGCAGAGCATTCTGGTAGTTGAAGGTTTTTTCCCTCTTGAACAAAAGCGTCTTTTTCATCTGTTTTCTCTGGTTCTGTAGCACCAATTTAGAGTCAACAAAAGCACGAGGTTAGGTTTAGGAAAAAAGAACAGGGTTTGGCTTTATAATCTGACAGGATGCGAACATCGCTCTCCTGGGTGAAAGTCGGTCTTTGTTGGACCCATCCACCATCTCTCCTACCTGCCCAAATTGGACTATCGCCACCTTAACTTTTGTCCTTGTCCAATTGCCTTTAAACTATAATGGCAATCGGCGGCTTATCATGTCGACGTGAAAGGATGGCTTTTTTCTTCAGTGTCTGACACGGCAAGTCACTGCCCGAGCGCCGGATTATGACGACTCGGAATGAGACCGGGTTGAACAGCTCGGCACGGGTCAAGTGTGCACAGGAGTGTTTCTAGGATTTGAGGTAATTCGGGGCTCAACCCCAGCCTCCACCGGGGGGGCCGGAGGATCCTCTGCTGCTACTTTTTTTTTTGATAAACAAGCTCTATTTTGATGCTTTTTATGCACTCTGGCACCTCATTTACATTACAGTACAAAAAAAACTATCACTGTTTTATCAGTTTAATTGTAAATTGGAAAATGTTCAAGGGGCCACCCGACACACTATTATGAGCCAGATTTGGCCCGCGGGCTGTAAGTTGAGTATCACTGTTCCAGGGTAATAATAGAGTATGATGTCTGTAGCCTCTGCCGGTGTCAGTGGTGGACACAGTGTCCCCGTCCTATTACTATCAGGTCACAAGATCAATCAAAAACAGAAGAGCGTTCATCTGAGGAGCATGTGCCAAGTCAAAGTGTCCTTGAGCAACACACTGATTATCTTTCTGCTCACTGGCTGTGTTTGTGTCTATTTCCAGTTCAGTTACAAAGTGAGTAAATGAGTCTGTGAAGTGAATCTTCCTGTGTAATAAGGATTAGATCTGAAAATACAGTGCAACTTCCTGATTAGCCCATTAAAGCATGAAAAAAAAGAACATTTTTAATGTATTTGCTTTATGAACAGCTTTAATGCACCAAAGAGTTTTGCGTTTCTCTTAATCCTAAATCCTTCTGTTTAAGCTAAAACACGCAGTACAACAGTATGTTACTGCAATTACACTTAGTCACTCTGGCTAAGAGCATAATCTCAGCATCATCAGAGTATGGTGTGAGTACGGGTGCGGCCTCGCCTAAATGTGGGTCTGTAAATGTGGACTCTGTTAATCACTCTGGATAACTGTGTCAGCTCAGTGCCTGGAAAGGAAATGTTGTGTTGTAACGCGTCTGTGTTAGAGGATTGTGGAGTGACAGTGATGTGCAGCTAAAGGGTTCGGGATAGATACGAGAGGAAGAAGCGCGAATCCAGTGCACATAAAGCACCTCTGATGAGTAAAATCATTTAAAAATGTCAGTGTAGGTTTGCTAACTCATTCTGACTTTACTAGGCTGTTTTAAAAAAGTAAGGATTTTTTTGGGCAAAGTTCATGGTATTTTTATGGCCTTAAAAAGAAGATCAAAAGAGCAAAATGTTGCAAATATTGCATGAAAGGAACTTGTTAAGATACAGTGCAGAAATATGAAAATGTTAAAAAAAAAGTGCTTATGTTTACAGAAAATTTCTCCTCCAATCTATTTCTATCCTGTCTGCAGAACGTTGCATCGCCTGGCCGTGTGCACACTGTTATATGCATTTAGCATGAGTTAACTCATGATTTGGAAAACAGAAAGAAACCCAGACCGGCTTTGGATCATTAGCGTCAAGGTTTTTTCCCCTCTCTTATTTTCCTCTCCTTCAATCAGCATTAACCCTGTGTGCTGCTGCCAGCAGGAGGGCGGCTGTGGAGGGTAAAAGAGGGTAGGTGGGGTCACAAGGGCAACTGCGGTGATTAAAAAGAGCCTGGTTTAGCCAACGAGGGCCACCAGTAACCAACTGGAGCTGCAGCACATTATCCAGTCTGACTTGAAGTCATCGAGAGAGGAGGAGGAAACGGGGAGCGAGCGGGCAGCAGATCAAAGCAACTTTATTCACAAAGAGCTTTTTGCAAAACAACAACAGCAGAATGAGGACAAAAGCAACAGAAATGCTAAAGAGGAGCTGACATGGAGGATATGAAAGTTTAAAACTCCAGGCCCCCTGGGTCTGACCCAATAGGAGACAAAGACTGACAGCCAGCTGAATTTTGGGTCTTAACAAGGAACGATACAGACATTTGATTGGGCAACTAAAAGCTGAAAATCCAGAGGATCAAAGACCTTGACCTCAACGATCGTCCTCCCTGTCGCTTTGAAAGGAATATGAGAGATTTAAAAGACATGGCACCGGGCTAACAGCTTTCATCTTTGAGGCTGTCAAAGTTAACCTGAAAACAAGAGCACGGAGTGGAGCGGATGGTGAGGATGAGGATGAAGGTGTTCGTCACCCTCAGGCCGAGGGTGCTGCTGATTGTGGTGTGGAACAGGAGTACCGAATTCACCGATTTTGAACTGACAGTGATCGTGTGAAGACGACTGGAGACGAGTTAAATTTAAAGGAATTATTATTCAAGCCATTAAGTGTAGTTATGGTCAGTAATTACCTCTGTATGTAGCAGTTTTCATTGTTACTGGCGGGGTCCGCCACTCCTGACCTCAGCATTTATTAAAGCAATTAGACACATTATCACATCAGAGGTGTCACTCACAGTGAATAACATACACAGCTAGCTTAATGGCTCATGCTAGCTCCTTGGACCGTTGTACTATCTTTCAGCCAGTTGTTCTGGTTTTCTGGCCCCCAGCTTCACTGTTTTGGTTTGCGCTCACCAATCTTGTCAGAAATTATTTCGGACGCAGTGGAAAATTTCTTAAAACCCACTGGAAGCTACCTACCTAGGACCAAACGTTTAACAGCCGAAGTTAGCGACTAGCTGGTGAACACAGTGGAGCATTTAGCAGCTAAAGAAGCAGATTTTTCCCTCAGAAGTTGGTGGAAACCAAAACAGAGCAAAAAGTTGAGTAAACATTAAACCTACATTCACTTGTTCACCAGAAATATGACTCCAATGAAACGCTAATGTTGCTGTGTATTTGATCAAAAGGAAATTTATTGCTAACTATTTTGATAATTTTTTAACCATTTCAGTCATTTTTCAAGCAAAAATGTCAAACACTGGCTGCTTCTAGCTTCTAAAATGAGAAAATGTTTCACTTTTCTTTGTCATTTATGATAGTAAATGATGTATGATGTAGTAAATGTATGATAGTCTTTGTTTTTTCAAATCAACATTAGTAAAACAACAGTGGCTGTTTATTTCTTTATTTATACTGTGCATATTTCTTTTTTAAAATCTTTCTGGTACATTGTCCAAGGTGCTATGGCAAAACAGAAATGTGACTCATTTTTGTGAATGGACAACGAAGTACTTGATGATAACATACTGGTAGTCTGTGTTTGTTGTTGTTGTTTCTGGTGCATGCTCATTACACAAAGCAACAATAGGCATACTCAATTGGAAGAGATGACCTCATTGTTTCCCAAATGCTCTGTTTTACAATTCCACTTGGATTAAAAGTAACCAGAAATCCGCACCGCAGAATGTTTTTGTCAAAAATCTCAGTTTCAGTGACCTAAAATGATGAGTGCTACGAGAGGCCAAAATGTACTGGAAAATATCTATTTTTAAAATGATCACTTTAGGTGTAGATCAAGTGGCAACTTCCAGGGCTGACAAATGAAGAGCCAAAAACTGCAGTTCCCTGAATGGCCACTTGAGGCTGGCTCCAAAAGTGAGTCTGTCCCAATAGACCCTTATGTTAAAACACTACAGCAGAAATAAACATGTTCACAGCCTAGTACAAAATTAGTTTTGGTCTCTATAGCTAATTTCCACTTTCATGACAACTATACAGGGGGGTGAATTTTTACATAACTCACCCATTCACATTTTATTAAGCAATAAATATGTATTTAAGGGCAGGGTTGCTTGTGTAACAAACTGTCTGCAAGGCGTCACCACAGTCTATGAGTCAAATCTAGACATCGACTGATTCATCGGTTTTGTCGATTAATGGGCACTGATAGGACTTTATATAAACAATTGTTATTGGTGGAACGGGGCTCTGATAGTGGCCGATAGCTGTAACCTCCACTTGTCAAGTGGGTAAGGTCTCAAGGTTTTTGCTGTTTTTTTGATAACCATGCTCGGTATAAGCAAGTAATTATAGTTATATAGTTCATGCCCAAAGCTGTTCTTTGATTATCTGCTTAGCTCGATCTTTAAAAATTTTAATGCTGTTCTTACAATGTTCAAATCAAATCAATTCAATTTTTTATTCTGTGTCCCATCATTTATGAGCTGACCACATTTAAGTTCTTTGTAGACCTACGCAATACAAAGACAAGAAACTTTTCAGCTCTACTCACCAGTTTGGCCTCAGCCTACTCTCTTCCTAATAATCCAGCCACATAATTATCCATTGATTAATATCAGTTGATTCATTTTGACCCTCCTAAAGCTCCTCCTAAAACCAGCCCGGTTCCTCAGGCGCCGATTCCGAACTTTGGGGCTCGAGCAGCCACGGAAGATTCCAAGCACTCGTGTGCGCCAGGATACAGTCAGGGCCCATTGAAAGGAACTTCAGATTAACTGCTGATGTGTAGGCTTTGTTCCGCTTTGTCCTGCCATTCTGACTAGTCAATTACACCACCAAACCAAAGCACCTTTGGGAGAAAAAGGGTGCGATGCGACACTTTTAAAGCTAAAGGCTGGTGTTATCGGCCGATTAATTGGCTGTCGTCTTTTTCTTGCTCCATACTATTATTATTTCAGCCGGTAAAAATCCACTATCAGTCACCCTCTGGCTCAAAAAATCCAAGATGACAACAGACAAAATGTCAATGGGAGTTCACAAACCACTGAGTGACGTTACAGTAGCTATGTCCATTACTTCATACAGTTTGTTTCTGCAGCCACCAGATGGCAAATAAGGTCACAAGTGTCTTGGGGGTGGTATGAGTATTTCTAAAATCCTGAGCTGGAGGCAGAGTGGATGTCAAGAGATCGACTGAGCTGTAAATGAGGTGATAAATGTGTTGGAATGAATTCAATACAGCCACTGCTGGATTTATGCTGACATGAAACGTGACGGATCATTTTCCCGGCCCTGTGGTTCATTACATGACCGGCTACCTAAACCTCCCATGGCTCCATTTTTGAGGTTCAATTATGATTAAGCCCAAATCTCATCATTTTAATAGCACTATAGTGAATTACACCTCACAGGCTGGTATTTGATTTAGACATGGGGCGAAGTTGATTATAATGGAAGGGTGGGCGGCAGCTGCATCCTGCGCAAGGAGAAGTCCAAATGAGATAAAGTGTGTCTGGGTGCTCTGTAATTTTGAATGTTGGTTTTTCTTTGATTATTATATTGCCTGCAAAGCCAGTGAAACACTCTGTAATGTCACATCCTGCCCCAAATGTAGCTGTTGGCTTGTCTCCGCGGCCCAGGGGCCAGAACTTTATCAAAAACACAACAAAGGCATTTCCAGGCTGATTGTTCTGTGTGTCATGTGATCCATTTTGTTTTTGTTTGCTATTACAGTACGTGCATGACCACAGTTTACTCCTCCAAACCTTTTTATTGGCAGGAGCACAAAACAAAGCCCTCTGCGCCACTAAATGACATGTTTACACTTGAAGGTATTTGCCTGTTTGTTCCAGCGTTGACTGACTCCACGCCTGCCAAAAAATCCCCACAGACCACACACACACACACACACACACACACACTTTATTTTCAGGTCTGGTAGATATAATAGAGAAAGAGACTTTACATCAACCATTCAACCTGTCACAACCTCGGAGGCAGACATATTATTTGGCAGAGCACAGGTGCTCCATCACTGCCTTCTGCTGCGTCAGGGTAATTTCTCATACAGTAGCCTTGGCTCGGGACTGATTTAAAGTTTGAGGTTGTTTCAGGTCACACAGAGTTCAGGACGTCATGTATCTCGCCCTGCGGATCTCAGCTGTCCAGCGATGATAGCGCAGCACCCTTGTGGTTTTTGAGAAATGGGGCTGGAGGTAGACATCGGGAGGCAGAGCTGTCTATATTTAACATTTCATATCACTGGGATTTGAACACATTCTCTATTTGTTTATTGGCATCTTGTTTAGCTGAAGGCTAGTCTCCCAAGAGTCCATAGAATTACAGTGTAAACATATTCAAAACACTAAACTCGCCTGTATTCCATAGAAATGTAGTAATGGATTTTTAACACTTTTGGAAATATGCTGATTTGCTTTCTTGTCAAGAGTTAGCAGATGGTCCACCCCTAGGTGTAGATTTCAGGGGGTACGCAGGGGACATGTCCCCCTCAATAGCTAATAGCTGAGGAGTTTTACTTTGACCAAATTAAAGACATTTGCACCATAAATTGATGCAGAAACGGCACAAATTTGTGCATGAAAATTCACCAGAATGTAGGAAATTAAGTGTTTGATGCTCAAGATTTTTGGTCAGCACACCTCCCGAACCCCTTGTTCTATATGTGTCCCCCAATACTGAAATGAAACCTACGTTCTGTGTCCACTGTTTAACAGCTGGTCATGTGCTGGACTATTTCCAAATGGCGAATTGTGGTTATACTTGGAGTTTTGTACAGACTTGGGGTGCAGCTATCGATTCTTTTAGTAATCGAGTATTCTATCGGTTATTCTGTTGATCAGTCAGATAGGAAATACTGCATGTTTTCATTAAATTACTTTAGCTCTATTTAAGGGCAAGAGTAATATGTAAAAGAGAGAAAAAAAGAGACTAACATGATAACATGAATTAAGCTAAGTCTTTAACACAGCATTTTTTTCCCTTTGTGTCGCTATATTCACTAGCAAAATTTGGCTAATACACATGATACATCGCCCGGTAACGTTAGCCACCGCATTGATTTCTGCTATTGATCAGCCATTATAAAGCCATAACACACGTACGTTCTTTACATGTGTCATGAATCTCAGCTAGCAATCACTGATAGAGGTTAAATGCAATTAAACGTGATGTTAACGTACTTTGTTGTGTCGTGTTCTCGATGCGTACAGTGCAGTGGATGTATTCTACTTAGATGTTGTAGCATTTATGACGTGCTATTGTGGTATGCTAACTCCGTTTCCAATATACACTCAACTGTTTTTGTTATAACCTGTAATGATCCCACACACTACACTTTATATTGTTTTCTTTGGTGTGTCTCCTCTTTTTGTCTCTTGCTCTTTTCTTGTCCTTTATCGCAAACTGTGCTACATCCACGTTACATGCACGTTGTGCAACAGAAACAACCATCCATGCAAAACACAGCATGCTATATAGTTGTGCTGGATTTAATGAAGCCGATTTTTAGTAATCGAATTATTCGAGTCACTTGAGGAATCATTTCAGCCCTAGCACAGACTAAAGGGGCTGTATGCGAAATTCAGAGCTCATAAGTTGTCTGCACATGGTTCTCAACATGGTGGTGAATGAGCCCGTGGCTAGCAGCTAATGGTGCTAACTCCATAAACAGTGCTAAAGAACGGCAACGTGCTGGCAAAGTTAATGTTGTTATGCTGTGTTCACACCAAATGCAATGCGAATTTTAGCGCAAGTGTGAACGCTAGAATAGTTTGTGTTGACTCGCATCGTGCGCACGTGAAATTGCTGAACGTATGAATGAACTTCCGCCTGTAGGTCCTCTGTGTTATACATCCCCAGAGGATCTCAATGCTGATTGGCTATCGCGGCACAGATTGGTCGCTGAAGTTCAGATTTTTTCAACTCTCGTGAATAAGCGTATAAAAATCGCGCTATTTGATTAATTTGCGTATGTTGCGTCGCATCTATCGCGTCCAATGTGCCGCCCGGCAGGAAGTTGCGTCCAATCACGTCTTTACATTGACTTTACATGTAATTCACTTGCGCAGATTGTTTTATTCACGCCCAGTGTGAACACAACATTAACCAGGGGAAAGTGGAGGGATGGCGCTACTCATCCACGATTACGCCATCCAGATACCGGCAGTATCTGCCATATGAGAGCAGTGCAAAGTGAAGGCAATGAGCTCGCCAGTGAGATACAGTGTGCACCAACGACACCACAACAAACCACAGAGAAGCTCCAACTACCACAAACACAGAGCGACGTCATTCCCTGCTCAGGATGCCATTACTCCTTTATAGCTTTACATAGCAAATACTTGTGTGCTTCTATATCAATACTAATGTCGTATACAGAAACTTAAAACAGTCGTCGTTGGTTGCTTCAGACTGATGCTATGGTACCAAGTGATTCCATTTGGCAGCTTCATCTTTGTGTCTCAATGAAAAAACACCCAAGGTTATTTTTATAAAGAAAAAACTTTAACATAGTTCTTAAGTTTATATGAGTCTGTAGGAGATTCCTATGTATGAGATAGTGTGTCAGTGAGAACATTAAAACCATGATTGTTGCTGTGATTCTGTGAGGAGCTTTCTTTCCAGTCAAAATCATTGCCAAAATCTTTCATGCCTAACTGCTGAGGATGATGAGTCATGTCTACAACAGCTATCAGACAATCACAGCTTATGCTGGACCTCCAGTGTGGCTGCCAGAGGGTGTGTTACGTCACCTGAAAGCCCTTTAATCCAGCCGGGCTGCACAGCTGGTGGGCCAAGATAAGGAATGACCACTGATACATAACGTCAACCGTTGAAGCTGTCGCTGCAGTGCGTGTCTGCTAATTCTCTCCTGCGCATACCATTTCTGCTTTTAATGGAGCAAATAATCGAACAAATCGTTTTAACAGGAAAGAGTTGCTTCTCTAACCACTGACCTCGTACGTTCTTCTGAAAACTTTGAGCATATGTGAGAGGTTTAATCCACTGAAGCGCGGGGACATTCACACTGTATGTGTAGACTTGGACTGGATAGTGACACAGTTTAAATGTGCGTCAGTGTGCTCGGGTGGAACAAATATCTGGCTCTCCAAAGCATGACAGAGGCACGGGCTGGAGGATCATTATGTAAGGTGGTTAATTTTGGGCCCCAGAGAGATTTTAAACCGCCAACTATGATCCAGATAACATACTGAGGGTGGTTTATCCCAAATCGGACTGAAATTCTTTTCCACAGAAGATAGTTTGATGACTGGAAAAATTTGGAATTACTAGTTGTAGCTAAACAGCTTTCCTGCAATATCTTGATACTCCAAATAGTAATAGTATAATAATGTTTGGTTGGATTAAACGTCACTATAATCACTGCTTCATTATAAATCCCTAAAGGAATATTGCTCTGATTCTTTTTCCATTCTAAATGCAGCCAAGAAGCACATACAGCAAACAGTGTGGTCATCCTGTGGCAGTATGAACAAGAGTCTATGTGTGTCACTTGGGAAAACTATGACCTGACTTACATAGCTGCAGAGCTGATGAGTGATGTTTTGCTTCTCAGCAGCTCTGCTCTGGGTTTGGAGTACAGCGCGGCACAGTCTCAGAGTGGGATTACATGTGTCGTGTTTATTTTTCCCTCTGCTGCAATATAAAAGAGCTCATTATGTATCCCGGCATAGAGAACGGAATTATGCAAGTGCCTCGCGCTTAAAATGGAAGTGGTATCATCAAAGGCTGAGAGGGCTGGAGAAGAAAAAGAGAGGGGAAAGTTTTCCTCTGTTTATAGAAAGTGTTTATACATACTGAACTTCCTGCGTTCACCTTACGTCTCATTGTACAATAGGTTACATTCAACTTTCAACAACACATCAGATAAACCATTTATCATACCTTTGAATCCACGGTTAAGTAAGCAGTGAGGCTGTAAGGCTCAAGATCAGATTTCTTTTTCTTTGCCAGAGTGGGAGAGCAAGTTGGATATCAAACATATCAACAATTCAAATTCAATTTATTGCTTGTTGAGAGGAGAAAGATATTTATGCTCTTGTTTGAACTACACTGATATTTTGGGCTGTGTAATTGTCTGATTACACTTGATTAATATTATATTTCACCAAATATGCAGAAGAACTCCATTGCAAAAAAACCACTGAATTTCGCTCTCCATACAGAGTCGCATCAGAAAACCAGGTATACCAAACTCCACTTAAAAAGCACTGATTTACAGAGTCACGTCCGAAGAGTGGGTATACACAACTCCACTGAAAAAGACACTGATTTTAACTCTCCGTAAAGTCACATCAGAAGAGCAGGTATACCAAACTCCACTAAAAAAAAAACCAGTGATTTAGGCCCAATCCCATTTCTACCCCTTAAATCTTCCACTTGGTATTGAGTGCCCTCGTTTGCGAGATAACCCTTGATGAGGGAGGTGAGAAATATAAGGGTAGAGATCTTTCCCTACGAAACGAGACACCACTTCATGCAAATCGGTGTGGCCGATGTGCAGGCATACGTCACGCGTAGTAGCGACGCAAGATACCGGTAGTCATTCAGGTTTGAAAATGCCGGCTCCAGCGCTTGTGTTGTGGCATGTGCTATGTTTATTCTTCTCTGTCTGATGAATCAGAATGAATCAGCGCCTACAACGTCTTCTAGTTCTGATCGTTTTTTTTCGGGGAAGTCGATTTGTTTAAATATTTTGACGCTGTGTTCAACCGAGTTGCTGATGAGTTTATGCTAGTCCAACCATCTGTTGTTTGTATAGCCTACATTCCGATCGTACAATAACAAATTCTTTTCCAAAACTTGCCGACGTTGCTGACTTCGCAAGCTGTTTCATCTTCCACTTCGTTCAAAGTGTGGGTCTGGGCTCCCTTGGAATCTAGGGTGGATTTTAAGTCTTGGAAACCACTTCCACTACCTCAATTCTGTTTTGGGACACCACTAGCCAAAACGTGAACGCGCACAACCAAGTGCAAGTGGGTATTTCTAGGGGAAGTGTGGGTATTAGGACAGGCTCTTAAACTCTCCATACAGGGTCAGATGACGAGCACTGACACCAAACTCCATTGTGATAACACTCCATTATTAGGCAGTAGAATGACGAAATTTGTGCCATATAATGTCACACTTTCGTTGAATTCAATCTATTTCATTATCAATCCATCCATATTTGAGTATGCTGTCCATTTAGTAACCAACGGTGGATTAAAATATGAGCAAAGTGGTCCCAAAGGTTGCAGTTCGCTGTGAAGTTACAGAGTTTCTGTAAGCCAACATGGAAGTTAACGTCGCCCAGGTTACCGCGTCAAAAGCCTATAGGAATTTTCCACTGGATTACTGCAGAAAATAAACTCAGTGGCAAACAGGAGTTTATACTTACAAGCTTTGTTCAGCGGGATAACCTTCACAAAAATAACACCACTTTTAGAACTTTTCTTAGCGTAAATGCAATCAGCAGAAATAAAAAGCTAATGCTAGGCTAATAAACAACATCACGGTTACATGACTTCAAATTCTCCACCACAACAAGGCTTTAAATCTGTGTCTGGCGTGATAACATTCTGTAGTCTCATTTAGCCATTTGTGTCTTTTCCTAAACCCACCACATTAACTTTACTTACCTAAATCTAACCTCTCACTTTACGTTGAGTGCAGAACTTTATGAAAAGTAAGCTATTCGTGGTGTGCAAATTTTTAGGATCTCATACAAACTGTTGTATAAGGATATGTTGCATGGAAAAAAGGTCATTCACAAACATATTTTGTCATAGTTTTTCTTATCAAAATTAACACTTTCCCTGCCAGAGTATTGTTTTTAAGTTGCCAACCACCGGCAGCATTTTTGATCATATTCACTGATCTTTCAGGACCCACAGAATAATTTGTTCTATTATTATGTAAACAGTTTTTATATGAAACTTAAGAAGAGACCTTTCGTTTTTATGCACAAAAAATATTTTACTCTATCTTACTCCATTTCTTTTTTAACACTTGAATTTTGTGCATCTTCATAAAACAACAACATGTCGGACAAAAAGCTCAATATTCTCTTTGAGGTACAGCGGAACACGTCGCCACGTTGAGCAATCCTTCAGTGTGATGTTGTCTCCCTCTCCTCTGCGGCCGTCTTGTCCATGTCACCGTCACCGTCATGGCGACCCCGTTTTGTCCCACCAACCTCGTCTGCTTCTTCATCCAAATCGTATTGAGAATGTTGATCAAAGCACGAAGTGTCGGAGTCTGAGACCATCAACATGTCCACGGCTTGCACAACCGTAAACAGCATTTCTGAGCAATTTACAAGCTGCAGCATTTCCGTAAGCAATTTCTAGCAGATTTTCTTCTTTGTTTATTTAGAACATAGCAGTGCTGTTCTATTTCACAAGATGTGTAACAGCGCCCCCTATCTTATGATAGTGAAAACACGGATTGACAGAATATGTCGTCAACGGCAGGGAATCGTTGTGTCACAAATGACGGAAAATCTTGTCAGTGGCGGGGAAAGAGTGAATACTTTAACATGGCTGCAGTTTCCTAAATAAACTTGTTTTTAGTCAAACTATTATTTTAGCATGAGTACTTTTTTGGTTTCTGGGTCTGTGGGTGTACAACGAAGCTGCCATGTGTGGTCTATTGTTTGCAGTGAACTTAATGGGAATTTATAGGCACAATGCTCAGAGAATGGCAATTGGGGGGTGGGGGGGGGGGGGTGAAGTGGGGGTCCGACAGCTACTTTTAGCCCCAGGCCCCCTAAAAGTTTGATCCAGCCATGCTAAAAGTTGAATTGTCATTGCTCATAGAGTCATAGAGGGGGGGCGTCATTAACATTTTTCAGTTACAAGCTGGTGACAGACTCCTCCATGACACATTGAGACCTCCACCTCCCTTTCAGTGACCCTCTGGAGGAGACCCAGAGCCCAGGTTTGGACCACCAGGTGATGGACTCGTCCAAGTCGAAACGTCCCCCCTTCTTGTCCCCTCCGTGACCGCGCTTTGACTCCAGGTGTGTTTATTTACCTGCTGGCCCGGGCCCAGGCGGGAAAGCTCGCGCGTTCGGCTCACTTCCACAAGCTCCACAAGGGTGGACCGTACCATTATGAACGCTAGGAGGAGGGGGAGCCAGAAAGAGAAACACGCTATTATCTCCTGATATAGCTTCAGCATTTAGTCTGGTCCAAACCGGAGCTGTCACAGGGTGTATGAAATATAACCTCCACTTATTTTGGATTAAAATCAACTAGTTTAGTGGAGTTTGTTTTGGATTTATTGGCAGAGAACTTTCCCACCACCCCCTAAAACCCTCCATCGCTGCATCTTGCCTTTTGATTGACCGCTCCATATTTTTTTTTCTGCGTGCTGAATATTCCTCCTGCTGGAGAAAGGAGAAAAAACAACACAGGGGGGAAACTGAGGAAGAAGACACACAGCGGAAAATAAAGGACGTGGAGTTAAAAAAAAGAAAAAAAAAGAAAGTGAAATAACAGGAGATTAGCAGGAAGACTGGAGGAGCAGGTTGGAAAGAAAGCGAGAAGACACTGCGCAAGTGGAGAGCGAGACTTGCCTTTATAAGCCTGTCATTTCATTCTTATAGAAGTCGGTGCTTTTGTGTGAAGATTTTTTTTTTTTTCGTTCCTCATCTGCTGATTAAAAAGGTGAGTCCATCCCGTTGGTGCTCTGAGAGCAAGAAGTGTGTGTGTATGTGAGAGTGTTTGGAGTCTCCGTGTCCTCCTGGAGAAAGTCAGGGAGTAGCCTGTGCAGATTTTGTCATTGTTCATTCAACAGTCGCGCAACAAGGCAATGAAACCTGCAAAATATGTGTGTGTTCTGTTCTCGAGTGTTAGCTCTGTTGTAGGAATGTGCACGTATGCAACGTGAACCCTCCTGTTTAACACTGCATTATGCAAAACCCTCAAAGTAATCAGTGCCCCCTGTGTTTTCTTCCCTGATTGAATCCAGAAACACGCTGCTCGGTCCGCCTATCAACACACACACACACACACACACACACTCTGCAAGACATCAATATTTAAATGTGTGTTTGCATGCAGCAGATGCAGAACATTTCATTTTGCATGCATGTGATCCCGTTTGGAGTGTTTGTGTGACACACAGAGTGCGTGTTATTGACGCGCACATGTGGCACAGCCAGCGGCTCTTTGTTCCTCTCCCCTCCACCTCCCCCTCCTTATAATCACCGACCCAGGCATGACAGCTCAAAGGCATGCCTGGGTGTCCTGCACATAGAATATAGGCCAGTATTGACTCATGGCGCATGAACTTGGATCTTATATGAACATGACCCCCCTCTTCTTTCCTCCATCCCTCCATCCATCCCTGTCTTGTCTGTCAGCCAGCAGCATCATCATCCCTTTGTGGTGTTTTTAAAACAGGATGTTCCCACAGAGCTGCAGCAGCGGCGATATCACGGTTATATACTTATTTTGTGATCATGATATGGAGGCTGAGGTGGTGAGTCTGGGGCCGTTCAAGGGGAGGGGGCTGGCAGGGGGGTTGTTGTGGCACTTGGCGCGCCAGAGGAGGGGATATAATGTGTGTCAATGTCAAATGGAGGTGTGTCCCTTGAGTGTGTGTGTGTGTGTTCACTGGCCCTGTGCTGGCTCGGAACAAAAAACATACAAGGAGAGAATTAAAAAAAAACATGCAGCAAAACCCCTGAAAATACCCGTTTCATAAGAGTCTCCCTTATGGAATATCTTATAACCTGGCGCGCGAGGGGAAATATTTTGCTTCAGTGTGTCGTGCCAGACCAAGGACACACACACACACACACACACACACACACACACACACACACACACACACACACACACACAAAGTGAGAGGGCTCCACAGACAGGTTTTCACCGCGGTGCAAGCTGCGCACACGCACGTACGCACTCAAGCAAAGCTCGCGCGCAGATTCTGTGAGTCATACCGCATTTGGAGACTCGCGGCCTCACTGCTCTTTGAGTGAAGTGGAGCTCCTGCTGATAACGCGCGCGCACACACACACTCACATAGACACACGCATAGACACGGAGACAAGCCTCTCTTCTGAAGTAGACATTGTTCCAGGATTGTGCGTTCAGATGTACAAATGCACCAGGACGCACGCGCGCCACAGGCTCTATGTCAGAAATTACAGACTGTGCTGAGATGTAGAGATGCAGACACACACACACACACACACACACACACACACACACACACACACACACACACACGGACGCATACAGGGACACACACTCTCACAGAGTGTACAGTTTGTCTTTCTTTGTTGGAGATGCTGGTGGGTGTGGTGTTAGCAGCCCTGCATCCATAATTTTGTGGCTGTTTATTTCAGATGACTTTTCATCATCAGACCAGAGGGAGTGAGCACACACTGTAAAAACTTCACCCCTGATTAATACTGCGTTTTAGGAGGATATTAAAGGGTCAGTTCACCCAAATGTCAGCACACACCCACACACACACACACATGCTCATAGTTTGGGTTTTATCTGCTGATGATTTGAGATATTATCCCACTGCAGTGGAGGTGAATGGAATTTTATTTGTGCTGCTCAAAGCACTGAAGACTGATATCTGAAAATCTCATAACCGGTGTGTCTCTTCAAAAACTGTCATGGTTACTCACTGTGGACAGTTTTCTGGTGACTTTTAACAAAACAAAATGTCTAACGTAAACTTGTTCCGGACATGTGTTCTGAACTGAGAATAAACAAATCTCCAGTGTGCGTTATCTATTTGGATTTGGCGATCCATTTATTCTCAATAAAATAAACACATGCTCACCATAACACAGAAGGGTGACAGCATTGTCCATATGTAACCATAATTCCATTCACCAAATTCAGTTTTACACACCAATACGTCATACTTTTTGACATGCTTCCATAACAAAAACTTCCCGTTCCACACACCTGAGCCGTGAACTCTGACAGCTCTAGTATATTTATATTTACCTTGTGTTTAGATAAAATAAACAAAAACTACATTATGGCTCCAACTGTGACTACTTCTTGGGAGAAAGTAGTTCCTATACGTAAACTTTATTTGGTTATGCCAGTTTAAGGGTACAGTCACACGAGCTAATGCAGGTGAGTGACCTGCCAAGATCACTTGTCAAGATCATATTCATGGTGAATGTGGGCAGTGCCGGATCTGAGGCACACATAAAGCTAGCTTGTTAGCTAGTTTAAGCTATATTTTGCTTATAAGTTCTTATGTACATTTGAAATTTTCTTATGTTCCGTTCCACTCTATGAAAAAAAGAAAAAAAAAATCCCGGATACGGCAGCTGCCATCTTGTATTGGTGGTATCATTTGGACTCAGAGTTTGTGCATTAGCGATCTCTGTGGTATCAAGATCCCGCCCATACACTTACCCATACAGCAGTGTGAGAAAAACTACCTGAAATGACAGAAATCATGTTTGGGTAAAAATGTATTTGACCCACACGTTGACATTGTATCCATCTGCTTACATGGAGGGGGCGGAGTTTATGGCCTATACCACAGCCAGCCACCAGGGGCCAATCGAGATCTTTCGGTTTCACTTTTGGGGAGCTTTCGTGTCATCCATCTTTATTATACTTAGTCTTAAAATCTCTTGTTACAAATGTTGAAAATATAAGGCTTTAACATTTTGAATTTGTGGGGTCTTAACTACTACAACCATTTGATCTAATTTCATTTATCCAGTTTTAATTTCCTCTTGTGAAAATGAGTGAAGCCTTACTATGTAAAAGTCCATATTTCTAATGTTACAAATCTTTAAAAAACTATAAGACTGTCATTTTACTTCACACTTGCACTTACCTGTTGGCAAAATGTAGATTGACTTAACTCACGCTAATAACCATATTCCTACATAACACTTACCTCTGCACATATATCCTCTTGAGACCCTGTCTCCTCATTTGAGGACATCACATTTAGGGTTTACTTGACCTTATACTTCATTCTACTTGGCTTGGAGCCATTGACCTTGTTCGTGGACACTTTTTGTGCCATCTAGTGGTAGTAGGAGCACAATACACTAATCCATGTAGAAACAAGATGGCAGCCATCTCTGTCAAGTTAGTCTTCAGCTGATCCCGACACAAAAGAGGACAAGGTCCAAAACCTGATCACATTTTATGGTTGAAACTTGTTTATTTCTGGTTAATAATGTTTGTAGTTTGATATGGCAACACATTTGACCGATGTCAGCAACAGTAACATGCTGAGATGCTTGAGGACATTGAGACTTAATTATCGTTGACGATATTTAGTTTTTTAAACTTTCTGGGTCCTACTGATCCCAAATAGCTAGGCATAATGCATACCAAACAAATGCTCAGGTCTCAGGAGGATATACTACTTGCATGCAATGCTTGAATATGTACATGGACATGATTTGTCCAAAAATCTAAATTTGGTGAAAAGGTGTCTTGAACGGGTCCAAAAAAGTTCTAAACTTAACTGTCTGATACCTGTAGTCACCCTGTATACAGTCTATCCTCCTGAATATCATACAATATTGGATGGTTAGACATAGTCTGGGGCCGTTAGTGGCCGTTTTGGTAAGGAACCGGAACCAGGGCGAGTAAGACAGGATCTGGAATTCGATGGATGCGCCTTTCCGTCAAAATAAAAGCACCAAGCTAATAAAAATACGGTGAAACTTTAATTTAAAGAATATAATTTACAAGAAAAGCCCCAAGCCATTAAGTTAATTGATTTTCTTACACCCCTCATCACCCCAAATCGATGGTGCGCCAGAATTTAAAGTTTTACTTTGGTGAACACTTTTACTTTGGTGAATTTGGCATCCACTCTCTAGACCGGAACCAGAATCCAGACAAAATTCGGAGTGAATAGAAACCAGGCTCTTCACTATATGTGAAGACCCTGCTGACGCAAGGCTAGTTAGACATGGCAACAATCAGTGTCTCTTCCATGCATACTTCTTTGCGATTGGTTGAGGCTGGGACTTCGCCATTCAAGGTTCACCAAAGTTTAACTCCACACAAAGATGTGAATTTGCTTTGCCACTGGAAGCAAATGTTGAATTGAAGTGAACGGGGGGCAAATACAGGCCAATGTTAATTTCACCTGTGTGTGACTGTACCTTTCAGTGTGTCTTTTCTTTTCAACGGTCTTTACAGTGCAAACAAAATTCCATCCATCTCTGTTGTATTGGGCATGGAGGCAGATATGTCAGAGGCAGATATCTCACAACCACAGATAAGGCCAGAACTCTCTGCACAGCTAGATAACACTGTCCACAAGTGGAATGGGTGCGAGTCTAAACCACCCTGCCGTCTATAGAATAATATAGCACCACAAGGACCAGCTACAGCATTAAAACCCTGCTTATGCTTTAACAAATGAATAATGTAACTCTCTTAATGACCACTTTAACTTATAAACCTTAAGTGAGTTTCTGCTCTGGGGTGTATTTTCAAGTACATCTCTGACTGCTGGATTTAATTATTTTAAATAGATATTTTGACGTTATTATAGTGCTCATTTTACTTAATGATTATTTGAATTCTCCGGTTAACACTCAGCTACATCTCTGAAACTGACTAAACACGCAGATCTTCACAGTGTCTCGGGCTGATCGTGTCGGGAGGAAGACATGTTTGAAGACATAAAAGGCTTTCCTTCTAAATCTGTTCCAGCATCATAAATTACAAACCATGGGGTATTTATAGAGGTCAGGAGAACAGATTGCAGAATCAGTCTTGTGTAAGATGCCTGTTTTTTATTTGGCCTTAGTATTTCAACATAAAGGAAATATAAGAATGGATGCTGCTAGTTTCTCATCATTGTGAACTGAATTTCTTTGCGGTTTGCTGTTGATCAAACCTAATGAGCCATTGAACACAGGATTTGGTAATTATTTATTGACTTATTGATCTAATTTGTTGACCAAATAAGCAATAGATTGATCAATAATGCATCCCATAACAATAGAACTTTCAATGCAGTATAACGGCAACAGGATGTGGCAGTTGTACTTTATTATACTGCCAAAATGTCATTTTAAGACTTGGCACAAATTCATTTTTGGACCCATGGATGACATCTGTATACACTGTATGACTGCCAGAGGTTGCTAATTATCTCCCAGCAGATTCAGGTTGGAGTGAGGACACTGTAACTGTGAATGGGCCGGGCTGTCAAAATGTCACAGCTGTAATTTGTGCCGTTTTTTCCGGAGTCGTGGCATATGCATCTGTCAGGATGGAAAATAAACTCTTCAGCTGTAACAGTTGCCCTTTGGTCTGACGCCGCATCCCAGAGTGTTTGTGTTCTGGCCAGACTAATAATCCAAGATCAGCTTGTTGACATCATTAAACTGTGGCGGTTCAGTCTCTACTTGGTAGGAGCTTGCAGCCATTTCTGAGCCCACTGACGGAACAGAAACATTTGTGAAGTGATGACTCAGTAGCTTAAGTTTTGTGTTTGGCAGAAAGATGGTGATGGCCATGTTTGTTAACCCCCATGTTTCATTGTCCCTGCACCGCTGAATGTGTTGACATGGTGGCTATCGACCATCGTGACCTCATTACAGACTGGTTGTACCATCATTGGACATCGCCCGTGTTCATTTGGATTGTCAGTGACAGTTTGACCTTTTGCACTCCAGGTTCCTAACAGGGTGCCATGATTTGTGTAACACAAGGCATGATTTACAACATTTGTTTACACTGAAATTATAAATTATACATAGCCGAAAAGACAATTTTAAAGCTTGACGATGTAACGTTTGAAAGAGGAAATAACACAGTGTTTCGATTATAAAGTAAGAGGCTGTGGAGTGTACAGCCTGACTTGCAGGGGCGGCCTGAGAAATTTTTCATAGTGGTTGCCAGATAGGGCCACTGAATCGATATATCGATCAAGATCAATGGACCTTCACACCCCTAGTATATAGGTTAGTCGAAAACTGTCAATATGAAGAGTTAGGAAGGATTGGCATACTGATTTACCTCCTGTTTTACAGTTAATATTACTAATTATCTGATGTGCGTAGACATTTTCTTCCACAGCAATCCTGTTTTAATGTCTTATGTATTATGTATTTGTGTTAGGCGATTATTTGTTCTTTAAACAGGCTGATTGTCATTTCCCTTAAAAGGACAAATAGACAGCTGAAGTTTGGAGTACATGGATTGTAAGGAACAAACCTTTTTTGCCAACAAGTCTTCCCAAGATTAGGGCAGACTCGTGGGTACCCATAGAATCCATTTTCATTCAGACATGTTGAGGTGAGAGTTCAAGGGACCCCTTTTATGGCCATGCCAATTGTTCCTCTCACCAAAATTTAGCCAACTTTGGAGAGTTATATCGCCCCCTTGCCAAAAAGCTAGGATTACATGGTTGGTACCAATGGATAGTGATGGCCAAATGAAGCCTCATGAACCACTTTCTGTATTTTCTGACCCCACCAGATGGTGCTCTTGGTTTAAAGACAAAGACTTAAGTAGTGATGGCCAAATGAAGCTTAATGAACCAATTTCTTTATTTTCTGACCCCACCAGATAGCGCTCTTGGTTTAAAGACAAAGACTTAAGTAGTGATGGCCAAATGAAGCCTCATGAACCAATTTCTTTATTTTCTGACCCCACCAGATGGCACTCTTGGTTTAAAGATAGAGGCTGAAGGACTTGCAATGAAGTGTGCTTTCAAACCTTTGTTGAACAGACAGCGCCATCTGGTGGCTTCAGAAAATAAAGACAGTGGTTCATGAGGCCTCATTTGGCCATCACTAGACTTAAGGACTTGCAATGAAGTGTGCTTTCAAACCTTTGTTGAACAGACAGTGCCATCTAGTGGCGTCAGAAAATAAGGACAGTGGTTTGTGAGGCCTCATTTGGCCATCACTACCGATGGATGCTTTACGTTTTCAAGTTTCACAAGATACTTTTGTACTAGCATAAAAACTAAGCACCCCACAGCCTCTTAAAGACAGTAATATCAACCTTCAAGTATTTTCACCACTGCTTGCTTGGTCTGGCATGACCGTTAGCTTATTTTGGTTATTTTATTTTTGTGAAGTTAGCCAGTGTTAGCAAACTTAAGCTAGATATAGTTGTGTAACTGGCATCAAGGTCAGGGGGGTAATGTTACACCAACTGTCTGCTTTTTTCCTTTTAGTTTTTTGAAGCACTGTGTGCTGCTGAACAGTGCTAAATAAATAAAGTTTTTATTATTATCATAATGAGAATTATTTATGTTTTTTCACTACAGTAAAACAAGACGTACACACATACAAATATACGCACACAAGAGAATCATTTCCAAACATATAAAGTGGCCTATGAGGGGGGAATGAAAGTAAAGAGTGGAGAAAATGGCAATTCTAGCTGATTTAAAAATAGGAGAACTTATTGCACTTGCATTTCTGCCCCCTCCTTTAAAGCACAAATGTACCTCCTTTCAGCTGTTGGGGGAAACTTACTCGAGCGTATTCAGTCTGTCACCTTGCCTGTTGACTCATCCAATATTAACATTTACTCCCGCAGTGTTTGCTAATCCATCAGTGATGACCGCAGGGGAAAGACGATATGCTTGACCTGTTAGGGCTGTACAGTGGTGAGATATTAAAGTTCAAATCATAGTTTATTTCTGACCTTCAATGTTGGAGAAAGTGGATTTACATATGTAGAATCTTTTTCTAAATTGACACCTCTTGTTTAATGAATACTCATATGAAATTGAAGCATTTTATTGTTTGTTGTTCAAGTTATGAATCATCACTTGTAAAACAATGAAGTTTTGACAATGAAACAGTTTATTATATGAATATATTGACCGATGGAGTTAATTTCCTGACTTTAAATGAGCTGCAGTGATAAACTGACCAATATTCCACATGTTGTATTAACTTAGATAACACGGCTCTGAGGTCTGATAGCTGCTACGAAACAGAAGACACCGAAAACACTGTGGAAAGGTAGATGAATGTGTGGATATGCAGTAAACTAGGCCAGTAAACATCTATTATTGGAGGTGGATTCAGGTCCCAGAATATCAGGGAATCAAATGCTGTTGTCATCTTGACTGCTCAGAAATAGTGTGTGTCCTTATGTTGAGGTGTTGACGTTCAAATGATCTCCTGTCTAAGTGCACACCAGCTGTTGGGTTCATGCAGACCCGTCAATTTAGTGACATGAACGCTGTGTTTCAGTGTAGCGGCGGCACCAAGCCGCTGATTAAATGTGAGGTATTGTTGCATTAAGTGGACTGCATTACGATGTTTGATGGTGTCTCGGCGCTGATGGTGCTACGGAGCTGATGCTTATGTCTGTGGGTGTAATTGCCTCTTGAGAGTTAGAGTTTTGTTTACTGCTCAGTTTGAGTATTGCCGCTTGTTTATAGCAGAGGAGGGCTGATAGCCACTTTAATTAGCTTGCTATTGGAACAAACATGAACATTGATGATTTCAAGCAAATGAGGGGATAAAGTACCTTCTTAAAGCTGCAACAAGCAAGATGTTTACATTAAAAATGGATCAAATTACCATGTGTAACGTGAAAGGTGTTGCTCATGGTGACAAACCCAGCTCCATGAGGCAAGTTCACATCTTTTAGCTTGTTGTTTTTTTTTACACTTTCTGGCCCGCTGACTTGGCTCATATCAATCTTGTTTCCAGTCACATCAGACAGCTGATTTCAGAAAAAAAAAAAAGTCTCATAGAAAGCCAACGTACAGACGACAAACACATCGGTTAAGGGCTGACAATATTTGACCAGTTACACGTCGGTCTATAGGTTAATTTTGCTACTCTGCAGTTCACTGCACTCTCCACCAACTGGGTCTGGAGGCAGCTAGCTAGTAGCGCCACTCATTCAGTGATAACTGCTAATAACGGCATCCCGACCCAACACCAATGCTGTGGAAACATTGTGCCCATCTTCCAGTCTCCCCCAATTCACGCGGTAAGTAAGTGACTCAACGTCGAGCCGCTAACTTCCTTTGGTGTTGTTCACTATGTTATCACTGTTAGCTCTGTTAGTACAATTAGCAATGTCATCATGGCTAGTGGTGCTAACATAGTCAACAATGCTAAAGGAGATTTGTGGCTTAAAATGAAGCCATTACCTTACCGGGGCTATGTGTGGGGTGTCAGCGGAGGGTGGTGCCATGTTTTCGCAGTTCCGTTACCAGTGGTAATCACAGAATTAATGGCATTAATAGCTAGCTCCCATCTGACCTAGGTGAGAATTTGCAAATCCTAAAATAGCAAAGGAATGGCACACTTTACTCTGTCTTACTCTGCCTCTGATTGGCTTACCTTGACATTCTTGCCCTAACCATAACCAGTCCCATTTATCTTCCCTAAACCTAACCAATCCAAACACCAAAGGCAATGAGTACTAGCCAATAATAAGGAGCATAAGACAGGTCATTTCTTAGCTGTCCTAGGATTCGCAGTTTTGCAACACAGATAGTGAACAATGCAGAGTGGCCAAGGCTAACATCAGCTAACCAGTGGAGACCAATGGTGGCCAGTGGGTACTATGTTTTTGCATGTTAACGTGGCTAGCTAGCTGTCTATTAGCAAAAGTAACCGATACTTTCATCCCTACTCCAAATGAATGCTATTGTTGCTAGTTTGCTGGATGTGTAAATAGTTAACTATTTACTTACACTTTTGCCATATCAACTTTAACACAGATGTGTTTTTACTTTGTTGCAATGCCCCCAAGTGGCCAAAAAGATCTACGAATGCAGCTTTAACTACATTCAGTCTTTTATAACTCCATAGCTCCACAAACATATTGCTGTTTCTGTGTACCATCTGTCCAAAACTTGTAAGATCTTTTGAATTGGAACTGAAGATCATATGATGGCCAGTCAGACAGTTATTAGTGTAGAAGTATTTTTGGCAAATATTCACTGAATCAAGCTTTTCAAATGTGACTTTGTCATTTATGATAGTAAATTCAATATATTGATATTGAATATTGAGTTTTGCACTGTTGGTTGGACAAAACAAGTCATTTGAAGATGTCAGCCTGGACTTTAAGAAACTGTGATTGCCATGTTTTGCCATAATTCCTTACATTTAATAGACCAAATGATTATTTATTCATGAAAACAACTGTGAGTTTGAGCCTTACGTTTAATATAATTAGTTATATTTAATAAGAAGCCTAATCTTGTTAAATTAAATTGCACTGATGAAATGTCCATATGAAAAAAATCCCTCCTGTCTCTTATTTACATGCTCCAGTTGTATCCTGCATGGCCCATCTGAGTGCAGCTACTGTAACTAACATTGTGTAATGTTGCACTTCCCCCCGTGTTGGCACCAACAGAAACATTGATTCTTCTCTGTTGACAGTGGATTCAGCTCAGTGTGTTAAAACCCAGCCAATGTGACACCAGAGACCATCGAGAACGCAAAACAAACATTGAAATTTGTGCTCACGGGCTACTAAAAATGAATCGTTTGGATGGAAACCAAAGCACGCCGAGCACAGATGAAGCACTGCTTCTCACTCACACCTGCATCTTTGGCTGTGTTGGGGGGATTTTGCTCAGTTTTGTAGCTTATAAAGAAGTAAAAGAAGTGAAATGTGGTGCAGAGTCATTAAAATGTCCACTTGCGTATGGCACAACATTTTAGGCAGCCAAAACCACATCTAAAAGGGTTTTTTTAATTGCGTTTTGTCATTAATTGATCAGAAATTCAATTGTTTTTACAGAAATTAGGGCATAAATTCAGTCAGGACATAAAAGCACTAATGTTTAAACACTGCTTGTAGCTGAGGATAGGTCAGTTATTTTGATATCTGTTTGGAGTGGCGTACATTACAATGGGTTTGATAGCATGAGCTCAGATGTATTTTTACTGTGTGTACAGTGAAGAGAAGCACATTAGCTGATGACTGAGACAGTGTGGAACAACGTTGCTCACTGCGTAGGTGTCTGAGATCAGTCTAGTCTGAATAAATCCTGACCATGTGAGTAATGTTTTGTGTGTTTTTATGTGCTTCTTCATCTGAATTGTTATCATCAGAGTCTTGGCCAGTCGTAGTGTCTAGTGCATATTAGTCTGGGTGTTCATAAAAATATGGATTTTTTTTTTTATTTTTTATTTTTTTATACTTTGTGTAGGTGGACTAGAGCATAACGGCATCTGGGTCAGAGCATATGGATTTTATCCTGTGTAGGTGTATGAGATTACAGCAGTGTTCATACGCTAGCATCTAGGCCAGTGTGTGGAAGTGTGTGTGTGTGTTTGTGTTTGTGGGGGGGACCGCTCAGTCCTTTGCCCGATGGCTAGAGGCCAGATACAGATAGGCCAGGCCCCACAATGCCCTGTCTGTTCCCACGAGTCCAAACAGGCCTTCACAACAGCTTATTTATAGACAAATGCTTTGCCCAAAGTTCATTCATATTTCCCAGGTTGGATGTGCAGAGAAGAGTGTGTAGATGGATCCTCTTTTTTTTTTTGTTTGTTTGTTCTAAAACTCAAATGTGTGGTGCAAATGTTTCACTCTGTGACTGTGATTTTGAGTCGAAGCGACCTAAATGCGTCCAAATGTGCATCCAGTCTGGTGCCGTCAAAGGCGATAGTTCACAATGTGTGTGTGTGTGTGTGTGTGTGTGTGTGTGTTGTGTGATTGGCATTCCACGGCGCAGTTACATAATCGGGGCTGTTTGTCAATAGATCCACAGGCAGAGGAAGAGCTGAGCGGGGCAGAAAATAAACAGCAAAAACATGTTCGCGGGGGTAACATTCGACCCCCCTGCTGGTGCACACAGTATTCATGTGAAGTGTATTTATACAGAGTAGGCTTTCTGCGGTTGTGTCACAGATCTCCTAGCAACAGGGGCCGCCATCATGACGGAGGTCCACTGGGGAAAAAATAGCTGTAAGCTAGCAATGGATAAATATGGAACAACAGGAAAACAGCTACCAGCCCTCCGAAGAAAAACTTGCAGCAAATGCCCCCACACATGACATATGTTAACATTCAAATGATGTAGGAATTACGACGTGATATTGAAGCAGTGGCGCCTTGTTATTAAGAGATAAAGACACTGGGCTTCAACACAGGAGTCAACTGTTCACTTCCCATTTCTAACAACAGTCAATGATGGTAGTAGTCATAGTTTTCTGATCATAACCCAGTGATTACTGTAACCATCACAACAAGGGTCCCTTAACCTTGAAGAAGTAGGAAGTTTAAGACACACCACAATGTTTTTTCAAGCCTTAATGTCTATTTTAACCATTAGAGACCCACTGTATACCAATTATTGGACGGTCTCACTCCAAGTCTTTGAAATTCGTTGCTTGGGCAGTGACCTGCGGCATCCGAAACCAAAGAAAAAAGGCGTCGTTTAATGTCGGCATTATGCGCAGCAGGTTGTCGTATAGTTTAACGGTGGCATCAGGGGGAAATGTGGCGAAAAAGGATGAAAGTCATGGCGGCAAAAGTCCAAGTGGGGCTGGCGGGAGTGGTGGTGGATGGGTCCAACAAACACCAACTTTCAACCAGAAAAGCGGCGTTCATGTCCCGTAAGATTCTAATATCTTTAGGCTAAAGTTCAAGGGACCCCTTTGAAAATGGCCATGCCAGTATTATCCATGCCAAAATTTAGCCATAAATTTGAAGCACTATGACTACCTTCCTGACAAGCTAACATGACACGGTTGGTACCAATAGATACCCTAGGTTGTCTTGTTTGACATGATGCTGCTACTAGTGATGGCCAAATGAGGCCTCATGAACCACTGTCTTTATTTTCTGAAGCCACCAGATGGCGCTGTCTGTTCAACAAAGGCTTGAAAGCACAGTTCATGGCAAGTCCTTCAGCCTTTATCTTTAAACCACGAGCACCATGTGGTGGGGTCAGAAAATAAAGAAAGTGGTTCATGAGGCTTCATGTGACCATCACTAACTACTACCAGTACCTACCTTAAAAGAATGAGTGCGCCACAGATCGCCTGGGGTCCCGTGGATCTCTTAGGGTTAACCCAAATAAGAGTTCAGAAAAACTTGTATGTCAGTTTAAATGAAGTATTTTGTTTGTTTTATTTGTTGTTGGCGCAGGTGCAGATCTGTTTTGACATATCTGGCAATCATCTTTGTCGATTAGTCAATCATATCCCCAACTGCTTCAATGAGCAATAAATAATATCAGTCATTTTTAAGTAAAAATGTCAAACTTTCCTTGGTTACGGCTTCTCAAATGTGAGGATGTACTACTTTTTTGTGGTATTGTTAGCTGAATATCTTTTGGGTTTCAGAGTGCTGGTCTAATTCTTGGATTCTTGGTAGGGATGCCTAATAATATCGAAACGTCATCTGTATCAGCCAATATTGGCTTTAAAAAAGGAATTAGCAAACATGCTATTTCTTGTTTTGCACAATGAATGAACATTACATACACTGAAAAGTATTGTATTTCATGCCTCCATCTGCTGGTGGGCCATCACGATAAGAGCATAATATGATGTTAATTTCACTACAGAAGAGATTTCATGATCACTAACATTAGGTAGGGAAGAGTGGATACATCGGTATTGGTTATTATCAATTAATCAAGAAAATAACCCCTTTAATCAAGAAAGATAAAACAAAGAATTTTTGGTCACAGCGAACCAGTAGCAGTTTTAAAACGTGTGATGAATATTTTGTCCAACGATATTAAAACACACTAAAGTACTTTTTGCACCAGTGTCACCAGAGACAGACTGGATTAAAACTAAATTAATGATTGAATTTATAACAGAACATTTGAGTCTTAATCAGGAAGAGTGGAGCTCTGGATATCGACGCAACTTTAAGTAGAGTAACATTTCCTGTGTTTGTTGTACTGCAAACCATCATGAAGCTGCTATCAATGCAGCCACAATATAGTGTGTTTTGAACCTGGATATGAGCACACACACACACACACACACACACACCCAGAGGAACCATGTTTCCTAATATACGCACACATCTAAAGCAATTAGCCTTTTAATAACTCAACAGTAATCAAAGCAATTTGGTGCCTGCTGTAATAATAGCTTGTAATCATTCACTCCACATGGCTTCATTTGTATCTCCTCCATCTCAATCTGACACTGTAGCAGTGAGGAGATGGTTAATGTCCTTTTTAGCCTTGGAGTCCGGACATCTAATCTATTATTCATTAATACATATTTAATTTATCTGCATAATCAGCCACCAACACTGTAATCCCCCTCATTAGCTGAGCCCATAACAGCAACAGTTTGACACTATTTAGTAATGTTTAAGCAACAGCTTCTGCAGTAATGGAGTCACTCTTCTAATAATGTTTTAATGAAGCAGGATAACATTGTCCTCTCAGAACCATCAGCTTGCATCAGTTTGATTATAGAGACAGAGGAGGTGTAAACAAAGGGTGTGTATGGACCACTGATACTACACTGATCTTCATACGGTCCATTTAATTAATTTATCTTTTATTTATTTCATTTAAATTTATTATAACAGTACTTTATTTATCTTTATTATGATAGTAGCTACTGTATTTAACTGTATTGTACCTGTCGTTCATTTAATAATTTTGAATTCTAGTAGTCTACAGCACAAAATATTGCGGTATATATCGTGTATCACGATATAGCCAAAAAATATCATGATTATTATTTTTTAATCATATTGCCCAGCCCTACTATCAATTTATCATACAATACATGACCTTGGTTATTTTGTTGACCTCCATATTTCCTGTTGTGTTTACATCCGTTTGTTGACATGAGAATGTCACCCACATTTTAGTTAACGTAATGCCAGAGTAAACAGCAGGGTTTTCCAGACCATTACTTGTTTTGTCTCTCCACCCCCGCCTGCTTGCACGAGGTCAAAGGTAAATAAAACAACACTTCAAAGACAACACAGTGTAGCTTACCGGTAGCCTGCAGCTGCACTTTAGGACTTGAATAATTATCACATGGTGTAAAAATGCCAGAATTAGCCAAAAGGCTATTTTGGCTAAGATGTTACACAAGGCTACCTAAAATACAACAAAGCACAAAAAAGCAAGCCAAAAATCAGCACACAACAAAAACACACACAAAAAAAGAAAAAGAAAACGGGTGTACAGTTTAAAAAGCCTTTGAATACATCAACAAGAAATGGTTTTAACATTATTTTTTAATCACAAGAATGTTACGATCATCAAATTTGTGATTCAGTGCTAAAACCTGAGGCAGAATTAATACAATATAAAAGGACATACAATAAAAGTTATTTGCACTTTGAAACAGTGTTCTTGCATTATTATGCTATTATATTATTATACGAAATGTCAACAATATTGTTTATTACAGTTATTTCTGTGACAGTGTATGGTCCAACCAAAGCAGTTCTCATGACAGGCCTAACCAGCTCTAATACTACATTAGTCAATAATCCACAACAAGTATGTGGACACCCATATTTTGGCATAGAGCCTCCCTAAGTTTCAATTGAGGGGAATTTTTATGCTGCAGCTTCATGCTATTCTAGACAGTAGTGTTCTTCCATCTTTGTAGCAGCTGTTATAGGAAGAGGCTCTCCTTTTTTAACATGACAAAGCCCCCGAGCACAAAGCCAGGTCCATGAAGACATCGTTTTGTCAGTTTGGCGGGGAAGAATTTGATTGGCAGACACATTTGGATTGAAGTGGAACACCAACTGTGAGTCTGGTCTTATCACCAGACATCAGTGGTCGACCTCAGTGATGCTGACCATGTATTTGTGGCTATGTGGCATATTGTACTTCTTCTTACAGTTTTTTTTTTTTTACATTTCATAGATTAAAACATTTTAATTTGCCCTTGAGCAAAACACTTAACCCCCACCTGCTCAGCAGCCACATGTACAAGATTAAGGGCTTGAGCCGCTGATAAGAGTACGTGTGTCACAGAAACCTTTCTTGGGTAAATATGGTGAGGAAGTGCAGATAGTGTTCGCTAAATGTAACTTTCTGGTCTAAATATACACCTGAAATAGCACCGTACATGTGCATGTCATGCAGGTATTAATGTTTTATTGAAGCTGAGTGTTTTGGGAGCTGCTGCCATAAAAAAAAATGTTTGGCTGCAGCTGCAATCAGCTCGCCATCACAAGCCGTTTATCACTATCAGCTCTCAGCCAATGGCTCCCACGTATAAATTCACCCTAGCTTGAAGGTCAATTAGTGTATGTGTGTGTGCGATGGCATGGGTCTCCATGTGTCTGTGATCATGTGCTCGTCTAAAAAAATAACAATCGATTCAACCGTCTGAGCCTCTTTATGGTTGGTTTTTTTTTTTTTTTTTTTTGTTTACATGTAGCTGAATAAACTCTCACAGATGTGACCTGAACAAAATGCAGCGGCTGTCTGTTGTGCATGCACGTAATTAGTCAAGGTAATAACTGATTTCGCTTTATGCTTTACTCTCACAGCTATGGAGTGAACTGACTAAAAGCCTATCTGTCAGCCGCCATGAGACGTTAAGGGGCGAACGTTGCTGAAGGAGAGTTTGAATTTCATAGATAAGCAGAGAGAACAGGGCAGGCAACGAGAAGCACGTGCTTGTTCATTATCATCTGGACTACTTGTTCTTCTGTTCTGTGTTAGACTTCTTGGAAGTTACTGTTTGTACTCTACGTGGTTGAAATTACATTAAGTAAGACATTTATGTCATTAGTAACCTCACTTAGTTTGACTATAGGATGACATTTCAATTGTCTTTGAGGCCCAGTGTGTAGAATTTAGGAGGATATATTGGCAGAAATGGAATTAAATAAGTATGTTTTCTTTAGTGTATAATCACCTGAAGATAAGAATCGTCACCTTAGAATGAGCCGATATATTGACACAGGGAGTCCGCCGTCATGTTTCTGCAAACTCTGGCTCTATACAGGGCCACTCTCATTTTGTCATTTTCACATGGGCCACCGTAGTTCTCCTACACGCTCAACACACAGGAGAAGCTTCAGTTGCAACTTCAGCTGCTAGATACAACTTAATCCTACACACTAGACCTTTGGAATAAAAACAGACACTGGGAATAATGAGGAAGCCCTTCACAAGTTCTTTGAGTCAGTGGAAACGTCTTCAAACTGCTTGTCTCGTCAGACCAACAGTTCAAAACTTTACAATGATGATAATGTGCAAATCAGCACATTTGAAAAGCTGTAAACAGACAATATTTGGTGTTTTTGCTTTAAGTGGAACTGGAATTTAGATTCTTCTCACTTTTCTGTGAGGAAATATATACATATATGTAACTACTGCAGCTATTGTGCTCATTTTGCCATCTTCAAAAAATGTGCCCATCTTTTTGACATATTTGTAGACAAAGTGTCAAAACTTCGGTGCCGTGTTTATTCCGATGAAAATTACTTAGTGGTGCATGAAGCAAAAAATATGCTGCCGCTATAAAATGATCAGCACTGCTTCTGCATTGAATGGCCCATTGAGCAAGTTACTTCCAGTTTAGCGCACCGCTAACATGAATGGGAATAAAATGATTCAATCATGCAGCTCTTCTAAACTTTCCAAATTTTATCAGACCAAATGGATCAAATTTTGATAGTGAAATGAGCCATTTTGTGGGGTTGTGACGCTCAAAAAAAAAATGTATCCACTGAACCTGGTGCCTGGACAGCGTGACGTGTGTGGTTGTGCTGCTGCCGTGGTCCTGCCAGATGCCTCCTGCTGCTGCTGCCATCATTAGTCATTAGTCATACTTCTACTGTTATTATACACATATGACTATTGTCACACATGTATACTGCCAGATATTAATACATACTTTCAACATATTGTACCACAGTAGCCAGAACTATAACTATAATATTATTACTTTCAATAGTGTTGTTGTAAGCTACTGTCATTACCTGCAGGCAAATTGTGATTTGTGATATTGGGCTTTATAAATAAAATTGATTGATTGATTGATTGATTGATTTACAGACGTCACTTTACCAAGTCTTTTTGGCCATATAGCATCTTGTGACATGTGTAATTTGGCTACTATAAAAATTGGCTCCAAAGCCCAGCGTGCTTCCTCGAGACGTGACTTCAGGCCTCGGAGTGCTTGCTTCCCATGGCAATGGTTGAATGGCATTTGATTGGTAGGTTGGGTTAGGGTATTTCAGAGTAAGCCAATCAGAAGCAGGGTAAGGCAAAATAGGGTGGGTCATGCCAGTGATGGCCAAATGAAGCCTCATGAACCACTGTCTTTATTTTCTGACCCCACCACATGGTGCTCTTGGTTTAAAGATAAAAGCTGAAGGACTTGCAATAAAGTGTGCTTTCAAACCTTTGTTGAACACACAGCGCCATCTGGTGGCTTCAGAAAATAAAGACAGTGGTTCATGAGGCCTCATTTGGCCATCACCGTTCACCATAGCAGAAAAAAAGGCTGGTATTGTCACTAATAAATGATACTGCATAAAACTCACAAACTGATACCTGCTTACATCATGATCATTCTGAGGATGTGATGGATCACCTGCTCTTTTATGATTAGCCTCTGTCAGTGAGCACTCTCACCTTTCACTCAGACGGAGAGCCTGGATGTCTGAGTGGAGGTGAAATCATGATAGAGGGGATAATAGGTGGCCTGAAAAAGAAAAGGAGGACTGAGCTTAGCCGCCGAGTGATGGACGACAGAGGATTTGAGGAGACAAGAGGCCAAAGTGATCTGCTGAGAGACAGAGAGAGTAAACAGGCTTTTCTGAGCCGCTCTTTCATTTGTGTGTCTTTTTTTGGAGAGCCAAGGTGATCCACGTATGCCCATCCAACGCCGTGGGAAGCAGCACGGGAGATTTGAAGAGGGGGGCAGAGCGAGCAAAGGCTTGGCTCAGAGAGGAGACGAGGGGAGCTTTGGCTCCTCTCTGGGTCTCCATGGTGGCTGATGTTGTGCCTCTTTTCTCTCCAGGCATTTGTCGCTCATTTTTCTCTCTCGCGGACTGTGTTTTGTCCAGCAGACCTAGCAACAGACGTCGGCAGAAAAATCCTGATGTTCAGACTGACTGCAGCAGAGTGGATGTGTTTAGAAATGCACTGTAGCAGTTGGTGATGTGAGCTTTCATAAGACGCTACTCTCTAAGTGTTTAAGTGAGGTTTGTTCTCCAAGCACTTAACGTCTGTATGTAACTTTCAGAAAATCCTTCTTGACACCTCTTTCTGAGGCTGTTAACTACAGTCACCATAGCAGCGAGGGAGCACCTGCCACCGCCACAACAGTTACTGACGAAAGACTGACCCTTATTGAGCGACGTTATGTTGATAAAATAGCCTACTGGAAAATAAATTAGTCATATTTAGAATAACATTACTCTCTGTATGTTCCTTAATTTCATTAGGACCATTGACTCCATGATGCCAACAAGGTTGCCATTCGCAAATTACTTTATTAGCTGACGTTACAAAGAAACCTCGGCAGATCCAAGCAGCGTTGTTTTACAGCGAATGAGCTAACCTGAGCTTAGGTTACGATCGTTGGCCACCCAGCTAGCTTAGTTAGCTAGGCATTGATCTGGTGTTGGTTGCTCTACAGCTTATAAAATAATTTGCAAACCAACCCCAGGAGTCTGGATAAATAAGCTAATTTCATCCATTCAATAAAGTATTTTACTATGTTTGCTAGCCAGCAAGGGCACTAAAATTATGATATGGAACACAGACTTTTATAAATTTAGTGTTTATCAGGCCACAATAATTAGCTAGCGCACCCCACTGTCCTTCCTCTTCTCGACCACTGCTCAGAGGTTACCTCCCCCTTAAACAGGATTTATACTTGTGTATCAGTGCATCTCTATGCAGACCCTACATTGTAGCCTACGCTGCACTCTGTCACTCTGCAGTTACACCTCCAAAACACTAGTCGGCAGCAGGGTTTTTGAGAAGTGCTGTAAAGTTTAGTTGATTCAAAACACACATTAAACACACATTAAACATGGCTTAATAGAGACAATTTCAAACACAAGTACACAACTCAGCTTCACTGTAACGCGTAGCATTCACACACAAAGTATTTGTTTTGCTGATCAACATGCTAAAGTTTTTAGCACAAGTCTATGGCATTTTACATTGTATAAATTAGCCTAGCAGCTAGCAGACTTTTCCTCTGCTCATATAAAGCCAGGGACAACAGCAACATTTAACAAAGGTAACGTTACAAAATGTGGCTCCATTACAACTCACAAGGTTCACCGACAAAACAACTGTCTGATACTAAACACGTTTTCCAAACAAATATGACATGCTAATGTTAGTAGCACAAGCCTATGGCATTTTACATTGTATAAATTAGCCTCGCGACGAGCGGAGATTTCCTCTGCTCATATGAAGCCAGGATAAATCACACACAAGACTTAAAATGCTATTTTTGTGGAGGTTTTATTATGTATGCTATTTATTGTTTCTTTTCTGTGAAGTTAAAGTAAATCAAAGCTTTGTTTCCACTGAGGGAAATGGTTTCAGCTTACAAAAAGAGACAGGAGTTCTGCGTCGCTGCAATGTGTAGTTGCATTTCTGGGGAGGTGCACGTCAGGCTACGGCGTAGGTTACAGTGTAGGCTCTATGTTGACGCAGAGCCTACGCTTTTGGTATGGCGTCAATTCGACGCAGAAGCATAAATCCCACTTTAGGAACGCGGACAGCAGCTCCCGAAATTTTTAATTAATACTATGTAAACTCCACTTCTTAGCTAATGTTAGCTAAGGCCCGGGTCCTTTACGTAGAAGTCAGTCTACAGGTTGTTAGAGGCAACAGTGAATGTTTGGGAAGGTCTCAGTTTTAAGTTGCATTACAATCCATTCACCCATTGGTGAGATACAGTACCTTTATGCAAGTTATCATTACCTTTAAAGCCTCTGGCAGTCACGTACAGCATCACTCTGAAATGTGTACAGTTAGCTCTGCTATGTCTCATAGGATAAGATGAATCCTTATTGATCTCCTTTTGGAAATTAGATTATTGCAGCAGTAATTGAATAAGAAACAGAAGCATGGAGTCAATATGCAGTAATATACTGTAGAATATGAACATACTAACTTGCAGACACCAAGATCTGTGCTTGTAGACAGAGTGGATGGTCCTTACAGTAAGTTACAGTGCCTTAACAAGCACGCAGTAAAAATCTGGTCTTTCTGTTACAACTGTTCATTTCCATTTGTATTCTGTCATCCATACATCACAGTGCTGAATTGTAAAAAGAAATGTCAGCCTCAGCAGACCGTCTGCATGCCGACCCCAGGCTGAGCTGCACATCACTGCTCTGTGCATATAAAACTGACATAGCGGTACCCAGGTGTGACAGCGGTGAAGTACTGCAGACTAACACGATTTACTCCAGGACAGAGAACAGATTCGGTCCTGAGAGTGTTTATGGCCTCAACACCTGGGTCTCTCCACTGTGTGTATGTATGTGTGTGTGTGTCTGCAGGGCGATACATTTGTTAGACGGAGGTGATTACATGCTTGCATGTTTCACTGTGTAAAGTTAAAAGCAAAATTCCAAGTAGTGTGGAGATGCAGAAATACAGAAACCATTGATCTAACTTTCACTGTATTAGACATTTCTGGGCAAGAGAGAGTCAGATATGTGAAATCGGTGTTTATTCCTGTTGTCATGTTTAGCTGTGGCGTTTACAGATGTAGAGTCAGACATGGTGGTCCAACCTATCTGACATTTCTGCCATGCTCGTTTTATGTACTGTGTTGCTATGCTAGCATCTTTGATAAACCAAATTTATGTGCGTGGAAGCTGCAGCGTACTGCTGTGGATAGGGGATGCAGCCAAAGGTATTGAAGCCACCCTAAAAAGACCTACCTAAGAAAATCAATATCATTTTAAGTGAACACAATATTTGGAATATTTTTTTCACTTTACCTTACACATTAATCAATGGAGGCAGCGGTTGACCAGCAACTCCCATGTTCTGCAAAGTAAAATTACTGTTTTTTGTCAATGGCATCTGATGGCTTCAAGTAAACAGCTTCAGTTTCCTATTGGAAAGGGCTGTCTGACAGCAAGGTAAAGTGATGATGAGTCCTCTGAATTCTAAATAAAGTGTACACTTAAACTGATAGTTTTTTTAGGTGGCTAAAAACTAGTGATGGCCAAATGAAGCCTCATGAACCACTTTCTTTATTTTCTGACCCCACCAGATGGCACTCTTGGTTTAAAGATAAAGGCTGAAGGACTGGCAATGAAGTGTGCTTTCAAACCTTTGTTGAACAGACAGCGCCATCTGGTGGCTTCAGAAAATAAAGACAGTGCTTCATGAGGCCTCGTTTGGCCATCACTACTAAAAAAAAACAAAAAAACAATTCAGGCATTATTTGCTCAGCGCCATCTCATTTTGGGTAGGTGACATGGAGGTTTTCTAGCCAGTGTAGACTCGGATCGTGAATGACAATAAGTGTCGTACACGACAATCCATCGTTTTATCTCTTGTAGTTTGTCATAGTAGACGACAACAGATGCCACGTCTGAGATGCCGCACGACGTTCCAACAGAAAGTCTAGCATGTTTGATTTTCTTTTTGTTGTTCACGACTGCTCCCGTCACAGCCGTCACTTTGACCAACAGGAACACAGAGCGATCTGCTTGCTGCGGCAGACAACTGCATGACAACAACACCCCAGCCTTTTAGATATTTTCTCTAGGTATGTTACCACACAGAGTAAAAAGGGAAAAATGCTAGCATGAGTGAGCAACCCGGTGAGTTCTGCCATTAGCATCAAGCTAGCAAACAATGTTATTTCATCATAATGGAGGATATAAAGTAAGAACATTTAAAAATAGTGGCTTTTACTTATCACAACTGCAGAGGCTACCAGCTTCATTTGAAACAGGCGACATTATAAACAGGCCGTTATTCATTAATCCCTCTGTTTTTTTATATTTTTACTTTTTATCCGCTCCTGTTTGTCTTGATAGTTAATGCATCATGCCATCATTTTAAACTTAACACTTCCTGTATCTGTTTCAAATTAAAAGCTCCTTATAACTTCGGTTGAGAGAATCCCTCAGTTTTCTAAAAAGGCTTTTATTGCAACACATTTGCAGGAACTTGTTGTGAAGGATTCAGTGATTTGTATGTTTGTGTATGGTACTTCAAATGTAGCTCCTGTCATCTGGTGGTGCCTTTTATGTTACTACAACAACATTTCGGCTGGCACATGAACAGACACAGTCATTGAAATAATAGTAAAAGTAATGAAAATAGGACGAGAATAACCCGACGACATCACACACTTCATGAAGGACGACTAGGTACGTTTATTCGTGAACCAACATGTAGTTTATCACATCTGTTGGCAAAGTCACGACACGATTTTATGACTCCGCAATTGCCTAATCTGACGTAGTGACTGTCGGAACGGACAAAAATGTTGTGTAGTGTGAACCAGGCATAAAGCGTCACTTCGAATGATAATTTCAAATAAGGGTGGAAACACCAGAAATCCGCTGAAACACCTCTCTGGGCAACATAATATCCACGATGCCATGTATCTGACACTGTCTTCAGACTTACAGATAAATCAATTGCGTTGATGCTGAAAACTGGTGGAGGCCTACTGTTTTCCTGCAGAGAAAATTAATCAGGAGTCATTAAATCGATAATAAGCAGAATCGATAATGGCATCCGTATCAATAAAATCATATGAATTACAATCCCTATAAATAACAGCAGTCCTGTAACACAGTCACACTGGGAGCTGATGAAAGATAATATTGCCCGGGTCATACTAAAACCCAGGACCTGCCATCTACATGACACACACTGCAGCCCACTGAGCCACAACAACTGGTGAAATAATATAACGTCACTGACATTGAGGAGTCCACCACTCGGTCATGTTGCCTTGGACATCTCGTCACCAGGGTGTCCACATACTGAAGCAGCGGCGTGTCCCCTGAATGCCACGGGTTTAACCTTTCAGCATTTCAGCCTTCAGCCCACATTCTCAATATAGGTGACCTTAATGCTCAGTGCCCTACTTTAGCACACTGTTGATGTGTCTGGGTGTGTGTATCTGAGTATCTCGGCGCGTCTCTTTGTTCAGGGCTGCAAACACTGGTGGCAGCACAGACGGTGAGAGAGAGAGAGAGAGAGCAAATGAAAGAATGTGCCAGCAGAACTGTTTGCCCATTTTTCCTTTTCACTTGCTCGTCGGGTGGAGAAAAAGAAAGAGGGAGAGACAGAAAGGGGATGGCAGGAATGAGACAAAGAGCTGCAGTGAGACAGAGAATGAGGAGCGATGACTGGCAGAAACGGACAGAATGAAAAGTCAGCAGCGTGACAAAAGATGGACAGAAGGAGATGAGTGCAGAGCTGTGAGAAAGATTAGAATAAAGAGGAAGAGGGCAGATGGAGACAGAGGGAGAGGAAATTTTCCTTTTTGATAGCAGTGTGGTGTATCAGCTCCCGAACAACAATCTAGTGGTTGATTAAAGAAAAATAGAGTTGCAATTTGAAGTTAAAGCCCTTTTTAACTCTGTCTATGTTGACTTTATCTTGCAATTTTCCAGTCTGAGGCTAAAAACCAACAAATATCTTTTTCAAGACAAGCAAATCTTCTGATATCTCAAACTTTACTGGAAACAGATTGTGCTGGCACAAGTTGAAGATGCTCTTCCTGTTGCAGGGCTGGACTCTTTCATATATAGAAATGCATCGCTGTTGGCTGACTTCATCCCCGCAACAGCCATTTCAGCTCTGAGCAGTCTGGCCCTGCTGGAACGTGTATTCTGGTTATGTTACATATCAAAAGCAGCAGGGAAGGAAAGTGATGATATGTGCTGGCAGAAAGCGGATCACTGGAGCTATAGGGAGAGCTGACAACGTGGAGCAAATCTTCTTACGTGGTATATGTAATCTGATGTTGCATATTTATTGGATTTCATAGGTTTTCTGGAGGGAGGTTCGTCACATTGATGCAAAAACCCTCTACTGTAAGTCAGACATATAATACTGAGCAGTCGGCACCATGCTCCAAGTGGTATCGTTGGTATTGTTGGCATACAGGTATCAGTTTGGTGTGTGCAGGCAGGGAGTGTCGTCAGCAACTAGTTATGTACTGGATGTGGTACACATATATGCTGTAAAGGATTATCTTAGCAGCAGAGCATGGCTATAGTATAGTAAGCCTCGGGAGGCGTATCAGTTCGTCACCACCTGCACTGCTGATAGCAAGCTGACATTTACATGGTACTCTAATGAGTTTTGGTTGGACGGTGTTGGACTCTGGTCTCACTCCCAAGGTGTCAAATTACGCCACTTGGGCAGTGGTCCCAGTGTCACTGTACTGACACCAGGGGCAACCTTTGGCGTCCGTATGAGATGCACCAGGGTGTCAACGGACGTAGATTTAAGAGCAAGAAATTAGTGAGGCTGACCCAAAGCTCTGAAGCTTCAGTCGTTGCCATGGTAATTGATGTCCTAACCAGTGTTCAAATTAGGCTTGTGCCGGTTTGAAAATTTTCCAACCAGTTTGATTTAAAGCCAAATATCTAACCGAACCGATATATCGAATTATATTCCTAATTTTACACTGGGGGTCGCATTTGAGCTATTTTTCCCAATAAAAGCCCATTATAGGTGTAATGCGCTTCCAATCCACGAGGTGGCGGTAATGCTGTATTAACCGCCAATACACACAAGGTTACACAAGAAGAAGAAGACACAGAAGGACACCAAGGAACCTTCCTCCGACTCCGCTCTCTCAGTGGAGACACGGTGGTTGAGAGGGCCGAGCGAGAGGACATTCCTGTCGTAGTTCCAGCCCCCCAAATAGTACCAGGAACTTCTTCAGTGGAAATGGGTTACTAGGGCAACAAACTGAATGACTGCTGACTCCCTCGCACTTTCCCCCGCCCCCAGTGAAATTTGATGTCTCGCAGCAGCAGCAGACAGCTGAGCGGAGTGGAGCTGCGGAGGAAGCCTCTGAAACAAACTAAACAAAACACTTGTAGGCTCCTCCACTTCATTTATAAACAAACATAAACCTTATTAAGTTGTCATAATGCATGTTACAATGCAAGATAAGTTGAATATAGTCCCTTGACACGCCCCAGATGTGAAAAGCTTTCTTTTTTTTTTGCCTTTTTTTTTTTTTTCTCCTCCGGTTTATCCGGTTGACGTGAATTAAACCGTGTGGAGCTCTTAAACCGGACCGAACCGATTAAACCGGAAATCGGCACAAGCCTAGTTCAAATGCCTTTTTTTTTTTTTTTTTTTTTCTTTCATCAAACTGGTGGAGGAAACTAAAGGAGGTGGCGAACTATAGACCCTTTTAGGGCTGACGTCACAATGATGTCATTTATTAGCTGGAGGCAAGACACGACTCTCCACCACAGGGCTGTTGGCTACATAGAAGAGTCTTAAATGTTATCTTGTTGTTTTATTGGGAGCCAGAATAGAAGGAGTCATGGCTCAAAACTTAAATTTGATCACATACCAGACGCCACCGTCCCGTCAACAAAAACAAAGCCAACTATGGTTAAATGCGGTAAGACGGAAAGGACTAGACGGAGGCGGACATCAAAAATGCTCACATGTGCAGCGCACACTTCATATCAGGTTAGGGAAAAAGTATTTCCTGTTATTAGCTAACGTTAGCTTCGATAGCAAAACAAACTGGAGGAAACTGTTCAAGTGTCGTCCTCCTTTGTAAGATTGGCCTAGTAAACAATCACAAAGCTTCCCGTGACATCATCCATCCACTGAGTGAGAGCATACGGGTCGGCCAGTCTGGTACCATTGGTCAGTGTTTCCTTATTCAACGCTTGCAGTCCCGGAGAGTGAGTAAATTCGTAAACAAGCCACCGGAACTCGCCAGCTAGTGCTAGCTAATGTCTGTGGAGAATTGTTTTGCCTCCAGCTAAGCCCCACCCACCAAAAACTGTCACACTGTTTACTGACAGTAAAAGAGTCTGTTACCTAAGTAACACTGTGTGCAATAGTCCACCTTCCACCTTCTTTTCCCCTCTCTCTGACACTCTCTTTTTACACACACACACACACACACACACACACACACACACACACATACACAGTGGCGCTAAGTCCTACCAAAGTCGGGAGGGGTTTGGGTGGTTGATTAGTATATATGGATATGATCGATTACTGTTAACCCCTCCACCCCCTGGGTCCTGTCGCATCCCGTCGATGCTTCGAATATTTGCCAAAAGTTTCACTGAACCTTCAAAGCCCCAAAAATGGTGCCCTGGTCAGCCCTAGAAACAAAGCTTGGGTAATATCCATTTTTTTTGCACCTTCATTTTTGAAAAAGTCTTAGTAGAAAAGATTTTTCATTCATTTTTGCCAACTTGAAGTCTAATATCAGCCTAGTACCACTTTTTCCAGGCAATTAGCATCGTTTAATATGTTTTACTAGAAGTTGTCCTCACTAGCAGTCTGTTACTGATCTATTTAATAACCATCAAAAAGTCATGAGTTACAGTTTATAAACTTTTGGTGTAGGCTGCAGTGTAAAGTAGACTACCTTCACCATACAAGTACGAGTCTGATTTAAGCATCATCATCATCATCCAGCATCGGCCAATCCCGCTCTGACTTCTCAGTGAAACATCAACACACCCGCAGAGTTCAGAGTGGTTGTTGGCAGCCTGCATCCAGAGTAACTGTGCGGTGACAAGGATTGAGAGATGGAGTCAGCGTGACAGAGCAGGAGAGAGGAGGATGAGGAGAAAAAAAATGGGGTGGGGAGGGGAGGGAGGGAGGAGGAATGACAGGAAGGATTGACGAAAACATATTGTGACATGTTGGAACGAGACGGCCTGCTAACAGCGGCTGAAATGCCATTTCTCTGCATGAGTGTGAATGCGCGTAAAGTGGGGCTTGGATTAATTTAGCTGGGGCAATTATCCGACGCAGCCTGATATCTGAGACGTGGAACCTGTTCGGTGCAACAGATGAGCTGAACAACTGTTTTCTGACAGCTGTGATGTGGAAGTAGAGTTGAGGCGATTTTTTTTTTCTGTTCTCGGCTGACAACATGTTCTCTTCCCTGTGTTTCTTTTTTTTTTCAGTCTCCTTCCCTTCTTGCTCTTTATGCAAATCTGCCTTTTTCTCTCCATCTCTGTGTTTCTCTTTCCATGGTGACAGACGGTGCCTCCTGTGCAGTTTAGCAGTTATTACACGCTCTAAAACACAGGGATTCAGAGAGAGGCGGAGGCAGAGATAAAGAAAGATGGATGATGGAGGGAGTTAGGCCGATTAAAATGTTGCAGCATCAGGAAACTGTGTATGTGGAGGAGAGAGTGTGTATGTAGGGGAGGGAGAGCAGATTAAGTATAATGAGTGAGTTACAGGATATCTGTGACAGTGCTGCTGAGTATGTGATCTTTGTCATGTGGCTTTGTTGTCTATAATTTTGTCTGTCTGCAGCATTTGGCAGCAGATTATATAGCTTATCAGATCGTTGAGCACTGATGTTTCCTCAGTACTCAGTATGAGTGGTATTTATGTCTGTTATTACAATAAAGTCTGTCGAGTTAATTTAACTGTTCTTTTTTGTTTAAGTCTCAGTGACACAGAACTTAGAGCGTCTCAAGCTTTTGTAGTGTGACGTATTTCCCAGTGAATATTTGAGCAGTGTATCGTCACAAAAGGGATTCAAATTAAATCCTTAGCATTTGATTGGACTGCTGAAAAGTGGGCAGGTTTAGAGTTTATATGTGACTGTGACGGTGATGGTACGAAGAGAAATGGCAGAGCATAAAGGTCCAGGTGGAAAAAACACAACTCAGTCATTTAGGATTTTACTAATAGAGGGAAATCACCTGTTGATTTTTATATATATATGTAGATCCCAGGGGACATTTTTTTGTAATTGGGAGCTGTTTTAAAGTGTAATTTGTGGTAGATTTTATTTTATTGAAATCTTAATATTGTATACAGAATCTGAATTTCACTCTGAGTTACTGTTGTTGTTCACAAACTAAAGAAATTAGATATTTAGAATTGTTTAGAATTTACTGAATATTTGAAGGCAAACTGGTTAACATATAAAACCATATCACTTATTTTGTTGCAATTCTGTTTTCTTGAATAAATAATAAAAATCAGTTGTCATATCGCCAAGAATATCGTTATCGCAAAAATACTATTATTTTATTGTTATTCTTATATTATTTGTTTGTTTGTTTTTTTATTTTTTGCTAAGCAAGATAATCTGCACCATAGTCGCTTGAATTCAAAGTCACCACCACTACATGTGGACTAGCAAGTAGATGAAATGTCCCCAACAGCTTTTGTAATCACGTTAAGTCACTTTTTTAAGAAACGGAAAAGTTTCAAAATTACGAGTTAGGTATTTACTGGCGCATTTTATGTCATAGATCAAAACGTGAAAATCTCTTCGTTTAAACTATGGTGACAAACCCACCCATGTTCACCCAACTCTGTAGTTCACTTCATCATTTTAGCATCTTTAAGCTAATGTTTTGGTTTTAGTTTTTAAAGACTTACTGTGTTGTTTCAGTCTCACCACTTTTATTAATGTCGCCAAAAAATGATAAATTGACTACATGTTACCGACCGAGAGCTAAATAGCAGACAAAGTTAGCGACCAGCTAGCAAACTAAGTGGAGCATTTTGCAGCTTGAGAGCCAGATGAAGTTGGTGCAGACCAAAAATGGAGCTAAAAGAGATTGATTGTTGGAATTACAGTCCTAGAGTGATTAGACAAAAGACCCCAAATATCTACAACCTTTATGCTAACAAATGTTAAATATTTCCAGCTATTCAAATGTCAGGATTTTTCTTTGTTTTTTTATTATTGTAATTTGAACATATTTATGTTTTGGGCGACTGGTCAGACATTTTAGATTGAACTAGGAATTGGTTGATTGTTGTTGGTTTTTTTTCACACTTTAAATACTTTAAATACTGTTATAGTGTGTATTTTTTGTTTTGTTTTCTCATTGTATATTTTCTTACTGAAGCTGAGAGTCCCTCCTTAAAGAATTTCATTGTGTGAGTTCCTGCTGGTTCACAGGCTATATACAGATACGCTACTAAGATCCCGTTCCAGCCTAACTTTTCCTTCCAAACATCCAAATGGTGTCATACCAGAGACCTATTAATATACACAGAGGCGCATATAAACAACTTTATTTTGCAGTCACGCAAAGACATGCCAGACCTGTAAAAATAGTGGGGAGGGACTGTCGAACAACAATTTACAATATCAGAGAGAGACTGCACGGTCAGGTTCAAGGCCTCGTGTCAGCAAACAGCTGCACGAGCCTGCTGACGTGTCGTAAAGTGAAATATTTAAGTCCCACCAGCTCTGGATGTGCGACTGTTGCTCCTGAGCTTCCTCCTTTGTCATCCACTCCAGTCACCACCGATTTAATAACAGGTTTCCAGTACAAGTGCTTGCATCAGTGCCTGCCCCCTGCATATGCATTGGTGCATGTGTTAGATGCTGAAGGCATAAATGTGGAGCCTGCAAAGTCCTTGGCAAAGCCACAGTCCAGAAACAGGCTCGATAAGCCTGGTGGTTACAGAGGACACGGGGGGAGGGGATGTCAGGAAGAAACGACAGTCGGACTCTAAAGATTTAGTGTTTGTCTCATTTTTGTTGCCATTTGTAGTCGGAAGTGTGAATAATAGCTTTGTCAAACATCCTGAAATATTTAGGTTTATATAAATAATTACTAGGACTGCAACTGAAGATTATTTTCATTATTAATAGTTATTTGATCTGTAAAATGTCAGAGGTTTACAGAGCCAGACCAAAAAAAAGAAACCAGCAATACTGACATTTAAGAAGTTGCAATTTTTGCTTAGAAATTCAATTCAATTTAAAAGAACTTTGTTTATTTCGAAGGAAATTCTTGTGCCAGTTTTTGTCAATAACCTTTCTACCAATTGACCTTTCTCTAAGCCCCGCCCCTTTGTGATGATCCAACACGATGTCAGAGTAAACATGGAGCCCACACTGTAACTAACTGCACTCCCTGAAGAAATATTATCATATTTGGACAAATGAAACAGTGACTCCAGAGAGAAGCAGACAGAGGGGTCTACAGTGTGTGTTTGAAGGATATATCCAGGATGTCAAACTGACTCAGCAGCAACAACAGGTTAAAAAGACAAAGATAGTTAGAAGCTAAAGCCGAACTATAGGCTACAGATCACAGTGTAAAAGTGAACCACCACATCACTGCTGATCGCCACACAAGACAATGAATATAAAGGGAAACTTTGCTGATATTGAACCTGCTGTGTGGCATCGCAGTGTGTGCAGATGAACCATGTCCCTCCAGCGATGACACACAGCTGGTTCAATATCAGCAAAGTTTCCCTGCTTCCCTTCACTGATTCCTGTACAGCAGGGTCTGTGTTTGTTTCACTGTTATAACCATTACGAAGCAAAAGCAGCATGTGTATACATTCAGTAGGCTATATCTTCAGTAGCTAGCTAGCTAACCCTACACTTTTCAGGGTTTGATTTTGCTTTTGTGTGTTTATTGGCTCGGAAGACAACAAACTCATAATTAGGGATGTAAGAAAATATTGATACTATGGCGGTATTATATTTTGTGATACTGTATCAATTTTAAAATACTATAAATTTTTAATTGTTTACATTTTTTACTTAAAAAAGAAACCTGCATATACTTTTGTTAATTTATTTTTTAAAACGAAAATAGGCAAATGTTAATTCCTTTGCTCAGACTTTTTTAAAATGTGGTGTGGTCTTTACACTATCACAGTTTCCCTAAAAACAGATTTTAAAAAATCTTACAGTATCACAATATATCACAATTTAATAGCCGGATTCTTGCAAAATATCAATTGACAGAATATTTAATCTACAACAATTTAGATTATTTTGTTTTTCAGGCAAAAAGGTCAAACATTCACAGGCTCCAGCTTCTTAAATGTGATGATTTGCTTCTTTTTGTCTTTGTGTCATATAATTGTAAACTAATTATATTTGAGTTTTAAACTGTAACCTGAAGCCAGCACCTTGATCTACAGCCATGCTGCATTCAATCGATTAATTGATAATTAAAATAATAGTTAGTTGCCACTCTAAAAGATCAAATTTGGTGGATGTTGGCCCAAAGATCAGTTGATTACATTTTTGGTGTACTCTGGCTGCAGGATTTCCCACCATTAGACAATTAATTTTGCATTTGTTTATTATATTTAGGGAGAAAATCCAACATTTAGGACAAACAATATGACATATATGTGCTATTTTCTCTCAAAGCCGAACCTCAAAGCAGTCTGCCATCTCTAGAAGTTAGCAGAAGTTACAGAAGCAAGGAAATGCAGAAAAAAAAGATAAAATGATGCAGACAAATGGCCGAGAGAGACTCAAAAATGATAATACAATATGTGTAAGTCTCATAAATAGCTGTACTAAGAGGGAGGGCAGCAGAGATGGATGGCAAACAATGGGAGCTACGAGTCTGTGTGTGTGTCTGTGTGTATGTGTATTAGAGGGGGTGGGGGATGCTTTGGTGACTAATCATTTCCGTTTGAGACCCAGAGAGACACAGGCCCCCTGGGGCAGCAGTTCATGTTCTGATGAGTGCACACACGCACGTAAAGCACACACACTGACTCATCTGACGTAAGGCCGAATCTGCAGATGGAATACAGTCATCGGTTTATGGGAGCATGAATTGTGATGTCAGAAGGTCCCATATTTCAGCCTTAAATGTCAGCTCAGGCATAACGCTATGAGACACAATACACAACTGTGCCACAACATCGACCTGTGCTCGCTCATTTACTCTTAATATCCTCTTTTAGCCTTAAGGAATTCTTAAAAGTACTATACAGCTAATTAGTGGTTATCATAGCTAAGCTTTTACTTGGACTGACATTTCAACTTTCCATTTATGTCTCAAATAATTTCAGGTTGAGTATCTGTGTAGTAAGTGTCAGGGTGACTCCAAATACTGCTCTGATGGACAGACAGGTGCATTTCTGCACAAATAAATAAATCTTAACAGGTTGTGTTAAGTTGCATTCATTCTTCGACCACCATGGCTGTAAAAACAAACTATGCCACAGAGGCACCAAGAGGTGAAGCTGCACTTAGAAGGTATCCTCATACAACAGTTTATATAATATCTAACAAATAAGCGCCCCTCAAATGGCTACGTCAGGTTACACACTTGACATAAATTTACCTACTAAAGGCAAAGGTCCACAGGTTGGTTTCGGCAAGCAAAGTTATGTAGGTTAGGTTTAGAAAGAGAATCATGTTTGGCCATCATCACGTTACGTACTTAACATAAAGTTACACAAGTTAAATTCAGAAAAAGAAACGTACGTTTAAAATAAGTCAAATTTCACTTTGGTTCACATGAGAGACGGTAATCATTCTCTTGGGGGAAAGTCCTGTGTTTGTTTAACCCATCCACCACCCCAACTTGTCTCCTGGGATTTCTACTTGTGCATCTACATCGTAGCCTACACACGTCGCCTACACTGTTGTGAACATTTATACTTGTGGGGTGGTGTGTCTGCGTCACTCTGCAGTTATACCTCCAAAACACTAGTCAGTGGTGGGTTTCTGTGAAGTGCTGTTAAGTTTAATTGATTCAAAACACACATTAAACACACATTAAATACATGGCCTAATAGAGACAATTTTAAACACAAGTACACAAATCAGCTTCACTATAACTCTGGACACATTTCCCCCACAAAAACATGCTAATGTTATTAGCGCAGGCCTATGGCATTTTACATTGTATAAATTAGCCTAGCAGCTAGCAGACTTTTCCTTTATTCATATGAAGCCAGGGACAACAGCAACATTTAACAAAGGTAACGTTACAAAATTCGGCTCCATTACAACTCACCAACAAAGCAACTGTCTCATACCAAACACATTTTCCAAACAAATATAAAATGCTAACATTATTAGCACAAGCCTATGGCATTTTACATTGTATAGATTAGCTAAGCAACTAATGGGGATTTCCTCTGCGCATATGAAGCCAGGATAAATCACACACAAGACTTAAAATGCTGTTTTGTGGAGGCTTTATTGTCTTCACTAGTTATTGTTTCTTATCTATGAAATTAAAGTAAATCAAAGCTGGACAGGAGGTCTGTGTCGCTGTAATGGGTGTCCGTCAGGCTAAGGCATAGGCTTTACGTCGACACAGAGCCTAAGCCGTAGGTACGATGTCGATTCAATGCATAAGTATAAATCCCACACAGACCTCTGTCCTTACTCTTGTCAGCGTATTGGTCACATTATTGAGGACTTCATGATACAATGGTTTATATACGAATTCTGGTGCATTACTTTTCACAAGTATACGTACGAACATTGCATGAGAACAGCCTGACACTTAAAAATGTGCAGGCTGACATGTCTGCAGTTGTAACTGTTGAGATAGATACTTTTATCAGTCCCTGTTGGGAAATTGGTTTGGCATTTTGCACATCTCACAGTCACCACAGATATACCCATATCATAAAGGTCACTGACAGACAGACATACTAATGGACATAATGGATGTGCAGGTTCATGAACCCATACACATACCAGGAGGAGGGGGACAGGCAACACCATCGTTTGTGACCAGAATTGAGTGGTCAAAGTGCATAGGGCAGAGATACTCAACCCGCATTGTCCAGCGGCCACTTTTACAAAATGACAGGCGGTCAGGAGCCAGTCGTTGCAGCCATGGACATAAATTCAGGGGCGTTTCTAGGATTTGTGGACATCAGGAGCTGAGCCCAGACCTCTGTTGGGGGGCCAGGGCAACAGTTTAAATGAGGAGGGAAAATTGTGCTTCTGTTTACCAACAATGTTGTTTGCCTTCTTTATTGCTCTGTGTCTTTAGATGAGTTCCATACCTGGTAAAGTAATCTCTAATAGTTTACTGCAGGGTTCAACCTTAATGTTTTTTAATCGACTTCCCGAAAGTCCATTTTTACTTGCCCCTAGACAGCGCTGCTGCTACACACACGTGCATCTTGGCTGTGCATGGGGCATCAAGTGCTGGAGGGGGCACCAAAACAGCTAATGACAGTCGTAATCATAAGGATGAAGTATTTCGATTTAAGATAAGCACAAAGCAGTTATGGTTAGGGCGCCTACATGACCAGCAGTGGTCCTTCCCCTATACAAATTGTTTTATTTATCATAGGGCTGTCCCCAATATCATTAAGTGATAATTACCTGTGAATACTCAAAGCTTTGACAGGACACTTTGGGGTAAATCAACTACTCGATCCCAACCTAGCTTTATAGCACCTAGCAATGCCTCATGCTAGTGTGTGAAAGAGAGAGACAGAGAGTGATGGAGAGGGAGATGAAAGGTGTAAGGAACACTATTGCACACAATGTTTCTGTACGTTATTAATAACTCAGAACGCTGCAGGTCACAGCACTAGATGTAAATCAAGTGCTTCACTACAGTCGCCAGCCGTGGATAACAGTCTCTATTTCTTCTCACCTTGTCCTCATCGGGCTGCCAATGCAATTCTTTGAAGCAGGGTTCAATGACTGCGCTGCGCACTTTCCTCATATGTGTCTGACACTTGCCACCTCCTTTCAATTTCCTTGACCAGTTTACTAGTGAAAAATTAACAAAAAATAAAAGTCTGAATACTAATTTGGACGTAAATTACCACGGTTATGACTGAAGCTTTGAATCATTGAGGTTAGACCTATTTATATAGTGGTTATCAAATAACAATTTCACATGCCTTTGAAAAAGGCCCGTTTTATCAACACATTCTCACTCCGACCTCGTCACATATCGTCTTCTGGGATACTGTGTCAAGTTGTACCTGTTACATGTATTGTCTTCTTTCAAAATACACTTACGTTTTCACAGGAAATTTATCATTTACATACGGATTCTTTCAAGATAAGCGCAGTATGTCAGACGTTTTTTCCTCCAACAACTAACGCACGTGGTTAGGGTTTAGGAAAAAAGAACAGGGTTTGGCTTTAGAATCTTACGGGACGAGAACGCACTTGAGGGTGAAAGTCGGTGTTTGTTGGACCCATCTACCTTAACTTTAGTTCTTGTCCATCGTGTTTCCCCCTGATGCCGACAAGCGCCATTAAACTATAACGGCAGCCGGGCTTGTATCATGCTAATGTTAAAGGACGCCTTTTTTCGTTGGTGTCTGACGCCACAAGTCACTGCCCAAACACCGGAGTTTCGCCTACATCCTCCAACTAAACTCCTGTTCCCATTACAACTGAAGTGCTTGCTTGCACTTCAGCCCATAAACATTGGCTTTGCGTGCCGCTGTGCGCTTGCGAGTGCCCAATCTCCACTCCTTAGCTACTTCCATCATCAGCTCCAGGGATAAACAGTTTGCGCCACTTGACCCATTGGTCAAATGAGTCACTGGATTTACTAGCCTGGCGTGGCATTTTACTTGCCCTTATTGTTGAGCGCTGTAGTGGCTGTTGTTAGTTTTTCTGACAGTCTCAGTAGCATTGCAAAACCAGCCGATGATGCAGGAAGATAGAACACTTTCAATAAAAGCACAGTAAAACAGTTGGAGCATTTTGTTGTGGGCATTAAAAGATAGCAATTTCCCTAGAAAGTACTTTCTTTGTTGTGTCTCTGTGCTTTTACAAGGTCACTCCACGAGTCCCATTTAAACGTATAGCCGGGCACAATGCCATGGTACTTGTAATCTGTAACCGACTGTATTTGCTCCCCATTGATAAAAGTAGAGGTTAGAGGATTGCAGCCTTCGAACATCAAGTCAAGAACTGGCCCACGCTTCTCCTCTCCGTCCCCATGTTAAGGCTTCAGTTTGAATTCCCAGACCTGTGGAGAAATCAATGCAGCAGTGTCAATGAAATTAACTTCCCTCTACCTCTGTTAACTTCCCTCTACCTCTGTGAACAACCAGCTTTTGTGATGCCCTCGGGCGCAGCGGTAACACACACACTGTGGCTGTAAAGGTGTGAAAATAAGCAGCACGCTCGACTAACCTTGCTCAGATAAAAGTAATGTGACACAAAGTGTTTTTTCCTGTCACTTCATCCTGATCAGCCACTTGTTTGTCACAGGCGTTTCTCCCCCCAGGTGGTTCTCATTGCTATCATCCACCTCTCTTTTCCTGTGTCACTGTGTTTCACCCACCTTCATCTCTCTATCCTATATTCCTTACACCCATCCCTAAATGAGCCCATGTACTGATCCATCCCTTCTCTTCTCCTCTTGCTCTTTCTTTTTCGGCCCCATAATCCCTTTTTGCTCATCTCTGCCAGCACTAATTACTAATTAACTTTCATAAGGTCCCACAGCCCGAGCAAAGTCCCAGAGGAAAACAACTACATGGGGTATTTAATCACTCGGTGTATAGGTGCATACATGTGCTGACCTCTGCGTGTGTTTGGCTCACCTGTTCTCGCATCACAGTGTCAAGTGTTTGTGTGTAAGAATAAGAATATTCATCGTCACGGTGAGGAGGACAGAACAAGTGTAGAAGCTACAGACCGTCATGCTCTGCTCTCTTTTACCTGTACAGGAGGCAACACCATGACAACAGAGATGCAGGAGATCGCCATCACGGAGGAGAAGCCTTTACTCACGGGTCAGGCTGATGCCAAGGTCAGAGACGGCGGCGTGCACACGTACATACGAGAATATGTACACACATGTTGTACACACGGGCTGCATGCAAATACACACATGTAGGCTTAAATGTTTTCCAAGCATGGAGACACAGACACGCACACACTAATTTCTTGGTTGTCAGTGTGTAACCTACAAAATCTGAAACCACAGATTAACGGCAGAATCTGTGTGTGTGTGTGTGTGTGTCCCAGGAGACAGAAAAACAAGGCTCGGTTTGTGTCCTCGCTGTGCATGAATGCAAGCGCGCGCACTTTTGAGTCTGAGCGGAGCCTACATGTGACAACATGTGTTTCAAACACATGTGTGCACAGCCGTGTGTGTGTGCTTGTGTGTGTGTGTTTGTGGACAGCTGCAGCGCTGGCTCAGATCTGCCAGGTTGACGTCAAAGCCCCGAGGGAGCAAGAGCAGCTCCTCTGCTCTGCTGCGCTGATGTTGCCGCGCGGATGCAGCGTTGCAGAGCGGAGCGGTTTGTCTCTCACTGCTGACACCTGGTGGGTATATGGGGAAATAGCACTAAAAGATAGATTTCCAAAAGGAATAATGCAGAGACTGTCAACAACTCTCATTAGGACTGCTCTGATTCACCGGATGCAGACTGTGGCTATAAGCCTGTCACTTGCTGGTTATTTAAGCCTGTATTCTCCCCTTTGCCACTGGTAACAACAACAACATAACCTCTGAACTAAAAATGTACACGCTAAAAATGGAATGTTTCGATGAATATTTTGATCATGCAGTAAGGCATGTCCGCTTCATTCTGTCAGTAAATTGTCATAACGATCTACAGCGAATAAAATGACTTGTGATCGCACCCTGGAAAAGCCAGGCTCTGTCTCATAGGACTCTCATGCCTGATTTTGATCCGTTCTCTGACACAGCAAGTTGCCAGTGATGTTGACTTCACCTATGTATTCATCCATTTGACTTCACATGAGCTTCTGTGATATTGTCGTCATAATGTTTTGCAAGAGCCACAAACTGCTACGACATCAACTATGGTTTTTAAAAGGTCCAGTGAGCCCTTCCAGAGCTAAATTATAGTCAGGCTTCACCTCTAGGACAGGGATTACCAAATAAGGTTTGATTTTTCTATCAGTAAAAGTTGAATCACACAGCTGATATCGGCTCACTGTATTTTGTGGTGTTTTGTTTTGCAGAGATTTAGCTATTTTAATGACAATGCTTGCCTCCCGACATGCAAATCTTCCATCAAAACAAGCCCCCCTCACACTATTTTGCAAGGGCACAGTCACTACTTCTTGTGCTTAGAGCCACGCAAGACGATTGTAGTTGGTTCAAAGACATACAGACAAGTCACAAGGGTTTTTACCTTTACAGCAAATTGATAATGTGTGCTGTCAGACCTTCCTCTAGCGCTGACACAGCACTGTGGAGATAGGTCTGGCTTTATGAGACTATACTAAGACTAAAACTAGCAATACGTTTGTCAGTCTCTCAATAAATTCCGACTTCCCTACCCTGTCTGTGGCACTCAGCCCCAAGCCCACTGGTGCCTACTGAGGGTGTAAATATTGAATAACTGCTCACAAATACATTTAATTGTTATGCCTCCGCACCGGCGACAGCTGTAGCTAGAGGCATTATGTTTTAGGGTTATCCATATGCCCCATTCTTGTGAAAGCTATTTCACAAGAATGTCTTGAGGGATTTTTTTTTACATTTGGCACAAACGTCCACTTGGTCTCAACAATTAACTGATTAGGTTTTAGTGGTCAAAGGTCAAGGTCACTGTGACCTTGTCTGTCCCATTCATGAGAACACTATTTTAAGAACACCTCGAGGGAATAGACTAAACAATGAACTGATTAGGTCTATCGTCATTGGACGGATTGATCAGAGGTCGCAGGTCAAGGTCACTGTGACCTTGTGTCCATCTCATTCTCGTGAACACAATATCTCAAAAAGGCCTTAAGGAAATTTATTCACATTTGGCACAAACGTCAACATAGATCGACTCAGAGTCTACACCGTAGGTAGGAGTATAAATCCTGCATTAGTGTCAGGGTTCCTACGCAAGTATGGAAAGTATGGAAAAGTATGGAAATAAATTTGATCAATTTCCAGGTATTAAAAAGTATGGAAAATGAAAAATAAAGTATGGAAAAATATTTATGTTTCCAGACTATCACCACTGTTCTAAAATACTGTTTTCTAAAATAGAAAATTAGGTATTTCCAAAAATAATTTAATCAATCCGGATCGTGTTTTATGCCAGGCCAAGCACAGTTTGTGTGAGAGCAAACGTCTCAGAAAACATACCGCCCCTTTTACCTGATTGACAAGTGGTATGTCCAGTCCGCTGCCCCATGACCCTCCTCCAGCCCCCCAGGTATCAAGTTTCACTCCAACACTGCACCTTCGACAAGAAGACGAGTTTCACGTGGTTCACAATGGGTAGATGCAAGTTTTTGGATGGATGGCTTGACAATACCGTATATAAATACTGGTTGGCCAAGGATTCCCAATTCACACACAGAGCTAGATGCAAGCTTTGTGTGAAATCGTTTGACATTGCCAACATGGGGGAGAAGGCGATTCTGAGCCACATGAAAGGAAAAAACACCGACGTCTCGTTACTGCATCGCTTGCACCCAGAGTCCCAACCTTTTTGCCTCAGCCCAGACATTGACCTTACCTGAGTTTTTATTTACATGCCATTATGGTATTTGGCTACAATCACCTATTAAGAATAATTAAATATGATGTGAAATATGATACACTGATATATTTAATCAGATGTCACATATTCTCTGAAAAAAAAAAAAAAACGCAGAGAAGTCTGGAAATTAAAGTATGGAAAAGTATGGAATTTTGAAATTCCAAATGTGTAGGAACCCTGTAGTGTGATCAATACACTGCAGCTTTAATCCTTTAAGATATATCTTGATATTACACCAACTAAAATCCATAAAATATTGAATCTTATATCACAGTATTATTTTGGTTATGGTCCAGATCTACAACGGTGGAACACACTGTCCTTTATTGGAAATTAAAATGTGAAAATGTATCTATGAAACAAAACAGGAGCTTGTTTAACTATGAATCAGTGACAGTGACAAATACTCATAATATAGAGTGATTATTGTCGCCTGTAGCATCAGTTACAACATGACCCACAGGGGTGTGATGGTGATTGTGAGGAGGAAATGTAATGAAGACTGGGAGGTTCTAGGTTATATCCGAACCTCCATTGTTCACTGCGACATCCCGCCTCCACCCTCTCACGTCCAACATCCAGCCTCTGCCTCATGCTGAACTCCATGATCAAGAATAAGATTTATATTGATTAAACCAGTGACGTTTATAAACGCAGCCATGTGCCTCCTCCTCTCCATTCACCAAATCTCCAGGATGTCCATCTGCACATGCCCACCTCCACTTCAACTTCCCAGACTGCTAATTTCCTAAGAGCTTGTGATGCTAGTAATTCATTAGCGGGGAAAATGGATCCGATGTTGCAAATGAACACCCCATTTAAAGCTTCCCACTGACAGACTTCCTCCGTATAATCCCCAGTATTCCACAACCACCTGCTCCTCTGAAGAGATTCTCTGCTGCTTTAGTGGGAGCACAATGCCGCCCATCTTGCCTGTGTGGGTGGTAATTAGGGAGCAAGTCCTCGTTTAACATAAAGGGGCTGTGAAAAGACAAAAAGCTGAGAATATTCTCTCATATATGCTTTTTGTTTTCATTTATACACACTAAAAAGACAAAAAAAGAGGACAAAGGGACAGAATAGTCTATTTTTATGCTCATGTTTTACAGATTCTTGAAATATAACTATGAAAAGTGACTCAGATCACAAAATAAGAACCGTTTATGGAGACTTATGCAGGTAACATAGTTGTTAGGATAGCTGTTGATTTGAGTCCTTTTAAGAAAAAAAATGAAACAACTTGAATTAGTGCTGGACAATATGGAGAAAATGAAACATAAGGATTTACTGCTAAGTTCAGAAAATGACATAACTTTACTGTAACGCAGCCTTTAAAACCCGGAAAAGACAACACTTACGATATTACAATATCCAAAATCTAACAACATAATATCAGTATAATATCAACATATTGCCCAGACCTAACTTTAATCCTTTATGTTTAATAAATATGGATGTGATTTGATGTTTTGGGGAATTAATATACACTTACCAGCCACTTTATTAGGTACACCTTGCTAGTACCGGGTGGGACGCCCTTTGGCCTTCAGAGAACTCATTGTCATGTTCAAGAAACCAGTTTGAGATGATTTGAGCTTTGTGACATGGTGCGTTATCCTGCTGGAAGTAGCCATCAGAAGATGGGCACACTGTGGTCATAAAGGGATGGACACAGTCAGCAACAATACTCAGGTAGGCTGTGGTGTTTAAACCATGCTCAGTTGGTACTAAGGGGCCCAAAGTGTGCCAAGAAAATATCCCCCACACCATTACACCACCAGCACCAGCCTGAACCGTTGATACAAGGCAGGATGGATCCATGCTTTCATGTTGTTTACACCAAATTCTGACCCTACCATCTGAATGTGGCAGCAGAAATCCAGACTCATCAGACCAAGCAACGTTTTTCCAATCTTCTATTGTCCAGTTTTGGTGAGCCTGTGTGAAGTGTTGCCTCAGTTTCCTGTTGTTAGCTGACAGGAGTGGCACCTGGTGTGGTCTTCTGCTGCTGTAGCCCATCTGCTTCAAGGTTGGACGTGTTGGACAACCACCATGGACACCAACAACCATGCCACGTTCAAAATCACTTAAATCACTTTTCTTCCTCATTCTGATGCTCAGTTTGAACTTAAGCAGGTCGTCTTGACCATGTCTACATGCCTAAATGCATTGAGCTGCTGCCATGTGATTGGCTGGCTAGCTATTTGCATTAACAGCCAATTGAATGAGTGTACCTAATTAAGTAGTCGGTGAGTCTATTCTCTACTTGATTAGTCGATTAATTGATTAATCATCATATTTCATGCAAAAAAGCCAAACATTAGTTTCAGATTCACAAGTGCAAGGAGCTGCTTCTTGTCTTGTGATAGTTGACTGATTATCTCTTGGGTTTGAACTGTTAGTCAGACAAAACAAGAAATTGGGACTCAATCAAGAAAACAATCTGCAGATCAATCAATAATGAAACCTAGAAGTGTACTTGGAGAGCGCAGACCTCTGCCAAGGCTAAATGCTCTATCTCAGACTACTACAGTGAAAAATAATTTGTGTACCGGCCCCATGACTCAGATCCACTCTAAAATTAAATGGCCTCTCCTTTGGCCCATGCTACACCCTTTCACCAAATGTAATGAAAGTCAGGCCTTATTTTTTCCATAATCCTGTTGACAAACAGACAAACAAGCAAACTGCACAGAAAACATAACGTCCTTGGTGGAGGTAATAATCATTAGTTGCAGCCTTGGTTGTCGTCTCTCTTTTTCCTTGTGATGAATAAACAAAAAAATGAAGTGGCATCTCCCGTGGCATTTAAAGATATAAATATCCAACAATCATGTGTGCACCTTTTTCTAACAAGACTTTATTCCTTTATTTCTTACAGGATGCTGAGCTGGCTGCGAGGATACTCCTGGACCAAGGACAAGTAAGACTGAATACTTAAAGATTTTTTTACTGAAGAGGTCATGGGTGTGAAATACAAATAAAATATTAAATATAATCATTTCAGAACAATGTGATCAGTCAGGAATGAAAAACGCAAATTGCTTTAACAGAGGAAGAACATTCCTCATAGGGGTGCTAATGGTTCATAGTTTAATGATGATTCAGGTGTGTCACACTTCAGTACGTTTTCAATACTGCAAAAAAATAGAGGCCCCGAGAATCGTCCTTGATTTTTCAGTTTGTTTCAATGTGTGAAAACTAACATAAATTGAGCGTAGCGTTAATTCAGGCAGGACACAATGTCAAGCTCAGCTCACATCCTAGCTACATCAGCTGATCTCAAACAGCCCAGCCAACTGATGGAGCAGCTGACTGATGGAAGGGAGTCAGCTGACAGATCATATGATTCAACTATGCAACCAGTTGGCAAATCTCATTCAGAGCGCCCTATTTAAACTTCTCTGGCCTGCCTACTGTTGCTGCTTCCTCTGCAAGCTGCTTTGCAACCCGCCTCCACCCCAGCTCCTCCTTTTCATGCTGTGTCTGACTTATCAATGTCATTTCTGTTTGTCACTGATGCTGCTCTGTTCTGTTCCCGGGGGGTCTTTGCTGCTGCTCTCCTGCCTTAGGCTTTCCATGTAAGCGCATGGAAGGGCAGGGAGGTTTACTGCCTTAATGAGTTCCTTGTTTGCACATGGAAGGGCAGAGAGGAGTGCTCTCTCCACCTTAGGCTTCCCTTGTAGGTGCATGGAAGGGCAGGGAGGAGGGTTCTCTTTGCCTCGAGCTTTCCATGTAGGCGTGTGGGAGGGCAGAGAAGCCCCAGAACAGAGCCATACTGCCAAATATAATACTACAAATGGAAATAAAGTTTTCTTTGACTAAAGTGTTCCTGACTAAACTATGATTAAAGAAGTCAGTTTTTACAGTCGGACACTTGAATGTCTGGATGTTGTTTTAGGAATAAAAACAACAAGGAATAAAAAAAATCTTGGGGGATTTTACTTTGATAAAGGTAAAAAAATATCTGCAAGCTCACTCCAGAAATGTCAAAATCACACTTAGAGTTTGTTGTTGTCTCTTGCTCTCCAGGAGCACAATATTGAGACCCCACATGGTGTTCTGCACGTGACCCTCCACGGCACACGAACCACCCGCAGGCCTGCCATCCTCACCTTCCACGATGTGGGTCTGGACAGTGAGTAGCTCGCTCTTTGTCTCTCTTGCCTTTTTTTTGTTCCTGAACTCTTCAGCTTTTCCCTCATTGATGACTTTTACGTCTGATTCCTCTTTTCTCTCTGTCAGATAAGAGCTGCTTCTCCCCTCTTTTCAAGTTTGATGAGATGCAGGAGATTGTCAAGAACTTTACCCTGATTCACGTCGATGCTCCGGGGCAGGAGGAGGGGGCTGCTCCCTACCCCACAGGGTACGAACTTTATTGTTATGTATATTGACGTACTGGTTTTCCCTCAGTCCTGCCGTAACCTCGTTTTCTTTTTTTTTTAAGTAAACTTCTCAGAAACGGAAACAATCTTCTGTGGCCGGATTAAACCTAATCTCTTCCAAAAATACTTCACGTCTCTCACATCTCCCTCCTCCGCGGTCTCTAATACGCTCTTGTCAGAGGTTTAAAGAAAATCCGTCCTTTTCTCTCTTTATGCACTCCTCATTTCTTCCCCCCCTGCACTTCTCTAGCACTTCTCCTCCCTGTGTGATTATTTTACGAGCTCAGTAGGATTTTGTTTTGTGCATTGTCAGAGCATCTCGGCTGTGACCTTTAACTCCTGCTGGTGATGCTTGAAATCAAAGCTTATTCTCTTTCTGATCTTGTTTTTAATCTTTGTGGATGAAATTGTCAGCTGCTACATGTGTTTTAGAAAATAAAATCTTTCATCATCATGTGATCTGAGTAATTTCCAATCATGTTTGTGCACTAACAATAACAAAATGTTGGTGTTCTCATATTATGATGGTTCATTAAACTGAGATCATTTGTTTCCTGGTACAGTTACCAGTATCCCTCCATGGACACCGTAGCAGAGATGATTCCCTCCGTCCTGCAGTTTTTCAAGTGAGTTAACAATAATTATTTTTACATAGGAACACAATCATAATTTTATTTGGCTCATGCACACTGAAGGGGATTGTGCATGAGGTATACATGCATCCATTTTAACTGATTCTCCTTGTCATGTGTTATCATTATACAGCTATACTTTTAAGTCTGGTTTTCTGGTTGTTGCTGTTGTGCTGCTTGAACTCACAGTTGGGTCAGAAATCAGAATCAGGAACAGTCAAGTAACGTAAACAGAAGTTTTTAAAAAATTGCCCCCCAAAAAAATTAGGGTTTGTCTATTGGAACTAAGTCCTACATTTCCCTTTAGAAACAACTGCTCTGACTTCACACAGAAGACACTTGTCTTGCTTAATAAACCTCTGAAAGTCGACTTCCTCGTTTGCACGATCCTGTTTAATAAGAACCATGATAGCTAGAATATTCATTGTTTTTGCAGCAGAAGACTAAGCCTTTTGTCTTCCCCATCATCACATCATGACTAGGGCTGGGTTAAAATAATCAATCCATGCAATTCAAATTGATCTTCATTCCAAGGACCTGATATCGATTCATAATATCCAAAATCACTCATTAAATATGCGCTTTTTCCTATGGATGCATGAAGCTTTAACCCTGTTAATGTCGCTGGTAGTAAACTACTGACATTTTAGATATATTTTGACTTTGTTGTTTTAATATTACTGTTGCTGCTGTAGAAAGAACATTTAGTCATAGAATATTCAGTTTGAATCCTGCTCTGAATTTGTTGTTTTTTAAATAATCCCATGTAAAATTTACAGTATTAGCTCTCTGAGAATCTCTTTCACATACTAGCAAAAATTTATGTTGTATCTAAAATATCCGCGATCAAATCACATCTAATTACATCTTATCAAATCAAATTGGAAATCAAATCAATGGGAACCTTGTGAATCAATATCAAATCGATTCAGGATATCATTGGCGATACCCAGCCCTATTGATGACGTTACGTTACTTCACCTTTCCTTGCCTTACGTGCTGTGTAAATGTGGTATTTGCCATAATTCTGCCAGTATTTCCCCATAATGGCAGCAGGAGATCATTGTTTGCGTCATCTTGTATATATTAATGTAAAATAAAAACCATACTAGCTGCAACTTTTTTTTGCAGCAGCAGAAAGCTAAGGCTTCTGCCTTCCATGTCATCACAGTGTCCGCTCATAATGTCATCATTGTGCTACATTACGTGTTGTGCAAACCCAAGTAAAAATGAGTGGTGGCGTCAGAGAAATGAATGATGTATCTATCACAACACCTTTGCACTATGCTCATAAAAATGAGCATATCTAAAAAACTAATTAATCTACACAGTTCAAATAACCTATGGAGTGTTAAAAAAATATTTTGTTTATGTTTCTACATTTAAAAAATCTTTTTATTTTGTAAAATCTGATGAAAAAACAGAATTTTGCATTTTTTAATGACACAGTTTCAATACTCTTACCAATTATTCTGGTTCTTCATAACCTTTGAGATTAGGTTTTACAGATTGTGCCAGAGTGCGCTTCAGCATTCGGAATGAGTATTTCTGAACGCACCACTGACATCATCTTCCTCCATTGTCTAAAACAAGCCTAGCTAGTGCTAGCTAACGTCTGCAGAGAATTGTTTCGCCTCCAGCTAAGCCCCGCCCACTAAAAACATTGTACTGTTTACTAACAGTAAAAGGGTCTAAATATATGAAAGAAAATGAGTAAAGTATAATCCCCTTCAATATAGCCCTGCACACCTCTCCATGCAGCTCCATATACTTAATTTTAGAGTGAAACATTTGCCTTTAAAATGTGAGTAATGTATGGTTTTAGTGCACTGTATGTTTGAACATATATATTCTATATGTAATAATAACCTGGTCTGTCCCTCTGTCAGCTTCCGCACTGTAATCGGAGTGGGTGTGGGAGTGGGAGCATACGTCCTCTCCAAGTTCACAGTGAGTGTCATCTTTTGTTTTAAGCTTTTGTGTTCCGACAGCAGCTAATAATACTACACATTGTTTTATTCTGCAAGCAATACGGAATTAACACTCGCAGTCACTTTTAGACTTGTGAAATTTTAAAGGGGGCATTAAAGGTGCAGTGTGATCATGTGCAAGACATGGTGATAATTGTAGTTTAAAACATTCAAAAGATAAACTAACATCAACAGAAAGTGAAGAAGTAACAGTTTGGAGGTTATGTCAAAGGTGTCTTTGTATTGTGTTGCAGAGATATTTACTCAAATTTTGTGTTCTTTAACCCTGTTGGTAGTTGATTTATAGTTGTGTGCAGGCATTTATACGTGTGTGGTAGTGTGTCTGTATTGCACTGCAGTTACACCTCTAAAATGCTGGCATCGGCGATGGGGTTTCTATGCCACTGTGTTTAGGTTCTGTCTAGTGCAGTAAAGTTTGATTGATTCAAAATACACCTTAAACACATAAATCATTGTTTAAGAGCAACAATATGAAACAAAACAACAAAATTAGGCTTCAATATAACTCACAAAGTCACAGACAAAAAACTTGTCTTTTGCTAGACACATTTTCCCCACAAATACAACATGCTAATGTTTTTAGCACAAGCCTATGGCATTTTACATTGTATAAATTAGTCCAGCAGCTAGCGGACTTTTCTTCTTCTCATATAAAGCCAGGGACAGCAGCAACATTTAACAAAGGTAACGTTACAAAATTAAGCTTCATTTTAACTCACAAAGTTCACAGACAAAACACGTGTCTCCTGCTAGACACATTTTCCCCACAAATACAAAATGCTAATGTTTTTAGCACAAGCCTATGGCATTTCACATTGTATAAATTAGTCTAGCGGCCAGCAAACTTTTCCTCCACTCATATGAAGCCAGGAAAAACATCAACCTTTAACAACATTAACAAAATTCGGCTCTTCGGGTCTATTTTTGTAAGCTGAAACCATTTCCCTCAGTGGAAACAAAGCTTTGATTTACTTCAACTTCACAGATAAATACAAAAAATTGTAAAGACAATAAAGCCTCCACAAAAATAGTGTTTTAAGTCTTGTGTGTGATTTATCTTGGCTCCATATGAGTGGAGGAAATCTCCACTGGTCGCTAGGCTAATTTATACAATGTAAAATGCCATAGGCTTGTACTAATAGCGTTAGCATGTTATATTTGTTTGGAAAACGTGTTTAGTGTAAGACAGTTGTTTTGTCAGTGAACCTTGTGAGCTGTGATGGAGCTGAATTTTGTAATGTTACTTTTGTTAAATGTTGCTGTTGTGCCTGACTTTATATGAGTAGAGGAAAAGTCCGCTAGCTGCTAGGCTAATTTATAAACTGTAAAATGCCATAGGCTTGTCCTAAAAACATTAGCATGTTGTATTTGTGGGGAAAATGTGTCCAGATAAAGACAAGTCTTTGTCTGTGAATGGTGCGAGTTATAGTGAAGCTGATTTGTGTACTTGTGTTTGAAACTGTCTCTATTAAGCCATGATTAATGTGTGTTTAATGTGTGTTTTGAATCAACTAAACTTTACAGCACTTCACAGAAACCCTGCCACCGACTAGTGTTCTGTACACAGTTCTGATTACTGAAATAATCTGAAAACATTCTGTGTTGTGATGCTTTTCTCATCATCTCACCATCTGTCTCTCTGCCGCTTCCTCTCTCCTCAGCTTGCGAACCCAGATTCAGTTGAAGGTCTGGTTCTGATCAACATCGACACTAACGCCCGAGGATGGATAGACTGGGCTGCTCAGAAGGTCCGTTTTGTCTCCTTTCTTCCAGGACTGCATTGTGTTGTACACAGAAACGTGGTATTTTAATGTAGTTAGCACTGATGCGACTTCCCCATCAATTTAAGTTTAGCTGTGGATATGAAATTACACAACTGTGTGCATGGTCTGCGTCTCAGAGTAGTATTGATTATGTCATTGTTTATCGTATTAAGCTTACTAAATGATGAACCATCTTATTGATTTCTCTTCTTCTCCGTCTGTAGCTCAGCTCCGTGACGTCCTCCTTCACAGAGCAGATCCTGTGCCACCTTTTCAGTCAGGTATGAGGACAATCATGCAAAATGTGTTTTAAAATACGCCGAAAACGCAACATAATTTTCACAAATAGCTTTGGTTTGCTGCAAAAAAATCCAACCTTCAGTTATTTTGTATCATTTTGTGAGAGTTTTGCATTGCAGTCGAAGAAAAGGTCTGTTTTCTTGCAGGAGGAGCTGTCATCAAACACAGAGCTAGTGCAGTCCCACAGAGAGCGCATCTCCAAAGCTTCTAATCTGGTCAACATAGAGCTCTTATGGAAGACTTACAACAGGTAAACACACCCACAGACATCATTACATAAAGGCAAACAGACTCCACATCAAACAACAGCAAACATAATTTTCTCTTTTCCCTCCAGTCGCAGAGACTTGAGCATCGACCGCAACAACACCTTTAAGTAAATAACCTCGAAGCTTTCATCTATACACTTTATCTGTGGTTTGATTTTTTTGTTTTAATACAAACAAAAATGCCTCCCATCTGAACTCTATTTCTGTCATCTTCAGGTGTCCAGTAATGTTGGTGGTGGGTGATCAGGCTCCCTATGAGGACGCTGCTGTGAGTGTTTCGGTCTTCTTATGTCTGAAATGTCTCCGAATGAGGACTTGGCATGTTTTATGTATTCTTATATTTTCTGTTTCACATCAACACAAAGGGTACAAAGGGTTGAGTCTTGTTTGATGGCAGAGGTTTACTGTTTTTCCCTCTCTGACCACTAGGTGGAATGCAACAGCAAAATGGACCCAACAACAACCTCATTCCTAAAGGTAACTAAAGCTCATGTCTTTCTTTTTTAATCTTTCTCTCATGTTACCTACTCTTTCACTCTGACTTACGTCTTCTCTCGCTCCTCCACAGATGGCTGATGCTGGTGGTCTCCCTCAGCTGACCCAGGTAACAACAAACTGACAGCTGCAACAAGCTGTCATGTTAAATTGGCCATCACAATGTGGGCTGTCAACAGAGAAAATAATGCTACCACTCTAAATTATGCACCATGTTTGCCCAAATTAATGCATGAATTGATTAATTGAAAAATAAGAAAGAAACACATAGCATGATCTGAAACAGAAGCACCACGCCAGGAATAAAGTCTTAACCTACCACTAAAGTAATATCCCCAGTTCCCTATCTCCAAAACAACAAAAAAAAAGAAACCACTCAGGAAAAACTGCAGATTTTTCTGATTTAGCAGAAATTACGAGTGTTTTAGTTTTTTAGAGAAGCTATGTAAAACATCTGTGATTTACATAGTTGTGACAACAGCGTCTGGATATTAACAGTAGCCACAGTATGAGCGCGGTGCAGAGTAGCAGCACTTCGCTAGCCAATGGGATACACACATGCTAACATATACAAACAGCTGGACCGTCTACCACGACAAAGAACAGAGAAGCTTGAATTACAACACACACAGAGAAGTAGCTTGACTCAGGCCCAATCCCAATACCCCCCCTTGTCCACTACCCCTTAGCCCTTGGCCCTAGCCCTAGCCCTTGCCCACTACCCCTTGGCCCTCAAAATGAAGCAGCAATCTTTCCCTAGGAATTGGGACACCACTCACTATGTCACCAGGTCGGTTACGTTCACGCATATGTAACTATTTTAAACAGGAAGCTGAGAGCCATCTACATTTCTAACCAGCATCTACAGTGGGGTCTCCGGTTGAGTTCATCCTACCGATTGCGTTTGCCGCATTCATCATGCTTCGTTTGATGAACGACAGACGACAGGGGACTTCTGCTAGCTAGCTAACCAGCTAACATTACGAGGCAACATAGTTATACTAGCTGGCCTGTTATCGTAATGTGAAAAGTCCAACAATTTTGCAGAACAGGACGGATGACAGATGCCAGATAGTGTGAGCTAGCTAGCTAGCTAACAAGCAACCTGACGCCGGTAATGTTAGCTATGTATGAACTTTTTTCCCATCTCTTGCTCAGTGGTAGCCATGGCAATGTCTAACCCTCGCCGGCAAGTCAGCATCTGAAATCCCTCACTCCTAAGGGCTAGTTTCATACCCACTACCCCTCGTTATGCCCCCTACCCCTACACGCAAAAAGGAATTGGGACACCACTACCCCTCGCGGGAATGCGCAAATGTAGGGGTAGGGTATTGGGATAGGCCCTGATGGACTAAGAGTCTCATCCTACTCTCCAATGTGCAATGTGTGAGCTCAGTCCTGCGTGTTCTTTAATGAAGCAATAGGAGAAGATATTCGGTCTCAGTTAATGTAGTTTATTAAGCAGTAAAGGAATAAAATTACAGAGCTCTGGGTCTCAACTTCACATCCCTGACGAACAACAAGGGTGTGTCAGTTCACGAAGTCTGACCTCCTGTCCTTTCCCTGACCCAGTATATTTGAGCGTAACAGACTGTCATTGTGCACGCAAGGCACTGTCCTCTTCTCATTGGCAGTTCCACTTCCTTCTTCACCACACCACGCCCCTGCCTCGTGTTAATCTGACTCCTTCCCGCTGGCGGTGGGGGCGTGGTTCCTGTTTTGAAAGACAAGAGAACAACACAACTCCCTACACGTGCTGTACCTTACTATCTGTACATCACTTTCTATTCTTTTTACCATATATGAAACTAATTATCTAAGCATTGCGGTATGTGCTCCTCAGACTTCATGTCTCTTCCTCTCCTGTACTTCTCCACTTCTGCAAAGCAAACACATTCAGATCAGCTGAAATCATCTCAGTATTCTCATTGTTCACACATCTAAAACTTATATAGTGAAACACAACTTATAGTAAAACACATAACATCATTCTATTCCCAACAGCCCTTAATGTTCTGCTTGGGATATCATTATTCCATGATATCTTTACACAGTAAATAGTTGTTTGCTGATATATTAATGCTCTGAAAGTTGTAAACAGGCCAGCACGGTGGCGTAGTGGTTACCACTGTCGCCTCACAGCAGCACTCCAGGTTCCTGGTTCAGTCCCAGGAGGGAGCCCTGTGCGGAGTTTGCATGTTCGCCCATGTCAGTGCGGGTTTTTCTCAGGGTGCTCCAGCTTCCTCCCACAGTCCAAAGACATGCAGGTTAAATGGTGACTCTAAATTGTCCGTAGGTGTGAATGTGAGTGTGAATGGTTGTCTGTCTTTATGTGTCAGCCCTGTGATAGTCTGGTGACCTGTCCAGGGTGTACCCTGCCTCTCGCCCAATGTCAGCTGGGATAGGCTCCAGCCCCCTGTGACCCTCAAGAGGATAAGCGGTTACGAAAATGGATTGATGAAAGTTGTAAACAGAACCTTTAAATTAAAAACGTCAACTTTGGCTCCATAGAGCCTCCATATACATATACAAAGTTGGATGACTTACTACTAATGTATAAAAATGAAGCCAAGGTATCCCAGATACCGCCGCTGCCATCTTACGCTGTTGATGTTATTTGGAGCCAGATGGTGCTTCTCAAAGTCAAGGATGCAGGACTCCTTCCTAGCATTCAGTGAACAGACATTGGGACAGGCAAGTGAGTGCTCAGGTTTGGGTCATTAAAGAGGCCCTGCCTTCGATTCTGGCAAATTGTGCACAAAGAATTTTAATACCCGCTGAGGATACACACATGAATCCTTGAAAATTCCCTGAACAAAGGACTTGGTCCTCCACAGAATTTGAAGGATCCTTGACATTGGAACAGTCCCTCAGTGGGATTTGATGACGTAGCCTCCTCAAAATTCAGCTGTTTAAGGATCTTTCCTTGACTCTGAGAAGCACCAGAGTCTACACATAAGTGATCTGTGTTGTATCAAGTTCCAGCCCATACACCCGTCTGTCCAATCGTTAGAAGGGCCATTGAGTGCGAGTACACTGATTGATTGGCACACACAGCTGTGAATAATGTCATCAAACCCCCTTTTTACAGTGTCAAATTACTAATTAAAACCAACCTTGTAAGACACATACTTGAACATACAGCAGCATGATGAAGAACTACGTAAAGTGACAGAAACTATCTTTCAGAGAAGTTTATTTGACGTGTATGTTGAGTTTTTAGTTTGGCCGATGTCCCATTCACTAACAAAGAGGGGGCAGGTTCAAATAAACACAAGAAATTTGTGCTCTAGAGAAAGGATCAGCGCTCAGTGAAGACCCTCCTAAGCCCTATGATAAGCTATTGTGGCAAGGCTTAAATATACAGACCAGTGAGCAGTGATAACTAACGCATCTTTGGGGTCATCAGGTGGGAACCTCCTTTCACCGGTGTTTCATCTAGTTGGTGCCACGACACCTCCAGGAGGCTAGACAGTGATCTCTGGCGTCCCAGAGACACTCCCCCAATGCCAGCTCTCACTGCTCCCCACACCGACCCAACAACCTCCTTTACCTTACCTATACTACCACAGAGGAGGTAGACCCAGGGAGAGTAGCCTAATTAAGGCAATAACACTCCCCCACTGGGTTAGGCTGTACAGTCTACCTCCCCAAGATGAGCCCTTAAAACAACCTCCTTTACCTTACATTACACATGGCTTTCTCAGCCCAGACAGCACTGCCACCTTCAACAAACCCAGGCTCCATTTATGCAAGCTCCAGGTAGTGACAGTGCCGATACTACCCATCCTAGCACATTCACCACACCCTATTTCACATGCTACATACCATAACTCCAATATAAGCTAAAGTTAAAGGAGATAGAGAAGATAAACTCACAGAATCAGCAAACACACTCACCTTGCAGCATGATCTCTAACAAAAGGGACTCAACTAGGCCACTCCCACACTTAAATAACCTTCCTCTTCCTGGATTTATGACCAATACTTGACCTACACTGCAGCCAGCTACCAGGGGCCGATTGTTGTCTATGTCTGTATATGGTCTATCATTGGCTGTCACATTGGCGCCACATTGCCCTGTTGTGTAGTTCAGGTAATCATTAGTGAATGCACAGAATGTAAAACGCCATGTGTCTTCTTTGTGTTTGCAGCCTGGGAAACTGACCGAGGCTTTCAAGTACTTCATCCAGGGAATGGGCTACAGTAAGTTCACTTGTTAGGTCTTTTCATAGGATGTGACAACGATGATGTTAGGTCATGTTTACATCGATTTCAAATTTTCTTTTTCTATCCACAGTGGCTTCATCATGCATGACCCGTCTGTCCCGCTCACGCACCACCTCCCTCTCCTCCTCCTACTCCATGGATGGGTCCCGCTCTCGCTCCCGCACCTTGTCCCAGGGCTCGCAGGGTGGCCAGATGCCGCCCAGCCCCTCCCAAACGATGGAGGTGTCTTGCTGAAGGGAGAAAACAAAAAAATGATAGGGAGAGAGAGCGAGAAAGAGAAGAGGGCAAAGGCGAAAGGAAGGGAAAGATGAAGCATGACGATAATGTAGGAACAAGATGAATGGGTTACTTATTTGTCACTAAACAACTCCCATCATTCCCCACAAGAGCAGAATAGGACTAGAGACAGGAGGAGGGAGGGAGGGAGAGAATTAGAGTGATTTCAGAACGAGATAGAAACCTGTCTTGTACATTTTGCACCACACTTAAGTCCAGTCCTTCTCCTCACATCCCCCTTCCAGCTTAAAACAAAGTGGACTGGGCTGTTCTACTATGAATATAGGAAGTATAGGTCAGAAGAGAATAACAAAATGGGGGGAGGTGGGGAAAGAGTGGCCACCAGTCCTCTCTCCCTCCCGCTATTGGAGCCTCTGTCAGCCAATAGAGCCCTTTAATTTAGATACGGAGGCCTATAGTCCACACACCTTGCGTTAACCAATAGTAATAATCCTGAAAACGGTATTGTTGTTGATGCTGATGATAATGTTGTTTGATTATGATATTGAAGCTAATGATGATGATAGAAAAAAAAGTAACTTTTTCTCTTTATTACGCAATGAGTTTAAAACGACATAGATTAAAAAAAAATACCATACTATAGCAGAGATACTTATAACAATGTGTGTCTACTACTTTTTAAGCTAGTTTTTATTGTGTTATTTTAATTTCTTTAATCGGATTTTATTTCCGCATTTGTAAACCTGCCTCAGCAAACAGCTGCCGCTGCTGATTGGTTGACCCGTTGTGCGGCAGCAGCCAATGAGAGCCATTATAGTGACTACTTCCTCCTTGATGTTGCCAGGTCCTTTATGTCTTCCATTTGCCCCGTCTATGAGTGACTGTTTTGTTTTTCCATTGGATTTGAGGAGGTGGGCAGGAAGGTTTTTTATTTTAAATTTTTTGTTTGTTTCCTTTTTTTTATGGACTTGGAAGTTGCATGCCTGGTATCAGCCCATGTGGATATTGACTGGATAATATTTTTCTTTTATATTCTGCTAATGAGTTGTGTGAGTTCGAGTGTGTGTGTGTGTGTGTGTGTGTACTGTTTTGTTTCCATGGAGCGTTTAGCAAACGTGGTCTGAAGGTAAGCATATAGGTGAGACTGAAGGTGTTAGCTCCAGCTAGCTAGCGCCCTATCGTTAACTAGTCGCACACTAAATAGTGCTTCCAATATCGCTGGCAATCTCGCACTGCGTCGCCTAGTATCCAGGCTTGCGTACTACCCAAACTGGGGTGCATAATATCGCTAAGTAGCATGCTAGCATGGATATTGCATTTCAGTGTTAGGCGTGGCCAGAAAGGGATCACTGTGTTTATCACCTGGGGTTGTAATCTTCTAGCCTTGCCCGTGCATGGATACCTCCTAACAAACCCAGCTAGCATACTTGAGTTTCTGTGCGACGTGAGGTAAAGTGAGCTCCTCTTTCGCAACTAGCGGCTTTATTCAAGCAGTGGGTTCAAGAGAATCATGTTGCGGTTGTTGCAATATATGTGTGTCCGAGGAAGTAAATGCGAGGTGTATGGAAGCGCTTGTGTCTTGTAAGCACAATTGATGCAGCAAAGAGGGTTAGGGTCCTTTAGAAAGGTTTAGTTATTTAGTTTTGAGACCAACAAATCGCCCCTGTGACTTATCAAGACAATGTACCAGCCCCTTCACTGCCAACACAAGAACAATGTTGCCACTGGGGCTGCACCTTTTGGTACAGCCTCAATCATACGAGGCAAAAGATTTAGTCTTTTGTTTTGAGACTAAAAATGAACAGCCAATATCTGCACCTTGAACCAATCTGGAATTGCAGCGTTCTTACTGCCAAAACTGAGAGCCCACTTAATCTAAACTCATCATAAAGCTTACCACTGCCCTACAACATGTAGCCATTGGACTGTCTGTACTTTTAAAAGGACCCCTATTTGGACCCAATCAAATATCCTTGAAGCGCATGTGCATTTGTAAGCGTGCCACCTGTGTGTGTGCATGCATTTGTGTTCTGATGCAGCGTTGCATCTGGTTATTCTTTTCTTTAATAAGCAGTATCATTTTTATAAGTCGGTTGGAGGTTCCTTTCACATGCTGTCTAGTGCTCCTTTCCCAAACATGTTTGATGAAGCAGAGACGGAGCAGTGATTTGGACAACAGTGACAGGGAAGTCAGTGGAAGGCCTCAGAGAGATGTTAATGATGGTAGTGACGATGATGATGAAGGCAATAATCTGTTCTCAGTCCCCTCTGGCTCATCACAATGTGCAGTTTACACCTCTTGCATTTATTAAGGAGAATCTTGATGATCAGATTTGTGCTATAATGCAAAATGTGATGTTTTAGGCACTTTTGTTGCTGTCCAGAGAGCTGAAGTGTAGAATGTAAACATTTGGCTCCCAGACTGAAATTAAAACTCAAATGATCGGGCATGGGAGCATCTACCAAATGAGAGATACCAGATAGAGCTTGATCAGTTAAATTGCCAAAAATGGAAAACGAGTGGAACTTATTTTCAGAGAGGTGAGCAGGGCTGTGTGATTGTAAATGCTTGTCCATTTTGTCTTTTGTCTCTTAATTTTTACTTTGATCACATTTTACTTCCCCCCTCTATGTTTTGAAATTCAAATTTTTTTTTTTTTTTTTTAATCTCTGTGAAGTGTTAGTTTACCGTCCCAATGTGCTCACAAGTTAGTTAACCGTGTGATAGTTCTTGTGTAACTTTTTTAGCATTAGCACTGATAAGGGAGAATAATATAATTAACAATGGAAAAAAAAAGATTAAAGGTAAAGAGAATACAATCAGTTTTATTTGTGTGGCTAATTTCTCTGTGTAACACAATGAACATCCTAAAAAAAAAAGCAAACTTAAATATTAATAAAAGCTTAAGCGAAATATCCTGACTCCTGCGTTGTATTTTCAAACAGGCTTGATGTGAAAATACTGTGTATGTGTGTAATTTCTGTTGATTTTCTCACTTTAAATACATCCACATTCCCATAATCTTGTAAAGTTAGGTCCTGTTTATACAACGATTTCAACCAAAAACTGTAACCTTTAGTTGCATTTTGGCTGATCGTTCAGAGAAACAATTCTGTTTTCAGCGGATCTTTTTTGTGTAAAAACTGTGTGCACTACAGAGACAGCTTCAATTTAGCTTCTGGCTAGTGATGGCCAAATGAAGCCTCATGAACCACTTTCTTTATTTTCTGACCCCACCAGATGGCGCTCTTGGTTTAAAGATAAAGGCTGAAGGACTGGCAATGAAGTGTGCTTTCAAACCTTTGTTGAACACACAGCGCCATCTGGTGGCTTCAGAAAATAAAGACAGTGGTTCATGAGGCCTCATTTGGCCATCACTGCTTCTGGCCATTGGTGGCAGCACTGAACATAATGCTACTGAGCAGCACTCTGGTTCAAGAGCAAAGAAAGAAATTGTGCGCCATCTTGGATTTCATTCATTCATTCATTCATTCATTCATTCATCTTCTAACCGCTTCATCCTCTTGAGGGTCGCGGGGGGGCTTTCATGTCCATGTCGTAATATACTGTGTGTTCCAATCCCCATACTACCATACTACATAGTATGCCAGGAAAATATTTAGTGTGTCTCATATTATGGGAAATGCAGCATGCCAAAAATACCTGGATGTTCTACTACATCTGGTCCAACTTTTACAGTCTGCAAGCCAGCATGCTTTTCTGGCTATTATGACCCACAATCCTCTGCACAGCGGACGATACATCACATCAACTGACCCGCAAACAGATGAGAGCTGATTGACAGCTGTCAGAAGTTGTAAGTAACTGATGACCAGTCAAATAGTAATAATAGGAATATTAATTGTTTAAGGGATCAAAATATTCATAAATATCACCAACAACATGACATGACTATAAAAATGACTGACAGAGAACTGCAGATGTAATTTCACTATTGCAAATATTATGTTAGAATCTAAAATCTGAGCAGTTATAACTTAAAAGGTAAACTACACACATCACAAAGTAACATCAGAGCTCACTGGATTGATAATCTCTGGCGAACTCGGTAAGTGGTGTTTGTTTCCTGTCCAGGGTAATGGATATGAAAGCAAGAGGGTCAAAGTTCAGGGTGTAATGTTATGAGTAAGCAGTATGTCCTGACTGTGCAACAGCACATACTTTTTAAGGGCAGCTGCAGTACATACTAAAAGTAAAAACAAAATGTAGGCAATTCAGAACACACCCAGTATTTGGGCACTGTCTTAGATGACAAATTGAATTTTGATGTGAACACTGACGGCATCTGAAAGAAGGCAAACCAACACCTGTTCTTTTTAAGGAGGCTGAAGAGTTTCAGGAGATCTATTCTGCTTTTATTGAGTCCGTTCTTAATTTTAACATTGTCTGTTGGTTTGGTAATCTGAGCCTTAAAAACAACAAGTTGGAAAAAAGTGCTCAAGTTGTGCTGAAAGATCACTGGTGTTACTTTAAATTACCTACGGCATCTGAGAGAGAGGGTCACCTCTAAAGTTCAGACTCTCTATATCCCCTCCATGTTGAGTTTCAGATGCTTCCATGACGGCAGAGGTTTTGTCTCCATAAATGCAGCACAAAGCGTTACAGATCGTTCTTTGTTCTGTCTACTATCGCTTATCTTAACCAGCAGTGACCCTTAGTGTCCATGATTTACCCCTGAGAGTGTGTGATACTGAATACTGTGTGTTGTGTATTGTACTGTCTTGTTGTACTCATGACTGCTGTCTGTATCTCTATTTGCCCCTCTGGGAAATTAAAGTTTTACCTTACCTTTAGTGATGGCCAAATGAAGCCTCGTGAACCACTTTCTTTATTTTCTGACCCCACCAGATGGCTTTCTCGGTTTAAAGATAAAGGCTGAAGGACTGGCAATGAAGTGTGCTTTCAAGCCTTTGTTGACCAGACAGCACCATCTGGTGGCTTCAGAAAATAAAGACAGTGGTTCATGAGGCCTCATTTGGCCATCGCTACTTACCTTAACCATAGATTATATATAAAGATGGACAACACGTCTCCTCTTACCTCCACTGTACAGAAGTGAGGCTAAAGTATTCTGGATACAGCCACTGCCATCTTGCTGTGGTGGCATCATTTGCAGCCAGAGTCTGTGCAGTAGGGATCTCAGTGGTATCAATTTTCCTGCCCATACACCTGTCCGGCCGATCGTGAGCAAAACCACTGAAGGCCGACTGGCTCACACAGTTGTGAATCATGTTGTAAATCCCCATTTTATAGCACTAAGTAACAAATGAAATCCAAACTTATCAGGAAAGCAAACACTTGAACACACAACAGTGTGATAAAAAACTACCTAAAATGACAGAAACCATCTTTTGGAAACATTTATTTGATGTGTAGTTTGAGGTTTTAGTTTAGCTCATGTCCCTTCTGCTAACATGGAGAGGACTGGCTTTATGACCTGTACTGCAGCCTGCCACCAGGGGGCGATGGAAAGTGTGGCTTCACTTTTGTGGAGCTGTCATGGCGTCCGTCTTTGTTTACAGTCTGTGCTTGTAATTAGGCAGCACATGGAAACCAAACATTGACACAAAGCCTTTATATCACTCTTGTGTCCCATTAGTGCACATTGTGAGGACATACTTCTTGAAACAGGTGGGTTCACTTGGCAAGCAGAACAAGACCTTAATAGGGCGAGCTTGTACTTAACCTTGTTAAAGGCGACAGTACTGTAGCTACAAAGTAATTGCTACTGAAGTTAGCACCAGGCTACAACACAGAATAACACCAAAAATAACAGTTACACAAAAAGAAAGGTTAAATACCACTGTGGGGGATGTGATTGATTATTGGCTTTCAATCAGGAGGAGCTTAATCTCTCAAGACATTTTTTTTATTTATTTATTTATTTATTTTTTTACAGATGGATTTCCAGATTGGGAGAAGGTTGACAACAAAAGTAAAGGTGCAACAAGTTATTTGTTTTTGGGGTAAATGTGATATGACTGAAATGTTACTAGTAATTCGTCACACCAGTGTACTTGTTAATGTTACATCAGTCACGTGTTAGTGCCCAGTACTGCTGTTAAATCCACAAACTTTAATTTTGCCCCGCAATTTCTTCTGGAAAACAGTCTTTGAATTGTGTGTTGAACACCAGTGAAAGACTTCTTCAAGTTCTTCTTTAACCCTGATTACATCTTTACCCTGTATATATTTTCCTTCACCATTTTACTTGCATAAAATTAACACTGTGACAAATACTCTAGTGTACTCTAATATTAATGAGACCCACAAAATTTTATGATACTGTCCCACAGCCAAACGTGTCTAGATGACTTCAGTCCCCAGAGTAGTCAGACTGCAGTACCACCTTATACCACACAGTGGCAGAAGTGTAATTATTATATTTAGTTCCTGCTCAACTGTTATGCAGAAGTGTATATGTGGTGTGTTCATATGAAGAATATTTCACTACCTCTAAAAGACTGTGTGAAAATAATAAATGGAGTTGTCTCTTAAATCTATAATTACTAGATGTATAAGTATGGATTCATAATATGTATTTCAAATGAACAGTCAACCAGTTTCTGTGATGATAGCTTGATTTTTATTATACAGAATCAAAATGTCTTTAAAATTGTAATTTAAAAAAGTCAGTTCTTAGTCCTTCAAAGTGAATTGAAAATAAAACTTAATTACTTCATTAATCCTTTAGTGTCAATCAACAATGACTTTGCAGCTACACATTTTACACAATGTTTCAGGTATATGTTCCAGAAAGGAAAATATTAAATACAGTATCACTGTAGTATCAGTATCACAACATTATTTTGTCATCGTCATTTGAATGAATAATAATAAAGAATCAAGGGAACAAGTACATGTATCTTTTAAACATCAAATAAAAACAAAATATCAGAGAAAAAAAAGATAACAAAACTGAAAAACCTCCTTCAAAACTGCACTATGTATATATGTATATACATGTGTGTAAAAAAAATTACAATAATATTAAGACTTATTTGATTGGTGTCATTGAAGTTCTCCATAATAGAGATGAATTTGCAATTGTTCGATTTAACTGACAACAGTTAATACAAAAATATAGCATATTATATTTACTGCCACAATAGAAACAGAGCCTGCATTACTTAGCATCAAAAATGCATTAACAACTGAAACTAGGGTCACATGGTTTTTAAAGGATGTGGAATTTCCCCAAAACAAAACAAAAAAAAAAGTAAAAGTCAAACAGATGAACTTAACCTGCAGCAAACTTGAAGTAGGCTGTGTTTCTTAGGTCCAGAGTGTTTGTGGTGAACAAGATTTCCTTACAACACCATCATCTCCTCTATTACTTCCTTGATTTGTTTTGCCTCAGTGCTGAATGCAGAGCTCAGCGTATGATCCTGAGTAGTGTCTTTGCTAAATATCTACCCAGAGAGATCTGTGCTTCTAAGGTATAAACATGAGGCAGGCCGAGAGATTCAAGACACCTAAGTTCACTGACAATGTCAAAGGAGGGCTGACTGATGAGCTGGAGCAACTTTAGAGGGTCTCTGGAGCGGATGTGAGTCAGTGATTGAGTCCAAAGGACCACCAAGGGCAGAAAATTCTCCAGTGGTACCATGAAGTAGACAAGAGTCTCCTCCACTTTGACACTCCCACCAGAGTCTCTGGCCCTGTGTGCTGTTTTAATGGCCTCATTTATGTTTGCCTTGAAAGACAACAACACTTGGTGTCTGGCTCTCATGTGACTGTCAAATCTGGTGTCTGAATCACTGCAGAGGTTGTTGACTTGTGTGGAGTATCTTTGAGTGACCTGAATTTGTTCACAGTAGAACTCAACAGACTTGAGTGCGTTTTGCAAATCTTCCAGAGCTTGATTGATGCAGTTTGGATCCTGATGCCTATTTTGTTGGGTTAATGATGCAAAAGCACGGTTGTAATATGCTATTGCTGCCCAACAGTGGTCCTCCTGTATGGCCTTAGTGTACATCTCGATACTCCCTGCAAGATTTCCCTTTTTGCGCAGATCATTGCCAAATGCAATGTAGTGGTGCAGGTTTGATGAGGGTGATTCTCTGTTTGTGAGTTTTTGCCTGGCTGTTTTCAGGTCTTCACCTAGTTTGTGTTTTAAGTCAATGATTGAATCGTCATTGAAGTTTGTGAGGAGCCACATACCCCAGAATTCATTCAGTGCAGACAAATCTGAATCTGCTGGCCTGTTGTTACTGCTTTTGTACACCTCATCTAGTGTTTCCAGGTACTGACTGAAGAGCTCTTCCTTCTTCTTTACTTTAGGGATGTCACACTCCAAGTAGTGAGCTAGTCTTTTAGCCACAAAGACATCTCTGGCCTTTTTCACCCTCTTCATCTTTGAATTTGAGATTTCAGTTAAGATACGTAAGAGCATTGAAGACATATCATTAGATTGCTTGTAACTGTGACTTCTTTTGTAAGACCTCATTTGCATCACAAAAAGATGTTGCAGGTTATTCGTCTTATTCTGTGTGTCCCTTGGAACCAGCCATTGGAGTAGTTCTGGGAGATGGCCGGAGCAGACAATGAGTTGAGCAGACCCGGGGGATCCTTGTCTGGCACTACGACCAAATGCCTGGACCTCCACACGAGCATTGTCAGGCAGGAAAGTTTGCACAACAAACAAACCTCCAGCTGATTTTATGTCATCAGACACTTTAAGGTCAGTCCCACGACCTGCAAGGTTTGTTGCTATGATAACATCTCCACCCTGAAGCTCTTTAAAGACTTCGGAATTGTCCATGTTGTTGCTTATATAAAGCTTCTTGTTTGAGACTTTATCTCCTAGAGTGTTGTGGAGAACCTTTGCTCGATTGATGGTCTCACAGATGACCAACACAGCCCTTTCATCCCTGTAAAGAGTAGGGTTGGTTTGTGCAGTGACAATGTTGCAGATTTTCTCAATCCATTCTTTTTCATCATCTACAATCACACCTTCTACCTCAAACAGCTTTCTGAGTTTGAATGAAGGTATCTGACAGGTCTCTAAACCTTTGTAGATTTTCTGCAAAGTCTCAGTCTCTGCTTGTTGGCCAAGAGTCCCAGAGATTCCAAAAATCTGATCTCCATACTTGAGAAACAACCCCACATTGGACATATAGTTTGTGATGGCTGTCATGTCAGTCAACTTGGACTCATGTTTCATTTCAAGAAACTGCTGTAGTCCATCTGACAATACTGTGAAGTTCTCAATAACACCTGTGCAGCTGTAGTCAACAGGAACTACCCCGTGTCTCTCGATGATATATTCATGGCCCTTTGTCATTTTTTGTGCTTTCAATGCATTTTGAATCCAAACCTTTAGGTTCGACTCGACAAGATCTGAAAGGAAGCCAGGGACATAGAGATGACATTTATCTTGGTTCAGGTCACATGGTGTAAAACACAGGACATCTTTTATTTCTGCTTCCACAGCTCTCTGTACACTCTCTGTATCAGAGTAAATGTACTGACACAAGCCTCCACTGATCAAAAGCAGAGGCACCCTCTGTCTTCCAGTCGTTTCTTTTTGTGGTTCCTTCTTCAGTTCCTCTATCACTCCATCATCATTCATGCAGTGCAGAGCAAACTGGCAAGATGGGAATCTCCCCTCTACTGTCTGAAAGAACTTTGCCAACTGGTGAGCAGTAACACCTGCAGTTTTTTCAGGTAAGAGACTTGAGTTCTTTCTCAGGTCCTTGACCGAACCTTTAGCCAGTATACCTGTGTCCTCAGCCATTTGAAGGATGGTGAACTCGTCAACATCTTTGCGCTTTATGTTTTCAAGCACAACTTGGTGAAATGGGTACTTTCGCCCCACAGTTGTCTCTGAGCCAATCTTGTTGTACTGATTAGCAGTGGCCCAAATGAAAGCCAAGAGTGGATTGAGATGTTGCAAAGCAGGCATATCGCTACTAAGATAGACCACATGGAGGCCCTTATCCAGCATCAAGGAATCAACTTCATCCACAATTGCACATTCAAATGTTCTTTGCCCAAATATGTCTTTTCTTTCAAATCGCTGGCCTAGCCAGTCTCCAGCAAACTTGTTAGCAGTACCATACACAACCTGACACTTATAGCACTTTTTTAAAATGTCTTCGTCTTGCTTGTCAGTGTTGCAGTTGACAGTGATTTTCAAAACTTCATAAAAGTTTCGCCATTCATTCAAATCTCTCTCTGCAAGAACTGGTGAACTAGTGATGATGTCTACCTTTTCTCCTCTCATAGCTCGAAAAGCTGCAAACATTGCCACAATACATGACTTGCCCTCTCCACTGTTGACCTGAATTAAGCGTCCTGTTTTGGAAAGAGCCATGATACACCAGCTCACCATCTGCGTCAGTCGGGGTCTGAAGTGAGTTTTTTCAGCTGCCTGACAAAGCTTCAGCAACACTTGTTTCAAGTCACTGTGCTGTGATCCATCATTGTGTGAAGTTAGACCTTTGTTGACTGATGACACAATGTCTCTCACATCATCTAAGAGCTTCTCATTAATTTGATTTAACTTTTGTTGACAGATTTCCTCGAGAATTTCATCCAGTTGCTTTTCTGGGTCATCGGCTAAACAGTTCTTGAGGTCTTCATCTGTCACAGTCTCGTCTCGGACCAGCTCAATAAGTGTCTTCTTTCTTGTCCGACATTTCCAACTCGGAGTGATGTAATTAATCTCTATACAGTGCAACATCTTCAACATCCACGAGAGGAGCTGTGATCGGTCAGCTGTTGCTGACTCAAAACGCTTCAGAAGAGCATTGAACAAGTCTGTGGCATCTGCTGGGCTCCATTTGATGTTTGTAACCAGTCCCTGCAGCTTGTCGAAAAGATGCTTTTCATTATTGTCAGAAGTCAACAAACTCTGAAACTGCCGTAAAGCCATATGTAAAGCTCTGAGATTGTTCAACAATTATGCAACTTCAGGATCAGATGTGTCAGATTCAGCCATTTTGTAGAAAAACTGTCAAATCTGGTCGAAACAGAAATGGAAAAAAATGGATTTTGAGATCCTGACTTTCAAATTGTACACAATTTCCAAAACATTCTTTACCTAAAACCTCAATATATAATATAATGTTGTGATAATGATACTAAATGCTGAACATTTTTTGGTGTGTACCGAGGTATTGTTCAAATGCACTGACATTTTTTTTAAATGCAACATTTTATTCCCATTTTTTCACAATTGTAAAAAAGATCTAAGTCTTTTTCATGCACTCAGAAGAGAAACATTTCTCTCAAAGTTTGGTTGCAAAGTCCGTGCTGGTGAGCACATTTATTTACCAAGATGAGGCATCGACTTGACAGGTGGAGCATATCGAGATGCTGGTTAAACAGCGTCACTACTATACAGGTGTGCCTTGGGATGGTCACAATAAACTCTAAAATGTGCAGTTTGGTCACACAACATGACGCAACAGATTCCCACTGACATGCTGATTGCAGGAATACGACATTTATTGCACGTCTGTCCGTCCTGGAAGAGGGATGTTGTATGCTGTAAAGCCCTCTGAGGCAAATTGTGATTTGTGACATTGGGCTTTATAAATAAAACTGAAAATTGAATTGAATGTCCACCAGAGTTGCCCATCAACTGAATTTTCTTGTCAGTGCTATACACCATCTCCAATGTTGTTTCTGTGAATTTGGCAGTACATCCAACCAGCCATACAACCACAGACCACATGTAACCACACAACCTAAGACCTAAATACACTGCCTGGCCAAAAAAAAAGTCGCCACCTGGATTTAACTAAGTAAATAGGTACGAGCCTCCTATTGGATAATTACTGCATGGGCGATTATCTTTCAGCTGGCAACAAGTTATTTAACCCCAACTGGTGCAATGAGTTGCTTCTCATTTCCTAAACAACCATGTCGAAAGACACATCCCGTGGTCGTGGAAAAGATGTTAGTCTGTTTGAGAAGGGTCAAATCATTGGCATGCATCAAGCAGAGAAAACATCTAAGGAGATTGCAGAAACTACTAAAATTGGGTTAAGAACTGTCCAACGCATTATTAAAAACTGGAAGGATAGTGGGGACCCATCGTCTTCGAGGAAGAAATGTGGCCGGAAAAAAATCCTCAATGATCGTGATCGGCGATCACTTAAACGTTTGGTGAGATCAAATCGAAGAAAAACAACAGTAGAACTCAGGGCTATGTTTAATAGTGAAAGTAAGAGCATTTCCACACGCACAATGCGAAGGGAACTCAAGGGATTGGGACTGAACAGCTGTGTAGCCTTAAGAAAACCACTGATCAGTGAGGCTAACCGGAAAAAAAGGCTTCAATTTGCTAGGGAGCATAAAGATTGGACTCTGGAGCAATGGAAGAAGGTCATGTGGTCTGATGAGTCCAGATTTACCCTGTTCCAGAGTGATGGGCGCATCAGGGTAAGAAGAGAGGCAGATGAAGTGATGCACCCATCATGCCTAGTGCCTACTGTACAAGCCTGTGGGGGCAGTGTATCTAGGGTCTTCACCTGCAAGATTGTCCTTACCAACTGGAGTGGGCAAATGGCAGATGGCATTGTTTGCTAATGCTAACGGTGTAAACAAAGTACCCCATTGTGGCGGTGGGGTTGTGCAGGGCTCTCAAGTTTTGATCTCAGTTCAGAGTGAGATTTTTGCTGGATGGTGGGTTGATGGGGGACAGGGCACCGATGTGGCAGGCCTTCGGTATGGTAGTTTATAGAGGATTCAAATTTCAAATAAGTCATCAACCATCTATATGCACTCATCGTTTAATGCCACTGGTATTTTTAAATTAACAATGAAAAAAAAAAAAACTGTGAGTGAATCCCATAAAAAAGTTGACATGTGGTCTTGTCAAACTGTCAGGTAACAGCTGATACTCCCTGAGATGAGCTCTCATTGTTTTCCTTTTGTGCAACAAGTAATTTCATTCAATAGGCTACAAAATCAAATGATGGGATGACTTATTGACATGTGATAAGGCACCACTGTCTTGTGTGTGCACCTTCTTCTCAACGTTGTTGCTGAAGTCAGATCATCTGTACCTTAACCTTACCCAGATACAGCAATGCTATTTTCTGATTGGCTGATGGGTAGCTGTGTCTTAGTTTTATTGGCTTGAGCGTGGCAAGCTCTTGTTGAGCTCTATGGTACCCACAGCGTCTTACAACACGTTCCACTGCATATACAACATCGTAACTTGGGTGTTATCATAACAATTTTTTTTATGCGTGAGAAATACCAGGTGTGGCGGGTGAGAGTGTGAAAAGGTTAAAATGCGCGTGTCGCACTCTCAAATGCTGGTTATGGTATGGGCTGGCATAAGCTACAGACAGCTAATACAAGTGCATTTTATTGATAGTAGGTTGAATGTAAAAGAAACCGTGATGAGATATGAAGACCCTGAGCCCCATTATCATGCCGTTCATCCACCACCATGACCGCAGGTTGCAGCATGATCATGCACCGCCCATGTTGCAAGGATCTGTGCACAATTCCAGTCCTTGCATGGCTGGCACACTCATGAGACATGTCATGGACAGAGCATGTTTGATATCCTCTGGATCGGCATGGAAGACAGTGCGCTCCAGTTCCCGCCATTAACTTCACACAGCCATTGAAGAGGAGTGGGCCAGCATTCAACAACCTGATCAACTCTATGTGACGGAGAGGTGTCGCACTGCGTGAAGCCAGTAGTGTCACACCAGATACTGACTGATTCTTTGACCAAAAAATGCATTTCTGTGGCATTTCAAGTCATGTGAAATCCTAATCAATGTTATTTTTTTTCAAGATAAGACTGCACATTTTAGAGCAACCGTTTATTGTGACCATATCAAGCCACACTGGCGTAGTACTCATGCTGTTTAATCAGTATCTTGACATGCCACACCTGTCAGGTGGATGGACTATCTTGGAAAAGTGCTTACGAACCTGAATTTTAACAAATTTGTGACCAAACTTTTAGAAAAAGAAGTCTCATGTGCATAAAAAGTCTCAGATCTGTGAATTAAACATGTGAAAAGGGGAGCAAAAACAAAAGTGTTGTGTTAAAATTTTTGTTCAGTCTGTCTGCAGGAGCACACATTTATATTGAACAGGTTCATTCACAATTGAGTTAGCAGTTTTTATTCTCTGCTATGTTATTACTCCAACAAGCAATTGCAAAGAAATTACAACTATTAATTGTAGTATGTAACTTAACTTAACTTAACTTAATGATAATGTAATACATTGTGGTAGTCTGATACTCACCTGTTAACAGGATGAACAAGACGAGAAGCGAAGTGCGTTGCAAGGACACCAGAGATCATCTGCAGCCTGTGCCCCGCAGATTCTTCTTTTATTTCTTTTGTTTGTTTTGCATTTTAACCAACCTGTTAGCCTCTGCCCCGAGGGACTTTCCTGCATCTTTTGATTTGTCAGTGTGACTTACTGTAAACCAAGTTATTTATTATAACTGTACTGCTTTTACACAGTGGTGTTACACAGACACCAGTGGTAGTCATCCAATCCAGTTAAAGTGAAGATGCATTTATTAATTTTGATATACGTATCAATAGTAGACAGACATACACAAAAAAAGAGACCAATCCTATATCATTAAGGGGAGACACAACAAGTGAATAAGGTAAACTCATATCTAATAGATATCAGCATTAAACTTCCCCAGTTTGATTACTTATATTAAGATATCTATATTTTTAAGACAAGTTTCCTTAAATGTTATGTTTAAAGATGCAAAAGAGACATTATCTAATCAAATATGCACTTTTTGCACACATTTCCATAACAGAAATCGGAACTAAAATAAACCTAAATGTGTATTTTGGATGTTTTCTTTCCACTAGCGTGAATGAAGCCATTTGTGGAAGCAACCTAGCCGAAAATCTCAACACTGACCAGTGCATTAAAAAGGTATGTTTTCATTTTGTCCTTTAAATATTCAAATTAAAGTTTATTTTCTTAAAACGCACTTGTTCACAATGACTAAAACAAACGTTTTTGTTAGGGATGCGCGATAATATCGGCACGTCATTGGTATCAACCGATATCGGCTTTAAAATTAAGTATCGGAATCGGCCAACGTACTGATGATATCGGTGCGTCATCGGTAACGGCTAATATCGGTTTTAAAATGAACTATTAGCATTGGCCAACATGCTGTTTTTATTTTGCACAATGAATGTATATTATATACATTTAAAAGCATTGTATTTCATGTCTCCATCTGCTGGTGGGCCGTCATGATAAGAGTATGCATGCATAATATGATGATAATGCCACTACAGAAGAGACTTGATGATCACTAAAATTAGGTGAGGAAAAAGTGGATATATCGATATCAGTATCATTTATCAGCCGAATAAGTTGTTATATATCTACAATATCGTGCATCCCTAGTTTTTGTAGATACAGCGGTATCACTTTGTAGGTGTCCCTGTTGCCCTAACCATCTCTGGTTGCTGAAGGGTGTGTCACCAGCAGCATGAGCCACACCAGAGGCCTGACTCTATGGAGCAGGATTTGGCTTTGTGAGGTAACTTCAGGACTAACTGTGGGTTTTCAATACTATGAAGATGGTTCACTTCTTACCAGGATAAATCAGCAAGTGTGATGACGTGACGTCACATAGGCGACATGTAGTCTTTCTCATTACGTTGTTTCCACAGCCTTTAACTGAAGAATCATACAATAAACTGTCAAACTCTTGAAAAACATGAAAAAATAATATTTAGACCCACACAAAACATTTGTGTAATCCAAGGCATTTAATGACTGGGACCAGAAAATAATAATTGTCTCTCCATTGACTCCCATTCATATTTTCAGAGCCTAGAGGTCCAATGGGGGTCTGCTGGAAGGGGCGTGGCTTACGAGCTCTATAGAACAAATAAACACACACTAATACTCACTGTGTGTTATTAACATAAAAGAATGAATGCACGTTATTTATCGCTGATTATTTAAAGAATGAAAAAAAAACAGCTCACAGAAAGACTGCGTGCTCTTATTTTGACATGCGGAAATGACATCATCAGCTGGGTGATCACGTGCTATCCGAAAATGGCCGAGTGATACGGGTGCATTTTTGTTCAGACCAGCGGAAAGTTTGTTTCAAAACTCTGTGTGTGTAAAAAGCAAATCCACACGCGTACAACTGAGATCCACAAATGTTTTTTCGATTCACAAATAAAAACCGAGTTCACAAATGCCTGTTTGAAAGTTGTAAATGTTAGGAAGATATTCACAAATGCTTTTCATTTATTTGCAAATTAATTTAATGTATTCACAGATATTTTTTTTTATTTGTGGAATGTGTTTGTGTATTTGCAGATCCGTTTTAAACTTGCAAAATATTTTTGTGAGTTTACAAATCTTTTTTTGTATTTGTGGAAGGTGTTTTATATTTACAGATTACACATTTACACACAAATTGTCCATCTGTTCACACACATAATTATGAAACAAATCTATCTCCATATCATCTAGTCAGAGGCCAAAAGCGCCACCTGGGGTCTGTCTGTTCACGTGCCTTCTTGTTTTAGGGCCTAAACCTAACCAAGCCTTAACTACAGAGTTGTCATGTCATAAAACTGACTGCTTTTTTAACAGTGATTTGTAATGGAATGACGTCGTCCCGCCAAAAACAGCATCAGATCTGTTGGATTTCGAATTCCAAACAATCTGCTGCTTGTTCCATAAATTGATCACCTCCTGTTGTTTATTTTACCAGGACAGCCCCAGCAGACACTGGGTGTTCACATCATTACATGGGAAAACCTTTAAAAAATGCATGTGCAAGTAAATTAAGTATATGTAAGACATGAATTTGATCATCCCATCCACCTCTCCTCTGATCCCAGTCTAAATTGTTTCGTAGACGTGGACATGTGAATGGCTTCCCATGTTGTACTTCATTATGTCCAGCAGATGGCAGCAGACTGACCACAGCATAGAGTCCACTCATTTCTCTGTAACTGACTCACTCACCAGTGACCTCTGACCCCACGGCTTTGTACATGTCTTTTCAAGTACTCCTCGTCATGGAAAAGTTCTCTGCTCCTGTTTAAACAAGAAGCATGATGAGTACAAGAAATAGTTTTTTTTTATAAAGGTCCAGGGTGTAGGATGTAGGGGGACATATTGGTAGAAATGGAAAATCATATAATAAGATGTTTTATTTAGTGTATAATCACCTGGAAATACAAATCATCATGTTTTTGTACCCTTAGAAGGGGCTATTTATATCTACATATTTTATATGTACATATTTTTTCAGTTTCAAATAACCTCCGTCCATTTGTTTTGGAGAGAAGGGGATCTCTGCGGATAATTTAGCTCTTGGTATAAATCCCCTGAACGTCTGCGTCTTAAGTTGCAGAAAAAACAAGATGAGCCCACATTAGCAGGAGCTCGGTGAGCAGCCTGTCCATCACGTGCCCAACAACATTAGAGAAACACTGATTTGTAATATAAAACTGCTTTAATCAGTGTTTTACTGGTTTTAATCACCTGTTGTGTTTGTTCTGGAGAGGAGGAGACCTCTGCGGATAATTCAGCTCACAGTAAAAACCTCCTGAACAATGAACACTGGAGGAATCCTGACCTGGAGAAGCTTTCTGCAATCTGCAATCCTCACTGCTAGACACCACTAAATCCCCCTAAGTCTGACACACTGTTCCTTTAAGCTGAGTTTGACACCACAAACCTATTGAAACACATACAAATTACATTACTGTTGAAGCAAATAACTGAGAAACATGCATTTACAGAATTTACAGTCAGTACAAGTAGTACCAGTACAAATATAGTGTACAGGCTAACCTAAAGACTTATTTATTGTCGTATAAATGGACTTTAGTTTCACTGTAAACTGATGGCATTGTTGACTTTGCCTGTGAGTGTGAATGAAAAGAAACAGAATAACAACAAAAATATGTTCAAATCATTGCTGGCATAACAATAATTATATTTCTGACAATGCAAAAAATCTATATTTTCAGAGTAACAAACATGAGTTCAGTTTATTCTCCTTATTAGTGGATATTTAGGTATGACACCTTGTTTTCTGCTCGTTGGACAGAAAACAGGAAAGTGTGTTCCTCTTTTTATTTCCTGGTGCATCATGTAAATGATGTTCTTGTCATCAATAGATCCTTTCTGGACTATGGACATTTTTGACTTCAGTATTTTGATATTCAAATGCTGACGTCAGGTGAAGGCGGCTCAAAGAGAGCATCTACCTGGGGGACATTTTAGTCTTCATCAGCACACAAGGAGAGACACCAGAGTGAAGCGGCTGAGAGGAGGACAGAAGATGTAAGTTATGATTCTGTTGTGTCACTTTGATATATTATTTATTGTGTGTGTGCAGAGGTGGACAGAACAGTAATGTCTTTTTTTCAGTATATATTTCACATCATTTCAAATCAAATCAGATTTGCACTTTGTCTTTTTGTATTTGCCAGATTTAGCAAACAGCTCAGCTCATTTGTGACATGTTTTATAATCACAGTTTATCATTTTAAAGTTTTAATTTCATGCCAAGTTCAGCGTGTTTTACAAAGAGTGGACACAATAACAAGAACACCTGACATTATAATGCAAAGAAATCCAACAATGCTTCAATACTGTGAAGCTTTGTGAGGCCAGTGGACGTCTTCTTGCCCTGGGTTTTACCTCTCAGCCTCAGGATTTGGTTTATGGAGCTTTTTTGGGATGCATGCAGCCTGCTCTGCAGACTCAGGGCTGAGAAAACACTACGTATCTTCTTCTGCATGCTTTTGGATGTTAAATCTATATATTGAAGAAACAGTAAACAATTTAATTCTGCATTATCCTCTATTTTGTTTCTCATTCTGGTTAAAGAACCTGTGACGTCATCGTGTCTCACCCACTCCTGAAACACAATATGTTTTTGATAGTAGCAGTGTATTGTAAGGTGAATATATGAAAACCAGAGCATGATAAACACCTCTACAGTATAGTGCGACACAATAACCCTGGCATATTGTTTATTGTTTGTTATTGGCTCAGCCTGATACATTACATTATTTGTGTTTTATTCAAGTAAGAAATTTTAATGAGCTGGAAAACAGTGACAGTTTCACAGTGTGAGTCTGTTCATGCAGGTTTCATCCTAATTTGCATATTAGCTGCTAAACATCATTCTGCTTCCTCATAAACTGGAGGGGGTGGTGACCTTTGTTTGTGTGTGTATTTCTTGTTTTTAATGGACACACAGTTAAGAGTTAAAATGTTTATTTTTTTATTTTACTGACAATATTTGTTAAATCCATTGTGTTTGGTTCACAGCACACTGAAATATCAGTTTCATCTAACAGAGCAAAGATGCAGTGGAGTCTGTTTCTGCTCCTTCTGATGGGTAAGTGGATCATCTTATCACATATACAGCAGTGCTGCTGCTGCTGCTGCTGCTGCTGCTGCTGCTGCTGCCATGAAATGATTTCACTTAAAGCTCATTCTTATCATGAAATAAAGAGCAAATCATCCAGAAACTCAGAAATCTAAGTGAATAAAGAGGCGTGGAGTAAGTAGTAGGTGTGTACTCATGATGTTGATTTAATGCTGTCTGCTCCATCACTGCAGTATTTCCTCTGTTATTAGGTCAGTGTTCCTTCTTCATGTGTCACCTCCATGAGTACCACTTTGTTAACCAGACAAAGACCTGGACTGAAGCCCAGCAGTACTGCAGAGAGCATCACACTGACCTGGCCACAGTGTCTAACATGACAGACATGGAGAGACTCCGTGACTCTGCACAGAATCAAGATGAAGCCTGGATTGGGCTTTACAGCGACCCTGAAAGAAATGAGAGAGGGATGTGGCACTGGCAGTGGTCTCTGCCAGGGCTGGAGTTCAATGATAGGGAGAGTAGATGGCATGAGGAAGAGCCGAATGATTTATACAGCCCTGAGAAATGTGTGCAGATGCACAATCACATATGGTGGGATGCCCCTTGTTCTTACAATCATAAATGTATCTGCTATGATGGTGAGAATATATAACTAATAATGTTATTATGTGTATACAGCAGATCATCCTGTCTAACAATAGTTTTCGTTGACATATACCTCCTCTTTTTGTGTGGGATTAAGTAGAAACTTGGCTGATAAGGTTAAAAAATTATTTATTTAAAAGTCAACTGGTGTTATTTTCTATTTATTTATTTACTTTTAAGTAACATTACTGGTAAGTGTGGTGATAAAATGTCTCTTTCTCTACATGCAGAAATGAATTCTAATCCAGTCCTACTTTTAATGATGTGATCCACCTTATTATATCACACACACTTTGATCTTGTAAACATGTGAACCTGCAGTGGATTCATTTGAATTTATCTCACGTTATTGTTTCACCTGTTTAAATAAGAAAAAAGGATTTTTATGAGATGAAATAACTTGTAAACAGTGTGTGTTTCTTAGTTTGTCTGTTTATCCCACAGAAAGGAAGCAATCCAACAAGACATTCCATCTGATTGAAGACAAGATGAGCTGGCCACAGGCTCAGAGCTACTGCAGAGAACATCACACTGACCTGGTCAGTGGAGACCAACAGTTAGAGGACGACGAATTCAAGAGAGAGTATAGGTCAAACGAGGTCGTGTGGATCGGCCTGTTCAGAGACTCCTGGAGGTGGTCAGATGGGAGCAGTTTCTCTTTCAGATACTGGGATCTGGAGTTATTCAGAGATGAAGACAGCAGTAAGAAATGTGCTGTGACTCTGCTGGATGGAAAATGGAGCTCCGACGAGTGTAATAAAACAAAACCCTTCTTCTGCTATGGTGGTGAGTTTTGCAAGAGTCTGTCTAACAGTATTTGTTTTGTGCTACATATTTGTGTATGTATGTTGAATTCCTTTAATATATTCCACACAGGATTTCACATTTGGATTCTGTCTGTATTCTCACTTCAAGGAAATATACATGTGTTTTTGGTTCACAATAAATGCTTTCTTTAACTGTCCGGCTAAAGTGTCCACAGACTGTCAGTTTCGGCACAGCGGCACAAAGCACTTACGGTGTGTGACATGTGACATGAAGAAGACATCTCAAATTCATATGTCCATGCTCAAAATAGAGGACGCGGGTTAATAGTGCTGATTGCAAAATGACAGAACTGTTTAAGAATGGATTAATCTGATATCAGTGTGTTGCTTAGATTGGAAGCTGTCATATATTTGCATTAAAGAAATGAATCAGCATCATAGCAACACTGTCATGTGACATTATCTAATAATATTACCCAGCAAAGCTTCACACCATGAACCATATATGAGCCTCTGTTTCAGAGCCAACCACAAAGAAAGGAACAACAGCAGGTCCCTCATCATCCACTGTTACTGAGGACAAGACACAAGGTGAGCTCATGAAGAAGCTGCTATGTTGAATTTCTTTAATATATTCCACACAGGATTTCACATTTGGATTCTGTCTGTATTCTCGCTTCAAGGAAATATACATCTGTTTTTGTGAACAAAAACAGATGTATATTTCCTTTAACTGTCCGGCTAAAGTGTCCACAAACTTTCAGTTTCTTCCATGACAGATAAAATGATCCTGATCAAGGAGAACATGACCTGGGACGATGCCTTGAAGTACTGCAGAATGAACCACTGTGACCTGGTCTCCATCACCAACCATGACGAGCAGCGATGGGTCCAAGAGAAAGCCAAGAAGGCCAACAGTCCCTACGTCTGGCTGGGACTGCGCTACACCTGCACTCTGGGTTTCTGGTTCTGGGTCAATGAAGAGATGGTCACCTATAAGAACTGGGTCACAGGTGTACCAGCGGATGACTGTGACATGTCTGGAGCCATGGACAGAGGAGGAGAACATAAGTGGTTCAAAAAGAATGACAATGAGAAGTTTAATTTCATCTGTTCTACGTGCTAAACCCTCTATACTCACTGTTAGCAGGCCTTTGATTCATTTACTCACTTTGTTTGCAGTGCTGTGTTACTTTTGGAAACATTTAAACTATAACATGTGTTTGTTGAACGGCATTCTGGGACATGTAGTAATCCCAACCTGAGGGGGAGAGATGTGAAATCACCAGCAGACTTTTTAACAGCAGATTTAAATAGAGAGAAAGTAGCTACATTGAAGTCAGTTTCAAAGCAGCATCAGATTACTGAGGATGTGACCCTGTAAGTAGTGATGGCCAAATGAGGCCTCATGAACCACTGTCTTTATTTTCTGAAGCCACCAGATGGCGCTGTGTGTTCAACAAAGGTTTGAACATTGCAAGTCCTTCAGCCTTTATCTTTAAACCAAGAGCACCATCTGGTGGGGTGAGAAAATAAAGAAATTGGTTCATGAGGCTTCATTTGGCCATCACTACTGTAATGGCACCTGAATTATCACTATTTGTTATTTTCTCGAGTTGTTGTTGTATTTTATTTCTCTTAAAGTGTGGGTGTTAGAAAGGCTTGAACTATACTGGGACTGTGAGAATACGGAGTAACGTCATATATCATATATCGGACGAGCGTCATATATCCACCAGCCTAAGACAGAGAAGTTAACTCTCAGTTACAATCGAGCTTTAATTCATCTTTTGAGGTTGTATTTAGTTTTCTGTATAATTCACAGTGTGTATGGTCGACATCTTTATGGTAGGAACTGGAATGAATACACCAGTCTACAGTGTACTGGTTTGATTTTGCTTTATGTATTCAAATATGGAACATTTTACTATATTTTCAGGTTTTGATAAAGATCTGGTGATGGTTATATTATGTAAAATCTTTGTCTTTGATTATCACATTTTTGGAGTTTGATGTAAACAGATAATTTCTCTCTCTGAAGCTGAATAAAGTGTTAAAAGACAGAGTGGTCCTCTCTTTTTTTAACTTGAACAAAAGCTTATTTAACCCAAACTATTCTTTACTTAAACATTGTTTTTGTGCTTTAACGTAACCGAACTTTAACTACATTATAAAACTGATTGGTATTTTAACAGTGATTTGTAACAGAATGATGTCGTCCTGCCAAAAACAGCATCAGATCAGAAAACACTTCTAAACAAACTGCTGTTCATGATGTTTGTTTCATAAAACAATCACTTCCTGTTGTTTATTTTACAAGAAGAGACCCAGCAGACTCTGGATGTTCACATTATAATGTGTATAATATGTATAATTCATGATTATTATTATACCATACACCTAGTGATGGCCAAATGAAGCCTCACAAACCAATTTCTTTAGTTTCTGACCCCACCATATGGCACTCTTGGTTTAAAGATAAAGCAGTTGCAATCAAGTGTGCTTTCAAACCTTTGTTGAACAGACAGCGCCATCTGGTGGCTTCAGAAAATAAAGACAGTGGTTCATGAGACTTCATTTAGCCATCACCACATACACCTCTCCCCTGATCCCAGTCTAAATTTCATCATGCTAAATTATGCTTCCTCGCCTCCTCTCTCCTCCCATGACCTGGAAATAGTTCGCTCTCAACACGTCTCCTCTTACCTCCACTGTACAGAAGTGAGGCTAAAGTATTCTGGATACAGCCACTGCCATCTTGCTGTGGTGGCATCATTTGCAGCCAGAGTCTGTGCAGTAGGGATTTCGGTGGTATCAAGTTTCCTGTCCATACACTTGTCCGGCCGATCGCGAGCAAAACCACTGAACGCGATCCCACTGACTGGCTCATACAGTTATGAATCATGTTGTAAATCCCCATTTTATAGCACTAAGTAACTAATGAAATCCAAACTTATTAGGAAAGCAAACACTTGAACACACAACAGTGTGATACAAACTACCTAAAATGACAGAAACCATCTTTTGGAAAAATGTATTTGATGTGTACTTTGAGGTTTTAGTTTAGCTCATGTCCCTTCTGGAGAGGGCTGGCTTTATGACCTGTACTGCAGCCTGCCACCAGGGGGCGATGGAAAGTTTGGCTTCACTTTTGTGGAGCTGTCACGTCGTCCATCTTTGTTTACAGTCTGTGGTTGTAATTAAGCAGCACATGGAAACAGTGGAAATTGAAAATGTAAAGACATACTCATATCTTTTAATTCCACCTGTGTTGAACAACAAACTTCTTCAAGTTCTTCTTTAACCCTGACTACATCTTTATCTATCTGTTCACATGAACAATATTTCACTATCTCTCAAAACTGTGTGAAAATAATAAATGGAGTTGTTTCTTAAATCTATAATTACTAGATGTGTAAGTATAGTTTTGTAATATGTATTTCAAATGAACAGTCAACCAGTTTCTGTGATGATAGCTTGATTTTTATTATACAGAATCAAAATGTCTTTAAAATTGTAATTTAAAAAAGTCAGTTTTTAGCTCTTCAAAAATGTAAACTTTAATTGAATTAAAAAAAAACTTAATTACTTCATTAATCCTTTTGTGTCAATCAACAATCAATCTGGAAATCCATCGGTAAAAAAAAATAATAATTTTTTTCTTCCTTTACCTCTGGAGGCACAGCCCGGAGTTTTTTTACTAATCGTAAGTGAAGGGGCCTCACTCCCTTCACTTCCGGCGGTGCCCCCAGAGAATCGCTGTGTTGTTTACAAATACTTCCCAGCAGAGTTTAGCTATATATCACATTTTTCACGTCACTATATCACCGTGTAGACTAATCTGATGTTTGTTAAGTCTATAAACACAATGACTGAATAAACGTTACTATTTCTGTGTGCACGTAATTAATATGGTTATCGTAGATTAGCTGGGCTAACCGTTAGCTGTTAACGTTAGCCGTTAGCGTTGTCTATAACCATAGACTGTATAAAAATAAGGTAATAACTCAATAAACGGTCCGTGAAAAAAATATTTTTTCCAGCGGATATCTTAGTTACAACATGATTGAGCTAGCAAAGCAGTTTTGTGTTGTTATGTGTGGTATTTATTCAGTTATGGGAAATCACGATGTCTAGAAAGCATCAGCTGACAGGGACAGTTAGCAAAGCTAACATCAGGACGTTATCTGTTAAAAGCCTCCCGTTGCCGGATACGACATGAAACTACTCCAGTTAGCTCAATCATGTTGTAACTAAGACATCCGCTGGAAAAAAGATTTTTTTCACGTTGACGAGACGGTATTAATGGAGTGGTCGCTATGGACGCTGAGCTTGCTGTTTCTGTAGGTACACATTTCCTGGGGACACCTGCACGTCTCGGCCATGCCCCCTCCATTGTGATTGGCTAAAGCGCAGCATGTTCAGACTCAAAGCCCCACCCCCCCAGTCGTCTTTCACACAGGGCTACTGACAGATTCTACAATGTAGATTGCAGAATCTGTCTTGAGAGATTAATCAACAATGACTTTGCAGCTACACATTTTACACAATGTTTCAGGTATATGTCCCAAAAAGTAAAACATTAAATACAGTATCACTGTAGTATCAGTATCACAACATTATTTTGTCATCGTCATTTGAATGAATAATAATAAAGAATCAAGGGAACAAGTACATGTATCTTTTAAACATCAAATAAAAACAAAATATAGGAAAAAATAGAGCAAAACTGGAAAACCTCCTTCAAAACTGCACTATGTATATATGCGTGTGTGTAAAAACATTTACAATAATATTAAGACTTATTTGATTGGTGTCATTGAAGTTCTCCATAATAGAGATTAATCTGCTATTGTTCGATTCAACTGACAACAGTTAATACAAAAATATAGCATATTATATTTACTGCCACTGTAGAAACAGAGCTTGCATTACTTAGCATCAAAAATATATTAACAACTGAAACTAGGATGAAACTTGCAAAAAAAAATTAAAGAAAGATGAAACTTAACCTGCAGCAAACTTGAAGTAGGCTGTGTTTCTTAGGTCCAGAGTGTTTGTGGTGAACAAGATTTCCTTACAACACCATCATCTCCTCTATTACTTCCTTGATTTGTTTTGCCTCAGCGCTGAATGCAGAGCTCAGCGTATGATCCTGAGTAGTGTCTTTGCTAAATATCTACCCAGAGAGATCTGTGCTTCTAAGGTATAAACATGAGTCAGGCCCATAGATTCAAGACACCTAAGTTCACTGACAATGTCAAAGGAGGGATGACTGATGAGCTGGAGCAACTTTAGAGGGTCTCTGGAGCAGATGTGAGTCAGGGATTGAGTCAAAAGGACTGCCAAGGACAGAAAATTCTCCAGTGGTACCATGAAGTAGACAAGAGTCTCCTCCACTTTGACACTCCCACCCAAGTCTCTGGCCCTGTGTGCTGTTTTAATGGCCTCATTTATGTTTGCCTTGAAAGACAACAACACTTGGTGTCTGGCTCTCATGTGACTGTCAAATCTGGTGTCTGAATCACTGCAGAGGTTGTTGACTTGTGTGGAGTATCTTTGAGTGACCTGAATTTGTTCACAGAAGAACTCAACAGACTTGAGTGCGTTTTGCAAATCTTCCAGAGCTTGATTGATGCAGTTTGGATCCTGATGCCTGTCCTTGGCTAAAGATGCAAAAGCACGGTTATAATATGCAACGGCTGCCCAACAGTGGTCCTCCTGTATGGCCTTAGTGTACATCTCGATACTCCCTGCAAGATTTCCCTTTTTGCGCAGATCATTGCCAAATGCAATGTAGTGGTGCAGGTTTGATGAGGGTGATTCTCTCTTTGTGAGTTTTTGCTTGGCTGTTTTCAGGTCTTTACCTAGTTTGTGTTTTAAGTCCATGATTGATTCGTTCTCATTGAAGTTTGTGAGGAGCCACATACCCCAGAATTCATTCAGTGCAGACAAATCTGAATCTGCTGGCCTGTTGTTACTGCTTTTGTACACCTCATCTAGTGTTTCCAGGTACTGACTGAAGAGCTCTTCCTTTTTCTGTATCTTTGGGATTTCACACTCCAAGTAGTGAGCTAGTGTTTTTTCCACAGAGTCATTTCTGGTGTCTTTAACTGTCTTTGTTTCTGAATCAGAGGTTTTTGTCAAAAACCTCAAAGATTCAGGTACTTTATCACTGGGGCTTTTTTGGTACGATCTGAGTTGCACTACAAAAAGATGTCGATAAACTAGCATGTCATTAGTTGTATTTTCCAGAAAAGATCGATGTTTGCCTAATAAAGCCAACAATTTGGATAATTCTGACAGATGGCTGGAGCAGACAATGAGTTGAGCAGACCCAGGAGATCCTTGTCTGGCAGTGCGACCAAATGCCTGGGCCTCCACACGAGCATTCTTTGGCAAGAAGGTCTGCACAACAAACAAACCTCCAGCTCTCTTTACCTGATCAGAGACCTGAAGGTCTGTCCCACGACCTGCAAGGTTTGTTGCTATGATGACGTCTCCTGCTTCAAGTTTCTTGGCAAAGATTGCAGTATTGTCCATGTTGTTGCTTATGTAAAGCTTCTTGTTTGAGACTTTATCTCCTAGAGTGTTGTGGAGAACCTTTGCTTGATTGATGGTCTCACAGATGACCAACGCAGCCCTTTCATCCCTGTAAAGAGTAGGGTTGGTTTGTGCAGTGACAATGTTGCAGATTTTCTCAATCCATTCTTTTTCATCATCTACAATCACACCTTCTACCTCAAACAGCTTTCTGCGTTTGAATGAAGGTATCTGACAGGTCTTTAAACCTTTGTAGATTTTCTGCAAAGTCTCAGTCTCTGCTTGTTGGCCAAGAGTCCCAGAGATTCCAAAAATCTGATCTCCATATTTTTGCAACAAGCCAACATTGGACATATAGTTTGTGATGGCTGTCATGTCACTCAGCTTGGACTTTGCATGTTTCATTTCAATGAACTGTTGTAGTCCATCTGTCCATTTCATGTTGTTTTCAACAACACCTGTGCAGCTGTAGTCAACAGGCACAATCCCATGTTCCTCAATGATATATTCATGGCCCATTGTCATGGTTTGTGCATAGAATGCATTTTCAATCCAAACCTTGAGTTTAGATTTGACCAGATCTGACAGAAAGCCTGGGACATAGAAGCGGCATTTATCTTGGTTCAGGTCACATGGTGTAAAATACAGGACATCTTTTATTTCTGCTTCCACAGCTCTCTGTACACTCTCTGTATCAGAGTAAATGTACTGACACAAGCCTCCACTGATCAAAAGCAGAGGCACCCTCTGTCTTCCAGTCGTTTCTTTTTGTGGTTCCTTCTTCAGTTCCTCTATCACTCCATCATCATTCATGCAGTGCAGAGCAAACTGGCAAGATGGGAATCTCCCCTCTACTGTCTGAAAGAACTTTGCCAACTGGTGAGCAGTAACACCTGCAGTTTTTTCAGGTAAGAGACTTGAGTTCTTTCTCAGGTCCTTGACTGAACCTTTTGCCAGTATACCTGTGTCCTCAGCCATTTGAAGGATGGTGAACTCGTCAACATCTTTGCGCTTTATGTTTTCAAGCACAACTTGGTGAAATGGGTACTTTCGCCCCACAGTTGTCTCTGAGCCAATCTTGTTGTACTGATTAGCAGTGGCCCAAATGAAAGCCAAGAGTGGATTGAGATGTTGCAAAGCAGGCATATCGCTACTAAGATAGACCACATGGAGGCCCTTATCCAGCATCAAGGAATCAACTTCATCCACAATTGCACATTCAAATGTTCTTTGCCCAAATATGTCCATTCTATTAAAGTGGTGACGAAGCCAGTCTCCAGCAAACTCTTCCACAGTACCATACACAACCTGACACTTATAGCACTTTTTTAAGTCTTTGGCTTGTTTGTCAGTGTTGCAGTCGACGCTGATTTTCAAAACTTCATAAAAGTCTTGCCATTCTTTCAAATCTCTCTTTGCGAGAACTGATGAGCTGGACATGATGTCTACCTTTTCTCCTCGCAAGGCTCAAAAAGCGGCAAACATTGCCACAATACATGACTTCCCCTCTCCAGTGCCAACTTGAATTAGCCGTCCTGTTTTGGAAAGAGCCATGATACACCAGCTCACCATCTGCGTCAGTCGGGGTCTGAAGTGAGTTTTTTCAGCTGCCTGACAAAGCTTCAGCAACACTTGTTTCAAGTCACTGTGCTGTGATCCATCATTGTGTGAAGTTAGACCTTTGTTGACTGATGACACAATGTCTCTCACATCATCTAAGAGCTTCTCATTAATTTGATTTAACTTTTGTTGACAGATTTCCTCGAGAATTTCATCCAGTTGCTTTTCTGGGTCATCGGCTAAACAGTTCTTGAGGTTTTCATCTGTCACAGTCTCGTCTCGGACCAGCTCAATAAGTGTCTTCTTTCTTGTCCGACATTTCCAACTCGGAGTGATGTAATAAATCTCTATGCAGTGCAACATCTTCAACATCCATGAGAGGAGCTGTGATCGGTCAGTTGTTGTTGACTCAAAACGCTTCAGAAGAGCATTGAACAAGTCTGTGGCATCTGCTGGGCTCCATTTGATGTTTGTAACCAGTCCCTGCAGCTTGTCGAAAAGATGCTTTTCATTATTGTCAGAAGTCAACAAACTCTGATTAATACATAAAGCTCTGAGTGTGTTCAACAAATCTGCGACTTCAGGATCAGATGTGTCAGATTCAGCCATTTTGTAGAAAAACTGTCAAATCTGGTCGAAACAGAAATGGAAAAAAATGGATTTTGAGATTCTGACTTTCAAATTGTACACAATTTCCAAAACATTCTTTACCTAAAACCTCAATATATAATATAATGTTGTGATAATGATACTAAATGCTGAACATTTTTTGGTGTGTACCGAGGTATTGTTCAAATGCGCTGACATTTTTTTTAAATGCAACATTTTATTCCCATTTTTTCACAATTGTAAAAAAGATCTAAGTCTTTTTCATGAACTCAGAGGAGAGACATTTCTCTCAAAGTTTGGTTGCAAAGTCCGTGCTGGTGAGCACATTTATTTACCAAGATGAGGCATCGACTTGACAGGTGGAGCATATCGAGATGCTGGTTAAACAGCGTCACTACTATACAGGTGTGCCTTGGGATGGTCACAATAAACTCTAAAATGTGCAGTTTGGTCACACAACATGACGCAACAGATTCCCACTGACATGCTGATTGCAGGAATACGACATTTATTGCACGTCTGTCCGTCCTGGAAGAGGGATGTTGTATGCTGTAAATCCCTCTGAGGCAAATTGTGATTTGTGACATTGGGCTTTATAAATAAAACTGAAAATTGAATTGAATGTCCACCAGAGTTGCCCATCAACTGAATTTTCTTGTCAGTGCTATACACCATCTCCAATGTTGTTTCTGTGAATTTGGCAGTACATCCAACCAGCCATACAACCACAGACCACATGTAACCACACAACCTAAGACCTAAATACACTGCCTGGCCAAAAAAAAAGTCGCCACCTGGATTTAACTAAGCAAATAGGTACGAGCCTCCTATTGGATAATTACTGCATGGGCGATTATCTTTCAGCTGGCAACAAGTTATTTAACCCCAACTGGTGCAATGAGTTGCTTCTCATTTCCTAAACAACCATGTCGAAAGACACATCCCGTGGTCGTGGAAAAGATGTTAGTCTGTTTGAGAAGGGTCAAATCATTGGCATGCATCAAGCAGAGAAAACATCTAAGGAGATTGCAGAAACTACTAAAATTGGGTTAAGAACTGTCCAACGCATTATTAAAAACTGGAAGGATAGTGGGGACCCATCGTCTTCGAGGAAGAAATGTGGCCGGAAAAAAATCCTCAATGATCGTGATCGGCGATCACTTAAACGTTTGGTGAGATCAAATCGAAGAAAAACAACAGTAGAACTCAGGGCTATGTTTAACAGTGAAAGTAAGAGCATTTCCACACGCACAATGCGAAGGGAACTCAAGGGATTGGGACTGAACAGCTGTGTAGCCTTAAGAAAACCACTGATCAGTGAGGCTAACCGGAAAAAAAGGCTTCAATTTGCTAGGGAGCATAAAGATTGGACTCTGGAGCAATGGAAGAAGGTCATGTGGTCTGATGAGTCCAGATTTACCCTGTTCCAGAGTGATGGGCGCATCAGGGTAAGAAGAGAGGCAGATGAAGTGATGCACCCATCATGCCTAGTGCCTACTGTACAAGCCTGTGGGGGCAGTGTTATGATCTGGGGTTGCTGCAGTTGGTCAGGTCTAGGTTCAGCAACAGTATGTGCTCAAAGAATGAGGTCAGCTGACTACCTGAATATACTGAATGACCAGGTTATTCCATCAATGGATTTTTTCTTCCCTGATGGCATGGGCATATTCCAAAATGACAATGCCAGGATTCATTGGGCTCAAATTGTGAAAGACTGGTTCAGGGAGCATGAGACATCATTTTCACACATGGATTGGCCACCACAGAGTCCAGACCTTAACCCCATTGAGAATCTTTGGGATGTGCTGGAGAAGGCTTTGCGCAGCGGTCAGACTCTACCATCATCAATGCAAGATCTTGGTGAAAAATTAATGCAACACTGGATGGAAATAAATCTTGTGACATTGCAGAAGCTTATCGAAACAATGCCACAGCGAATGCGTGCCATAATCAAAGCTAAAGGCGGTCCAACGAAATATTAGAGTGTATGACCTTTTTTTTTGGTGGTGACTTTTTTTTTGGCCAGGCAGTGTATCTAGGGTCTTCACCTGCAAGATTGTCCTTACCAACTGGAGTGGGCAAATGGCAGATGGCATTGTTTGCTAATGCTAACGGTGTAAACAAAGTACCCCATTATGGCGGTGGGGTTGTGCAGGGCTCTCAAGTTTTGATCTCAGTTCAGAGTGAGATTTTTGCTGGATGGTGGGTTGATGGGGGACAGGGCACCGATGTGGCAGGCCTTCGGTATGGTAGTTTATAGAGGATTCAAATTTCAAATAAGTCATCAACCATCTATATGCACTCATCGTTTAATGCCACTGGTATTTTTAAATTAACAATGAAAAAAAAAAAAACTGTGAGTGAATCCCATAAAAAAGTTGACATGTGGTCTTGTCAAACTGTCAGGTAACAGCTGATACTCCCTGAGATGAGCTCTCATTGTTTTCCTTTTGTGCAACAAGTAATTTCATTCAATAGGCTACAAAATCAAATGATGGGATGACTTATTGACATGTGATAAGGCACCACTGTCTTGTGTGTGCACCTTCTTCTCAACGTTGTTGCTGAAGTCAGATCATCTGTACCTTAACCTTACCCAGATACAGCAATGCTATTTTCTGATTGGCTGATGGGTAGCTGTGTCTTAGTTTTATTGGCTTGAGCGTGGCAAGCTCTTGTTGAGCTCTATGGTACCCACAGCGTCTTACAACACGTTCCACTGCATATACAACATCGTAACTTGGGTGTTATCATAACAATTTTTTTTATGCGTGAGAAATACCAGGTGTGGCGGGTGAGAGTGTGAAAAGGTTAAAATGCGCGTGTCGCACTCTCAAATGCTGGTTATGGTATGGGCTGGCATAAGCTACAGACAGCTAATACAAGTGCATTTTATTGATAGTAGGTTGAATGTAAAAGAAACCGTGATGAGATATGAAGACCCTGAGCCCCATTATCATGCCGTTCATCCACCACCATGACCGCAGGTTGCAGCATGATCATGCACCGCCCATGTTGCAAGGATCTGTGCACAATTCCAGTCCTTGCATGGCTGGCACACTCATGAGACATGTCATGGACAGAGCATTTTTGATATCCTCTGGATCGGCATGGAAGACAGTGCGCTCCAGTTCCCGCCATTAACTTCACACAGCCATTGAAGAGGAGTGGGCCAGCATTCAACAACCTGATCAACTCTATGTGACGGAGAGGTGTCGCACTGCGTAAAGCCAGTAGTGTCACACCAGATACTGACTGATTCTTTGACCAAAAAATGCATTTCTGTGGCATTTCAAGTCATGTGAAATCCTAATCAATGTTATTTTTTTTCAAGATAAGACTGCACATTTTAGAGCAACCGTTTATTGTGACCATATCAAGCCACACTGGCGTAGTACTCATGCTGTTTAATCAGTATCTTGACATGCCACACCTGTCAGGTGGATGGACTATCTTGGAAAAGTGCTTACGAACCTGAATTTTAACAAATTTGTGACCAAACTTTTAGAAAAAGAAGTCTCATGTGCATAAAAAGTCTCAGATCTGTAAATTAAACATGTGAAAAGGGGAGCAAAAACAAAAGTGTTGTGTTAAAATTTTTGTTCAGTCTGTCTGCAGGAGCACACATTTATATTGAACAGGTTCATTCACAATTGAGTTAGCAGTTTTTATTCTCTGCTATGTTATTACTCCAACAAGCAATTGCAAAGAAATTACAACTATTAATTGTAGTATGTAACTTAACTTAACTTAACTTAATGATAATGTAATACATTGTGGTAGTCTGATACTCACCTGTTAACAGGATGAACAAGACGAGAAGCGAAGTGCGTTGCAAGGACACCAGAGATCATCTGCAGCCTGTGCCCCGCAGATTCTTCTTTTATTTCTTTTGTTTGTTTTGCATTTTAACCAACCTGTTAGCCTCTGCCCCGAGGGACTTTCCTGCATCTTTTGATTTGTCAGTGTGACTTACTGTAAACCAAGTTATTTATTATAACTGTACTGCTTTTACACAGTGGTGTTACACAGACACCAGTGGTAGTCATCCAATCCAGTTAAAGTGAAGATGCATTTATTAATTTTGATATACGTATCAATAGTAGACAGACATACACAAAAAAAGAGACCAATCCTATATCATTAAGGGGAGACACAACAAGTGAATAAGGTAAACTCATATCTAATAGATATCAGCATTAAACTTCCCCAGTTTGATTACTTATATTAAGATATCTATATTTTTAAGACAAGTTTCCTTAAATGTTATGTTTAAAGATGCAAAAGAGACATTATCTAATCAAATATGCACTTTTTGCACACATTTCCATAACAGAAATCGGAACTAAAATAAACCTAAATGTGTATTTTGGATGTTTTCTTTCCACTAGCGTGAATGAAGCCATTTGTGGAAGCAACCTAGCCGAAAATCTCAACACTGACCAGTGCATTAAAAAGGTATGTTTTCATTTTGTCCTTTAAATATTCAAATTAAAGTTTATTTTCTTAAAACGCACTTGTTCACAATGACTAAAACAAACGTTTTTGTTAGGGATGCGCGATAATATCGGCACGTCATTGGTATCAACCGATATCGGCTTTAAAATTAAGTATCGGAATCGGCCAACGTACTGATGATATCGGTGCGTCATCGGTAACGGCTAATATCGGTTTTAAAATGAACTATTAGCATTGGCCAACATGCTGTTTTTATTTTGCACAATGAATGTATATTATATACATTTAAAAGCATTGTATTTCATGTCTCCATCTGCTGGTGGGCCGTCATGATAAGAGTATGCATGCATAATATGATGATAATGCCACTACAGAAGAGACTTGATGATCACTAAAATTAGGTGAGGAAAAAGTGGATATATCGATATCAGTATCATTTATCAGCCGAATAAGTTGTTATATATCTACAATATCGTGCATCCCTAGTTTTTGTAGATACAGCGGTATCACTTTGTAGGTGTCCCTGTTGCCCTAACCATCTCTGGTTGCTGAAGGGTGTGTCACCAGCAGCATGAGCCACACCAGAGGCCTGACTCTATGGAGCAGGATTTGGCTTTGTGAGGTAACTTCAGGACTAACTGTGGGTTTTCAATACTATGAAGATGGTTCACTTCTTACCAGGATAAATCAGCAAGTGTGATGACGTGACGTCACATAGGCGACATGTAGTCTTTCTCATTACGTTGTTTCCACAGCCTTTAACTGAAGAATCATACAATAAACTGTCAAACTCTTGAAAAACATGAAAAAATAATATTTAGACCCACACAAAACATTTGTGTAATCCAAGGCATTTAATGACTGGGACCAGAAAATAATAATTGTCTCTCCATTGACTCCCATTCATATTTTCAGAGCCTAGAGGTCCAATGGGGGTCTGCTGGAAGGGGCGTGGCTTACGAGCTCTATAGAACAAATAAACACACACTAATACTCACTGTGTGTTATTAACATAAAAGAATGAATGCACGTTATTTATCGCTGATTATTTAAAGAATGAAAAAAAAACAGCTCACAGAAAGACTGCGTGCTCTTATTTTGACATGCGGAAATGACGTCATCAGCTGGGTGATCACGTGCTATCCGAAAATGGCCGAGTGATACGGGTGCATTTTTGTTCAGACCAGCGGAAAGTTTGTTTCAAAACTCTGTGTGTGTAAAAAGCAAATCCACACGCGTACAACTGAGATCCACAAATGTTTTTTCGATTCACAAATAAAAACTGAGTTCACAAATGCCTGTTTGAAAGTTGTAAATGTTAGGAAGATATTCACAAATGCTTTTCATTTATTTGCAAATTAATTTAATGTATTCACAGATATTTTTTTTTATTTGTGGAATGTGTTTGTGTATTTGCAGATCTGTTTTAAACTTGCAAAATATTTTTGTGAGTTTACAAATCTTTTTTTGTATTTGTGGAAGGTGTTTTATATTTACAGATTACACATTTACACACAAATTGTCCATCTGTTCACACACATAATTATGAAACAAATCTATCACCATATCATCTAGTCAGAGGCCAAAAGCGCCACCTGGGGTCTGTCTGTTCACGTGCCTTCTTGTTTTAGGGCCTAAACCTAACCAAGCCTTAACTACAGAGTTGTCATGTCATAAAACTGACTGCTTTTTTAACAGTGATTTGTAATGGAATGACGTCGTCCCGCCAAAAACAGCATCAGATCTGTTGGATTTCGAATTCCAAACAATCTGCTGCTTGTGTCATAAATTGATCACCTCCTGTTGTTTATTTTACCAGGACAGCCCCAGCAGACACTGGGTGTTCACATCATTACATGGGAAAACCTTTAAAAAATGCATGTGCAAGTAAATTAAGTATATGTAAGACATGAATTTGATCATCCCATCCACCTCTCCTCTGATCCCAGTCTAAATTGTTTCATAGACGTGGACGTGTGAATGGCTTCCCATGTTGTACTTCATTATGTCCAGCAGATGGCAGCAGACTGACCACAGCATAGAGTCCACTCATTTCTCTGTAACTGACTCACTCACCAGTGACCTCTGACCCCACGGCTTTGTACATGTCTTTTCAAGTACTCCTCGTCATGGAAAGGTTAGGGGACATATTGGTAGAAATGGAAAATCATGTAATAAGATGTTTTATTTAGTGTATAATCACCTGGAAATACAAATCATCATGTTTTTGTACCCTTAGAAGGGGCTATTTATATCTACATATTTTACATGTACATATTTTTTCAGTTTCAAATAACCTCCGTCCATTTGTTTTGGAGAGAAGGGGATCTCTGCGGATAATTTAGCTCTTGGTATAAACCCCCTGAACGTCTGAGTCTTAAGTTGCAGAAAAAACAAGATGAGCCCACATTAGCAGGAGCTCGGTGAGCAGCCTGTCCATCACGTGCCCAACAACATTAGAGAAACACTGATTTGTAATATAAAACTGCTTTAATCAGTGTTTTACTGGTTTTAATCACCTGTTGTGTTTGTTCTGGAGAGGAGGAGACCTCTGCGGATAATTCAGCTCACAGTAAAAACCTCCTGAACAATGAACACTGGAGGAATCCTGACCTGGAGAAGCTTTCTGCAATCTGCAATCCTCACTGCTAGACACCACTAAATCCCCCTAAGTCTGACACACTGTTCCTTTAAGCTGAGTTTGACACCACAAACCTATTGAAACACATACAAATTAAATTACTGTTGAAGCAAATAACTGAGAAACATGCATTTACAGAATTTACAGTCAGTACAAGTAGTACCAGTACAAATATAGTGTACAGGCTAACCTAAAGACTTATTTATTGTCGTATAAATGGACTTTAGTTTCACTGTAAACTGATGGCATTGTTGACTTTGCCTGTGAGTGTGAATGAAAAGAAACAGAATAACAACAAAAATATGTTCAAATCATTGCTGGCATAACAATAATTATATTTCTGACAATGCAAAAAATCTATATTTTCAGAGTAACAAACATGAGTTCAGTTTATTCTTCTTATTAGTGGATATTTAGGTATGACACCTTGTTTTCTGCTCGTTGGACAGAAAACAGGAAAGTGTGTTCCACTTTTTATTTCCTGCTGCATCATGTAAATGATGTTCTTGTCATCAATAGATCCTTTCTGGACTTTGGACATTTTTGACTTCAGTATTTTAATATTCAAATGCTGACGTCAGGTGAAGGCGGCTCAAAGAGAGCATCTACCTGGGGGACATTTTAGTCTTCATCAGCACACAAGGAGAGACACCAGAGTGAAGCGGCTGAGAGGAGGACAGAAGATGTAAGTTATGATTCTGTTGTGTCACTTTGATATATTATTTATTGTGTGTGTGCAGAGGTGGACAGAACAGTAATGTCTTTTTTTCAGTATATATTTCACATCATTTCAAATCAAATCAGATTTGCACTTTGTCTTTTTGTATTTGCCAGATTTAGCAAACAGCTCAGCTCATTTGTGACATGTTTTATAATCACAGTTTATCATTTTAAAGTTTTAATTTCATGCAAAGTTCAGCGTGTTTTACAAAGAGTGGACACAATAACAAGAACACCTGACATTATAATGCAAAGAAATCCAACAATGCTTCAATACTGTGAAGCTTTGTGAGGCCAGTGGACGTCTTCTTGCCCTGGGTTTTACCTCTCAGGCTCAGGATTTGGTTTATGGAGCTTTTTTTGGGATGCATGCAGCCTGCTCTGCAGACTCAGGGCTGAGAAAACACTACGTATCTTCTTCTGCATGCTTTTGGGTGTTAAATCTATATATTGAAGAAACAGTAAACAATTTAATTCTGCATTATCCTCTATTTTGTTTCTCATTCTGGTTAAAGAACCCGTGACGTCATCGTGTCTCACCCACTCCTGAAACACAATATGTTTTTGATAGTAGCAGTGTATTGTAAGGTGAATATATGAAAACCAGAGCATGATAAACACCTCTACAGTATAGTGCGACACAATAACCCTGGCATATTGTTTATTGTTTGTTATTGGCTCAGCCTGATGCATTACATTATTTGTGTTTTATTCAAATAAGAAATTTTAATGAGCTGGAAAACAGTGACAGTTTCACAGTGTGAGTCTGTTCATGCAGGTTTCATCCTAATTTGCATATTAGCTGCTAAACATCATTCTGCTTCCTCATAAACTGGAGGGGGTGGTGACCTTTGTTTGTGTGTGTATTTCTTGATTTTAATGGACACACAGTTAAGAGTTAAAATGTTTATTTTTTTATTTTACTGACAATATTTGTTAAATCCATTGTGTTTGGTTCACAGCACACTGAAATATCAGTTTCATCTAACAGAGCAAAGATGCAGTGGAGTCTGTTTCTGCTCCTTCTGATGGGTAAGTGGATCATCTTATCACATATACAGCAGTGCTGCTGCTGCTGCTGCTGCTGCTGCTGCTGCTGCTGCTGCTGCTGCTGCTGCCATGAAATGATTTCACTTAAAGCTCATTCTTATCATGAAATAAAGAGCAAATCATCCAGAAACTCAGAAATCTAAGTGAATAAAGAGGCGTGGAGTAAGTAGTAGGTGTGTACTCATGATATTGATTTAATGCTGTCTGCTCCATCACTGCAGTATTTCCTCTGTTATTAGGTCAGTGTTCCTTCTTCATGTGTCACCTCCATGAGTACCACTTTGTTAACCAGACAAAGACCTGGACTGAAGCCCAGCAGTACTGCAGAGAGCATCACACTGACCTGGCCACAGTGTCTAACATGACAGACATGAAGAGACTCCGTGACTCTGCACAGAATCAAGATGGAGCCTGGATTGGGCTTTACAGCGACCCTGAAAGAAATGAGAGAGGGATGTGGCACTGGCAGTGGTCTCTGCCAGGGCTGGAGTTCAATGATAGTGAGAGTAGATGGCATGAGGGAGAGCCGAATGATTACGGTTCTAAAAATGAGAAATGTGTGCTGATGAAGAATCACAAATGGAATGATATCCCTTGTTCTTACAATCATAAATGTATCTGCTATGATGGTGAGAATATGTAACTAATAATGTTATTATGTGTATACAGCAGATCATCCTGTCTAACAATAGTTTTCGTTGACATATACCTCCTCTTTTTGTGTGGGATTAAGTAGAAACTTGGCTGATAAGGTTAAAAAATTATTTATTTAAAAGTCAACTGGTGTTATTTTCTATTTATTTATTTACTTTTAAGTAACATTACTGGTAAGTGTGGTGATAAAATGTCTCTTTCTCCACATGCAGAAATGAATTCTAATCCAGTCCTACTTTTAATGATGTGATCCACCTTATTATATCACACACACTTTGATCTTGTAAACATGTGAACCTGCAGTGGATTCATTTTAATTTATCTCACGTTATTGTTTCACCTGTTTAAATAAGAAAAAAGGATTTTTATGAGATGAAATAACTTGTAAACAGTGTGTGTTTCTTAGTTTGTCTGTTTATCCCACAGAAAGGAAGCAATCCAACAAGACATTCCATCTGATTGAAGACAAGATGAGCTGGCCACAGGCTCAGAGCTACTGCAGAGAACATCACACTGACCTGGTCAGTGGAGACCAACAGTTAGAGGACAACGAATTCAAGAGAGAGTATAGGTCAAACGAGGTCGTGTGGATCGGCCTGTTCAGAGACTCCTGGAGGTGGTCAGATGGGAGCAGTTTCTCTTTCAGATACTGGGATCTGGAGTTATTCAGAGATGAAGACAGCAGTAAGAAATGTGCTGTGACTCTGCTGGATGGAAAATGGAGCTCCGACGAGTGTAATAAAACAAAATCCTTCTTCTGCTATGATGGTGAGTTTTGCAAGAGTCTGTCTAACAGTATTTGTTTTGTGCTACATATTTGTGTATGTATGTTGAATTCCTTTAATATATTCCACACAGGATTTCACATTTGGATTCTGTCTGTATTCTCACTTCAAGGAAATATACATCTGTTTTTGTGAACAAAAACAGATGTATATTTCCTTTAACTGTCCGGCTAAAGTGTCCACAAACTTTCAGTTTCTTCCATGACAGATAAAATGATCCTGATCAAGGAGAACATGACCTGGGACGATGCCTTGAAGTACTGCAGAATGAACCACTGTGACCTGGTCTCCATCACCAACCATGACGAGCAGCGATGGGTCCAAGAGAAAGCCAAGAAGGCCAACAGTCCCTACGTCTGGCTGGGACTGCGCTACACCTGCACTCTGGGTTTCTGGTTCTGGGTCAATGAAGAGATGGTCACCTATAAGAACTGGGTCACAGGTGTACCAGCGGATGACTGTGACATGTCTGGAGCCATGGACAGAGGAGGAGAACATAAGTGGTTCAAAAAGAATGACAATGAGAAGTTTAATTTCATCTGTTCTACGTGCTAAACCCTCTATACTCACTGTTAGCAGGCCTTTGATTCATTTACTCACTTTGTTTGCAGTGCTGTGTTACTTTTGGAAACATTTAAACTATAACATGTGTTTGTTGAACGGCATTCTGGGACATGTAGTAATCCCAACCTGAGGGGGAGAGATGTGAAATCACCAGCAGACTTTTTAACAGCAGATTTAAATAGAGAGAAAGTAGCTACATTGAAGTCAGTTTCAAAGCAGCATCAGATTACTGAGGATGTGACCCTGTAAGTAGTGATGGCCAAATGAGGCCTCATGAACCACTGTCTTTATTTTCTGAAGCCACCAGATGGCGCTGTGTGTTCAACAAAGGTTTGAACATTGCAAGTCCTTCAGCCTTTATCTTTAAACCAAGAGCGCCATCTGGTGGGGTGAGAAAATAAAGAAATTGGTTCATGAGGCTTCATTTGGCCATCACTACTGTAATGGCACCTGAATTATCACTATTTGTTATTTTCTCGAGTTGTTGTTGTATTTTATTTCTCTTAAAGTGTGGGTGTTAGAAAGGCTTGAACTATACTGGGACTGTGAGAATACGGAGTAACGTCATATATCATATATCGGATGAGTGTCATATATCCACCAGCCTAAGACGGAGAAGTTAACTCTCAGTTACAATCGAGCTTTAATTCATCTTTTGAGGTTGTATTTAGTTTTCTGTATAATTCACAGTGTGTATGGTCGACATCTTTATGGTAGGAACTGGAATGAATACACCAGTCTACAGTGTACTGGTTTGATTTTGCTTTATGTATTCAAATATGGAACATTTTACTATATTTTCAGGTTTTGATAAAGATCTGGTGATGGTTATATTATGTAAAATCTTTGTCTTTGATTATCACATTTTTGGAGTTTGATGTAAACAGATAATTTCTCTCTCTGAAGCTGAATAAAGTGTTAAAAGACAGAGTGGTCCTCTCTTTTTTTAACTTGAACAAAAGCTTATTTAACCCAAACTATTCTTTACTTAAACATTGTTTTTGTGCTTTAACGTAACCGAACTTTAACTACATTATAAAACTGATTGGTATTTTAACAGTGATTTGTAACAGAATGATGTCGTCCTGCCAAAAACAGCATCAGATCAGAAAACACTTCTAAACAAACTGCTGTTGATGATGTTTGTTTCATAAAACAATCACTTCCTGTTGTTTATTTTACAAGAAGAGACCCAGCAGACTCTGGATGTTCACATTATAATGTGTATAATATGTATAATTCATGATTATTATTATACCATACACCTAGTGATGGCCAAATGAAGCCTCACAAACCAATTTCTTTAGTTTCTGACCCCACCATATGGCACTCTTGGTTTAAAGATAAAGCAGTTGCAATCAAGTGTGCTTTCAAACCTTTGTTGAACAGACAGCGCCATCTGGTGGCTTCAGAAAATAAAGACAGTGGTTCATGAGACTTCATTTAGCCATCACCACATACACCTCTCCCCTGATCCCAGTCTAAATTTCATCATGCTAAATTATGCTTCCTCGCCTCCTCTCTCCTCCCATGACCTGGAAATAGTTCCCTCTCAACACGTCTCCTCTTACCTCCACTGTACAGAAGTGAGGCTAAAGTATTCTGGATACAGCCACTGCCATCTTGCTGTGGTGGCATCATTTGCAGCCAGAGTCTGTGCAGTAGGGATTTCGGTGGTATCAAGTTTCCTGTCCATACACTTGTCCGGCCGATCGCGAGCAAAACCACTGAACGCGATCCCACTGACTGGCTCATACAGTTATGAATCATGTTGTAAATCCCCATTTTATAGCACTAAGTAACGAATGAAATCCAAACTTATTAGGAAAGCAAACACTTGAACACACAACAGTGTGATACAAACTACCTAAAATGACAGAAACCATCTTTTGGAAAAATGTATTTGATGTGTACTTTGAGGTTTTAGTTTAGCTCATGTCCCTTCTGGAGAGGGCTGGCTTTATGACCTGTACTGCAGCCTGCCACCAGGGGGCGATGGAAAGTTTGGCTTCACTTTTGTGGAGCTGTCACGTCGTCCATCTTTGTTTACAGTCTGTGGTTGTAATTAAGCAGCACATGGAAACAGTGGAAATTGAAAATGTAAAGACATACTCGTATCTTTTAATTCCACCTGTGTTGAACAACAGACTTCTTCAAGTTCTTCTTTAACCCTGACTACATCTTTACCCTGTATATATTTTCCTTCACTATTGTACTTGCATAAAATTTAACACTGTGACAAATACGCTAGTGCATTCCAATATCAATGAATCCCACAAAATTTCATGATACTGTCCCACAGCCAAACGTGTCTAGATGACTTCAGTCCCCAGAGTAGTCACACTGCAGTACCACATTATACCACACATTGGCACAGTGGCAGAAGTGTAACTATTGTTATCCTGCACGTTCTTCTTCTTCTTCTTCTTCTTCCGAGGAAATCATACTTCCCATACACGAAAAATCACCAAACTTTGCACAAAGGTCCAGTCCCATGCCAGAATGCCTCAGCTGCAAAAACAGGCCAATAGTCCTGATGGTGGCGCTACAGCAAGCCTCTAAAGTTCAAAATCAACCATATGTGCTACAGATTTGCAACTTTCACCAAAATGTAGCCCCAATACTGAAGAAACTTTTGTACATTTAAACCTATTGCAAATTATGAAGTCCATCACTCTGTTTTTTTCAAAAACTGTAAAACCTATTAAACGTATCTCCTCACACAATTTTTGCTCAATTGACACCAAACTTGCTACAGAGCATCTTCAGACTGTCCTACACAAACCACCCACACAGATTTTTGATTTATTAAAAATTGAGCCTACAGTGCATCAAAATGTTTGACTGTAAACGGTATTGTAAACATATACTTGCAAATTCTTGCTAAATACATTTTCAATGTTCATCAAAGTTTTACAGCATTTTGAATTTCGCTCTCATGCAAACAATTGGAGTCAGTGCAAAAATGGCATTTTTAAACATCAGTTTTTCACTTATGGAGCCAATAAATCATTGTTACAAACAAATTACCAACACCTCCATGCTGTCTAGATGCAATTTGTGTATTTTCGCATTTTTGTCTTAATAAGTGAATTTTTGACAGCTGTTTGAAATCTGCCTTTACACACTAACAGCTGCTGTCTTGCACACAGGTGACTGGCTTAGTCAATCTGTGAAGCTACATGTGACATTTCTGTTTGCCAGTTAGCTCAGTGAGATAGAGGGTGGTTCTTGGTGTTGAAGATTGTGAGTTCAAGCCTCAGCTCGTGCAACATTTCCATATGAGAAATCTATCCAAACTTTTCATAAAGGTCCGGTCCCATGCCAGATGTCCTCAACTGGAAACACAAGACAATAGTCCTGATGGTGGCGCTACAGCAAGCCTCTAAATTTCAAAACTTTGAAAATTCATAACAAATCAACCATATGTGCTACAGCTTTGGAAATTTCACTTTGAAATTTGCTTTTCCATGGCATGGATGGCTACTGTCTGGCACCCTGATGCTTGGCTTAGTCAATTTGTGAAGCCACACATGAACTGTCACTTGCCAGTTAGCTCAGTGAGATAGAAGACGGACCTCAGTCTCAGAAGTTGTGAGTTCAAGCCTCAGCTAAGGCAGAACGGACATTCTAATGTGAAAGTCCTATGTTCAGGCATCATGTTATGTGGATTAGAGACTACCAAGGTTAAAATAATTATGATCCAGGCAGTTTTGCAGTGAGACAAATACTCTTTATCAACACTTTTCCCTTTTATCCCTTGTTTCTTTTCCCTGTTTATTTGGCTTAGCTATCAGTCAATATGCAGAGTCTATCCAATAGCTACTTTTACATTTTAAAAAATGTTTTCATCTTTGTCACCATGGATAGTGTTTAGCTTTAAGCTAGATCAGGCCAGTTTGTTCATAATTGCTAGCAGTTAATGCTATTCTTACTTTCTTGTTCTTGAGTTTTTTCTTTCCTTTGTATATTATGAGTCTGATCACTTCAGCCACTCATCCACAATTTGAAGGGCATGCCATAATTATATGATGTAACTCCTATGTTGTGATATGCTTTGTTTTAGTGTGTGTGTTGCTCAGAATTGCCTAATTTTGCCTAAAATTGCCTGGCCCCGACCATTGCTGTGCAGCAGCTATAATTATATTTAGTTCCTGCTCAACCATCATGCAGAAGTCTCTATCTGTTCACATGAAGAATATTTCATATCTCTCAAAACTGTGTGAAAATAATAAATGGAGTTGTTTCTTAAATCTATAATTACTAGATGTGTAAGTATAGTTTTGTAATATGTATTTCAAATGAACAGTCAACCAGTTTCTGTGATGATAGCTTGATTTTTAATATACAGAATCAAAATGTCTTTAAAATTGTAATTTAAAAAAGTCAGTTTTTAGCTTTTCAAAAATGTAAATTTTAAGTGATTTTTTAAAAAAAAAAAAAAAAACTTAATTATTAAACTTAATTACTTCATTAATCCTTGTGTGTCAATCAACAATGACTTTGCAGCTACACATTTTACACAATGTTTCAGGTATATGTCCCAAAAAGTAAAACATTAAATACAGTATCACTGTAGTATCAGTATCACAACATTATTTTGTCATCGTCATTTGAATGAATAATAATAAAGAATCAAGGGAACAAGTACATGTATCTTTTAAACATCAAATAAAAACAAAATATAGGAAAAAATAGAGCAAAACTGGAAAACCTCCTTCAAAACTGCAGTATGTATATATGCGTGTGTGTAAAAACATTTACAATAATATTAAGACTTATTTGATTGGTGTCATTGAAGTTCTCCATAATAGAGATTAATCTGCTATTGTTCGATTCAACTGACAACAGTTAATACAAAAATATAGCATATTATATTTACTGCCACAGTAGAAACAGAGCCTGCATTACTTAGCATCAAAAATATATTAACAACTGAAACTAGGATGAAACTTGCAAAAAAAAATTAAAGAAAGATGAAACTTAACCTGCAGCAAACTTGAAGTAGGCTGTGTTTCTTAGGTCCAGAGTGTTTGTGGCGAACAAGATTTCCTTACAACACCATCATCTCCTCTATTACTTCCTTGATTTGTTTTGCCTCAGCGCTGAATGCAGAGCTCAGCGTATGATCCTGAGTAGTGTCTTTGCTAAATATCTACCCAGAGAGATCTGTGCTTCTAAGGTATAAACATGAGTCAGGCCCATAGATTCAAGACACCTAAGTTCACTGACAATGTCAAAGGAGGGATGACTGATGAGCTGGAGCAACTTTAGAGGGTCTCTGGAGCAGATGTGAGTCAGGGATTGAGTCAAAAGGACTGCCAAGGACAGAAAATTCTCCAGTGGTACCATGAAGTAGACAAGAGTCTCCTCCACTTTGACACTCCCACCCAAGTCTCTGGCCCTGTGTGCTGTTTTAATGGCCTCATTTATGTTTGCCTTGAAAGACAACAACACTTGGTGTCTGGCTCTCATGTGACTGTCAAATCTGGTGTCTGAATCACTGCAGAGGTTGTTGACTTGTGTGGAGTATCTTTGAGTGACCTGAATTTGTTCACAGTAGAACTCAACAGACTTGAGTGCGTTTTGCAAATCTTCCAGAGCTTGATTGATGCAGTTTGGATCCTGATGCCTGTCCTTGGCTAAAGATGCAAAAGCACGGTTATAATATGCAACTGCTGCCCAACAGTGGTCCTCCTGTATGGCCTTAGTGTACATCTCGATACTCCCTGCAAGATTTCCCTTTTTGCGCAGATCATTGCCAAATGCAATGTAGTGGTGCAGGTTTGATGAGGGTGATTCTCTCTTTGTGAGTTTTTGCTTGGCTGTTTTCAGGTCTTTACCTAGTTTGTGTTTTAAGTCCATGATTGATTCGTTCTCATTGAAGTTTGTGAGGAGCCACATACCCCAGAATTCATTCAGTGCAGACAAATCTGAATCTGCTGGCCTGTTGTTACTGCTTTTGTACACCTCATCTAGTGTTTCCAGGTACTGACTGAAGAGCTCTTCCTTTTTCTGTATCTTTGGGATTTCACACTCCAAGTAGCGAGCTAGCGTTTTTTCCACAGAGTCATTTCTGGTGTCTTTAACTGTCTTTGTTTCTGAATCAGAGGTTTTTGTCAAAATATTCAACACTGTCGAAGTCAAAGATTCAGATACTTTATCACTGGGGCTTTTTTGGTACGATCTGAGTTGCACTACAAAAAGATGTCGATAAACTAGCATGTCATTAGTTGTATTTTCCAGAAAAGATCGATGTTTGCCTAATAAAGCCAACAATTTGGATAATTCTGACAGATGGCTGGAGCAGACAATGAGTTGAGCAGACCCAGGAGATCCTTGTCTGGCAGTGCGACCAAATGCCTGGGCCTCCACACGAGCATTCTTTGGCAAGAAGGTCTGCACAACAAACAAACCTCCAGCTCTCTTTACCTGATCAGAGACCTGAAGGTCTGTCCCACGACCTGCAAGGTTTGTTGCTATGATGACGTCTCCTGCTTCAAGTTTCTTGGCAAAGATTGCAGTATTGTCCATGTTGTTGCTTATGTAAAGCTTCTTGTTTGAGACTTTATCTCCTAGAGTGTTGTGGAGAACCTTTGCTTGATTGATGGTCTCACAGATGACCAACGCAGCCCTTTCATCCCTGTAAAGAGTAGGGTTGGTTTGTGCAGTGACAATGTTGCAGATTTTCTCAATCCATTCTTTTTCATCATCTACAATCACACCTTCTACCTCAAACAGCTTTCTGCGTTTGAATGAAGGTATCTGACAGGTCTTGATGTCTTTGTAGATTTTCTGCAAAGTCTCAGTCTCTGCTTGTTGGCCAAGAGTCCCAGAGATTCCAAAAATCTGATCTCCATATTTTTGCAACAAGCCAACATTGGACATATAGTTTGTGATGGCTGTCATGTCACTCAGCTTGGACTTTGCATGTTTCATTTCAATGAACTGTTGTAGTCCATCTGTCCATTTCATGTTGTTTTCAACAACACCTGTGCAGCTGTAGTCAACAGGCACAATCCCATGTTCCTCAATGATATATTCATGGCCCATTGTCATGGTTTGTGCATAGAATGCATTTTCAATCCAAACCTTGAGTTTAGATTTGACCAGATCTGACAGAAAGCCTGGGACATAGAAGCGGCATTTATCTTGGTTCAGGTCACATGGTGTAAAATACAGGACATCTTTTATTTCTGCTTCCACAGCTCTCTGTACACTCTCTGTATCAGAGTAAATGTACTGACACAAGCCTCCACTGATCAAAAGCAGAGGCACCCTCTGTCTTCCAGTCGTTTCTTTTTGTGGTTCCTTCTTCAGTTCCTCTATCACTCCATCATCATTCATGCAGTGCAGAGCAAACTGGTAAGATGGGAATCTCCCCTCTACTGTCTGAAAGAACTTTGCCAACTGGTGAGCAGTAACACCTGCAGTTTTTTCAGGTAAGAGACTTGAGTTCTTTCTCAGGTCCTTGACCGAACCTTTTGCCAGTATACCTGTGTCCTCAGCCATTTGAAGGATGGTGAACTCGTCAACATCTTTGCGCTTTATGTTTTCAAGCACAACTTGGTGAAATGGGTACTTTCGCCCCACAGTTGTCTCTGAGCCAATCTTGTTGTACTGATTAGCAGTGGCCCAAATGAAAGCCAAGAGTGGATTGAGATGTTGCAAAGCAGGCATATCGCTACTAAGATAGACCACATGGAGGCCCTTATCCAGCATCAAGGAATCAACTTCATCCACAATTGCACATTCAAATGTTCTTTGCCCAAATATGTCCATTCTATTAAAGTGGTGACGAAGCCAGTCTCCAGCAAACTCTTCCACAGTACCATACACAACCTGACACTTATAGCACTTTTTTAAGTCTTTGGCTTGTTTGTCAGTGTTGCAGTCGACGCTGATTTTCAAAACTTCATAAAAGTCTTGCCATTCTTTCAAATCTCTCTTTGCGAGAACTGATGAGCTGGACATGATGTCTACCTTTTCTCCTCGCAAGGCTCGAAAAGCGGCAAACATTGCCACAATACATGACTTCCCCTCTCCAGTGCCAACTTGAATTAGCCGTCCTGTTTTGGAAAGAGCCATGATACACCAGCTCACCATCTGCGTCAGTCGGGGTCTGAAGTGAGTTTTTTCAGCTGCCTGACAAAGCTTCAGCAACACTTGTTTCAAGTCACTGTGCTGTGATCCATCATTGTGTGAAGTTAGACCTTTGTTGACTGATGACACAATGTCTCTCACATCATCTAAGAGCTTCTCATTAATTTGATTTAACTTTTGTTGACAGATTTCCTCGAGAATTTCATCCAGTTGCTTTTCTGGGTCATCGGCTAAACAGTTCTTGAGGTCTTCATCTGTCACAGTCTCGTCTCGGACCAGCTCAATAAGTGTCTTCTTTCTTGTCCGACATTTCCAACTCGGAGTGATGTAATTAATCTCTATACAGTGCAACATCTTCAACATCCACGAGAGGAGCTGTGATCGGTCAGTTGTTGCTGACTCAAAACGCTTCAGAAGAGCATTGAACAAGTCTGTGGCATCTGCTGGGCTCCATTTGATGTTTGTAACCAGTCCCTGCAGCTTGTCGAAAAGATGCTTTTCATTATTGTCAGAAGTCAACAAACTCTGATTAATACATAAAGCTCTGAGTGTGTTCAACAAATCTGCGACTTCAGGATCAGATGTGTCAGATTCAGCCATTTTGTAGAAAACTGTCAAATCTGGTCGAAACAGAAATGGAAAAAAATGGATTTTGAGATCCTGACTTTCAAATTGTACACAATTTCCAAAACATTCTTTACCTAAAACCTCAATATATAATATAATGTTGTGATAATGATACTAAATGCTGAACATTTTTTGGTGTGTACCGAGGTATTGTTCAAATGCACTGACATTTTTTTAGATGCAACATTTTATTCCCATTTTTTCACAATTGTAAAAAAGATCTAAGTCTTTTTCATGAACTCAGAGGAGAGACATTTCTCTCAAAGTTTGGTTGCAAAGTCCGTGCTGGTGAGCACATTTATTTACCAAGATGAGGCATCGACTTGACAGGTGGAGCATATCGAGATGCTGGTTAAACAGCGTCACTACTATACAGGTGTGCATTGGGATGGTCACAATAAAAGGCCACTCTAAAATGTGCAGTTTGGTCACACAACATGACGCAACAGATTCCCACTGACATGCTGATTGCAGGAATACGACATTTATTGCACGTCTGTCCGTCCTGGAAGAGGGATGTTGTATGCTGTAAAGCCCTCTGAGGCAAATTGTGATTTGTGACATTGGGCTTTATAAATAAAACTGAAAATTGAATTGAATGTCCACCAGAGTTGCCCATCAACTGAATTTTCTTGTCAGTGCTATACACCATCTCCAATGTTGTTTCTGTGAATTTGGCAGTACATCCAACCAGCCATACAACCACAGACCACATGTAACCACACAACCTAAGACCTAAATACACTGCCTGGCCAAAAAAAAAGTCGCCACCTGGATTTAACTAAGCAAATAGGTACGAGCCTCCTATTGGATAATTACTGCATGGGCGATTATCTTTCAGCTGGCAACAAGTTATTTAACCCCAACTGGTGCAATGAGTTGCTTCTCATTTCCTAAACAACCATGTCGAAAGACACATCCCGTGGTCGTGGAAAACATGTTAGTCTGTTTGAGAAGGGTCAAATCATTGGCATGCATCAAGCAGAGAAAACATCTAAGGAGATTGCAGAAACTACTAAAATTGGGTTAAGAACTGTCCAACGCATTATTAAAAACTGGAAGGATAGTGGGGACCCATCGTCTTCGAGGAAGAAATGTGGCCTGAAAAAAATCCTCAATGATCGTGATCGGCGATCACTTAAACGTTTGGTGAGATCAAATCGAAGAAAAACAACAGTAGAACTCAGGGCTATATTTAATAGTGAAAGTAAGAGCATTTCCACACGCACAATGCGAAGGGAACTCAAGGGATTGGGACTGAACAGCTGTGTAGCCTTAAGAAAACCACTAATCAGTGAGGCTAACCGGAAAAAAAGGCTTCAATTTGCTAGGGAGCATAAAGATTGGACTCTGGAGCAATGGAAGAAGGTCATGTGGTCTGATGAGTCCAGATTTACCCTGTTCCAGAGTGATGGGCGCATCAGGGTAAGAAGAGAGGCAGATGAAGTGATGCACCCATCATGCCTAGTGCCTACTGTACAAGCCTGTGGAGGCAGTGTTATGATCTGGGGTTGCTGCAGTTGGTCAGGTCTAGGTTCAGCAACAGTATGTGCTCAAAGAATGAGGTCAGCTGACTACCTGAATATACTGAATGACCAGGTTATTCCATCAATGGATTTTTTCTTCCCTGATGGCACGGGCATATTCCAAGATGACAATGCCAGGATTCATCGGGCTCAAATTGTGAAAGACTGGTTCAGGGAGCATGAGACATCATTTTCACACATGGATTGGCCACCACAGAGTCCAGACCTTAACCCCATTGAGAATCTTTGGGATGTGCTGGAGAAGGCTTTGCGCAGCGGTCAGACTCTACCATCATCAATGCAAGATCTTGGTGAAAAATTAATGCAACACTGGATGGAAATAAATCTTGTGACATTGCAGAAGCTTATTGAAACAATGCCACAGCGAATGCGTGCCGTAATCAAAGCTAAAGGCGGTCCAACGAAATATTAGAGTGTATGACCTTTTTTTTTGGTGGTGACTTTTTTTTTGGCCAGGCAGTGTATCTAGGGTCTTCACCTGCAAGATTGTCCTTACCAACTGGAGTGGGCAAATGGCAGATGGCATTGTTTGCTAATGCTAACGGTGTAAACAAAGTACCCCATTATGGCGGTGGGGTTGTGCAGGGCTCTCAAGTTTTGATCTCAGTTCAGAGTGAGATTTTTGCTGGATGGTGGGTTGATGGGGGACAGGGCACCGATGTGGCAGGCCTTCGGTATGGTAGTTTATAGAGGATTCAAATTTCAAATAAGTCATCAACCATCTATATGCACTCATCGTTTAATGCCACTGGTATTTTTAAATTAACAATGAAAAAAAAAAAAACTGTGAGTGAATCCCATAAAAAAGTTGACATGTGGTCTTGTCAAACTGTCAGGTAACAGCTGATACTCCCTGAGATGAGCTCTCATTGTTTTCCTTTTGTGCAACAAGTAATTTCATTCAATAGGCTACAAAATCAAATGATGGGATGACTTATTGACATGTGATAAGGCACCACTGTCTTGTGTGTGCACCTTCTTCTCAACGTTGTTGCTGAAGTCAGATCATCTGTACCTTAACCTTACCCAGATACAGCAATGCTATTTTCTGATTGGCTGATGGGTAGCTGTGTCTTAGTTTTATTGGCTTGAGCGTGGCAAGCTCTTGTTGAGCTCTATGGTACCCACAGCGTCTTACAACACGTTCCACTGCATATACAACATCGTAACTTGGGCGTTATCATAACAATTTTTTTTATGCGTGAGAAATACCAGGTGTGGCGGGTGAGAGTGTGAAAAGGTTAAAATGCGCGTGTCGCACTCTCAAATGCTGGTTATGGTATGGGCTGGCATAAGCTACAGACAGCTAATACAAGTGCATTTTATTGATAGTAGGTTGAATGTAAAAGAAACCGTGATGAGATATGAAGACCCTGAGCCCCATTATCATGCCGTTCATCCACCACCATGACCGCAGGTTGCAGCATGATCATGCACCGCCCATGTTGCAAGGATCTGTGCACAATTCCAGTCCTTGCATGGCTGGCACACTCATGAGACATGTCATGGACAGAGCATGTTTGATATCCTCTGGATCGGCATGGAAGACAGTGCGCTCCAGTTCCCGCCATTAACTTCACACAGCCATTGAAGAGGAGTGGGCCAGCATTCAACAACCTGATCAACTCTATGTGACGGAGAGGTGTCGCACTGCGTGAAGCCAGTAGTGTCACACCAGATACTGACTGATTCTTTGACCAAAAAATGCATTTCTGTGGCATTTCAAGTCATGTGAAATCCTAATCAATGTTATTTTTTTTCAAGATAAGACTGCACATTTTAGAGCAACCGTTTATTGTGACCATATCAAGCCACACTGGCGTAGTACTCATGCTGTTTAATCAGTATCTTGACATGCCACACCTGTCAGGTGGATGGACTATCTTGAAAAAGTGCTTACGAACCTGAATTTTAACAAATTTGTGACCAAACTTTTAGAAAAAGAAGTCTCATGTGCATAAAAAGTCTCAGATCTGTAAATTAAACATGTGAAAAGGGGAGCAAAAACAAAAGTGTTGTGTTAAAATTTTTGTTCAGTCTGTCTGCAGGAGCACACATTTATATTGAACAGGTTCATTCACAATTGAGTTAGCAGTTTTTATTCTCTGCTATGTTATTACTCCAACAAGCAATTGCAAAGAAATTACAACTATTAATTGTAGTATGTAACTTAACTTAACTTAACTTAATGATAATGTAATACATTGTGGTAGTCTGATACTCACCTGTTAACAGGATGAACAAGACGAGAAGCGAAGTGCATTGCAAGGACACCAGAGATCATCTGCAGCCTGTGCCCCGCAGATTCTTCTTTTATTTCTTTTGTTTGTTTTGCATTTTAACCAACCTGTTAGCCTCTGCCCCGAGGGACTTTCCTGCATCTTTTGATTTGTCAGTGTGACTTACTGTAAACCAAGTTATTTATTATAACTGTACTGCTTTTACACAGTGGTGTTACACAGACACCAGTGGTAGTCATCCAATCCAGTTAAAGTGAAGATGCATTTATTAATTTTGATATACGTATCAATAGTAGACAGACATACACAAAAAAAGAGACCAATCCTATATCATTAAGGGGAGACACAACAAGTGAATAAGGTAAACTCATATCTAATAGATATCAGCATTAAACTTCCCCAGTTTGATTACTTATATTAAGATATCTATATTTTTAAGACAAGTTTCCTTAAATGTTATGTTTAAAGATGCAAAAGAGACATTATCTAATCAAATATGCACTTTTTGCATACATTTCCATAACAGAAATCGGAACTAAAATAAACCTAAATGTGTATTTTGGATGTTTTCTTTCCACTAGCGTGAATGAAGCCATTTGTGGAAGCAACCTAGCCGAAAATCTCAACACTGACCAGTGCATTAAAAAGGTATGTTTTCATTTTGTCCTTTAAATATTCAAATTAAAGTTTATTTTCTTAAAACGCACTTGTTCACAATGACTAAAACAAACGTTTTTGTTAGGGATGCGCGATAATATCGGCACGTCATTGGTATCAACCGATATCGGCTTTAAAATTAAGTATCGGAATCGGCCAACGTACTGATGATATCGGTGCGTCATCGGTAACGGCTAATATCGGTTTTAAAATGAACTATTAGCATTGGCCAACATGCTGTTTTTATTTTGCACAATGAATGTATATTATATACATTTAAAAGCATTGTATTTCATGTCTCCATCTGCTGGTGGGCCGTCATGATAAGAGTATGCATGCATAATATGATGATAATGCCACTACAGAAGAGACTTGATGATCACTAAAATTAGGTGAGGAAAAAGTGGATATATCGATATCAGTATCATTTATCAGCCGAATAAGTTGTTATATATCTACAATATCGTGCATCCCTAGTTTTTGTAGATACAGCGGTATCACTTTGTAGGTGTCCCTGTTGCCCTAACCATCTCTGGTTGCTGAAGGGTGTGTCACCAGCAGCATGAGCCACACCAGAGGCCTGACTCTATGGAGCAGGATTTGGCTTTGTGAGGTAACTTCAGGACTAACTGTGGGTTTTCAATACTATGAAGATGGTTCACTTCTTACCAGGATAAATCAGCAAGTGTGATGACGTGACGTCACATAGGCGACATGTAGTCTTTCTCATTACGTTGTTTCCACAGCCTTTAACTGAAGAATCATACAATAAACTGTCAAACTCTTGAAAAACATGAAAAAATAATATTTAGACCCACACAAAACATTTGTGTAATCCAAGGCATTTAATGACTGGGACCAGAAAATAATAATTGTCTCTCCATTGACTCCCATTCATATTTTCAGAGCCTAGAGGTCCAATGGGGGTCTGCTGGAAGGGGCGTGGCTTACGAGCTCTATAGAACAAATAAACACACACTAATACTCACTGTGTGTTATTAACATAAAAGAATGAATGCACGTTATTTATCGCTGATTATTTAAAGAATGAAAAAAAAACAGCTCACAGAAAGACTGCGTGCTCTTATTTTGACATGCGGAAATGACGTCATCAGCTGGGTGATCACGTGCTATCCGAAAATGGCTGAGTGATACGGGTGCATTTTCGTTCAGACCAGCGGAAAGTTTGTTTCAAAACTCTGTGTGTGTAAAAAGCAAATCCACACACGTACAACTGAGATCCACAAATGTTTTTTCGATTCACAAATAAAAACCGAGTTCACAAATGCCTGTTTGAAAGTTGTAAATGTTAGGAAGATATTCACAAATGCTTTTCATTTATTTGCAAATTAATTTAATGTATTCACAGATATTTTTTTTTATTTGTGGAATGTGTTTGTGTATTTGCAGATCCGTTTTAAACTTGCAAAATATTTTTGTGAGTTTACAAATCTTTTTTTGTATTTGTGGAAGGTGTTTTATATTTACAGATTACACATTTACACACAAATTGTCCATCTGTTCACACACATAATTATGAAACAAATCTATCTCCATATCATCTAGTCAGAGGCCAAAAGCGCCACCTGGGGTCTGTCTGTTCACGTGCCTTCTTGTTTTAGGGCCTAAACCTAACCAAGCCTTAACTACAGAGTTGTCATGTCATAAAACTGACTGCTTTTTTAACAGTGATTTGTAATGGAATGACGTCGTCCCGCCAAAAACAGCATCAGATCTGTTGGATTTCGAATTCCAAACAATCTGCTGCTTGTTCCATAAATTGATCACCTCCTGTTGTTTATTTTACCAGGACAGCCCCAGCAGACACTGGGTGTTCACATCATTACATGGGAAAACCTTTAAAAAATGCATGTGCAAGTAAATTAAGTATATGTAAGACATGAATTTGATCATCCCATCCACCTCTCCTCTGATCCCAGTCTAAATTGTTTCGTAGACGTGGACGTGTGAATGGCTTCCCATGTTGTACTTCATTATGTCCAGCAGATGGCAGCAGACTGACCACAGCATAGAGTCCACTCATTTCTCTGTAACTGACTCACTCACCAGTGACCTCTGACCCCACGGCTTTGTACATGTCTTTTCAAGTACTCCTCGTCATGGAAAGGTTAGGGGACATATTGGTAGAAATGGAAAATCATGTAATAAGATGTTTTATTTAGCGTATAATCACCTGGAAATACAAATCATCATGTTTTTGTACCCTTAGAAGGGGCTATTTATATCTACATATTTTACATGTACATATTTTTTCAGTTTCAAATAACCTCCGTCCATTTGTTTTGGAGAGAAGGGGATCTCTGCGGATAATTTAGCTCTTGGTATAAACCCCCTGAACGTCTGAGTCTTAAGTTGCAGAAAAAACAAGATGAGCCCACATTAGCAGGAGCTCGGTGAGCAGCCTGTCCATCACGTGCCCAACAACATTAGAGAAACACTGATTTGTAATATAAAACTGCTTTAATCAGTGTTTTACTGGTTTTAATCACCTGTTGTGTTTGTTCTGGAGAGGAGGAGACCTCTGCGGATAATTCAGCTCACAGTAAAAACCTCCTGAACAATGAACACTGGAGGAATCCTGACCTGGAGAAGCTTTCTGCAATCTGCAATCCTCACTGCTAGACACCACTAAATCCCCCTAAGTCTGACACACTGTTCCTTTAAGCTGAGTTTGACACCACAAACCTATTGAAACACATACAAATTACATTACTGTTGAAGCAAATAACTGAGAAACATGCATTTACAGAATTTACAGTCAGTACAAGTAGTACCAGTACAAATATAGTGTACAGGCTAACCTAAAGACTTATTTATTGTCGTATAAATGGACTTTAGTTTCACTGTAAACTGATGGCATTGTTGACTTTGCCTGTGAGTGTGAATGAAAAGAAACAGAATAACAACAAAAATATGTTCAAATCATTGCTGGCATAACAATAATTATATTTCTGACAATGCAAAAAATCTATATTTTCAGAGTAACAAACATGAGCTCAGTTTATTCTCCTTATTAGTGGATATTTAGGTATGACACCTTGTTTTCTGCTCGTTGGACAGAAAACAGGAAAGTGTGTTCCTCTTTTTGTTCCCGGTGCATCATGTAAATGTGTTGTTGTCAACAATAGATCCTTTCTGGACTGTGATAAACATCTTGGACTTGAGTATTTTGATATTCAAATGCTGACGTCAGGTGAAGGCGGCTCAAAGAGAGCATCTACCTGGGGGACATTTTAGTCTTCATCAGCACACAAGGAGAGACACCAGAGTGAAGCGGCTGAGAGGAGGACAGAAGATGTAAGTTATGATTCTGTTGTGTCACTTTGATATATTATTTATTGTGTGTGTGCAGAGGTGGACAGAACAGTAATGTCTTTTTTTCAGTATATATTTCACATCATTTCAAATCAAATCAGATTTGCACTTTGTCTTTTTGTATTTGCCAGATTTAGCAAACAGCTCAGCTCATTTGTGACATGTTTTATAATCACAGTTTATCATTTTAAAGTTTTAATTTCATGCAAAGTTCAGCGTGTTTTACAAAGAGTGGACACAATAACAAGAACACCTGACATTATAATGCAAAGAAATCCAACAATGCTTCAATACTGTGAAGCTTTGTGAGGCCAGTGGACGTCTTCTTGCCCTGGGTTTTACCTCTCAGGCTCAGGATTTGGTTTATGGAGCTTTTTTGGGATGCATGCAGCCTGCTCTGCAGACTCAGGGCTGAGAAAACACTACGTATCTTCTTCTGCATGCTTTTGGGTGTTAAATCTATATATTGAAGAAACAGTAAACAATTTAATTCTGCATTAGTAGCAGTGTATTGTAAGGTGAATATATGAAAACCAGAGCATGATAACAAACAATATGCAGGGTTGTTGTGTCGCACCATACTGAACAGGTGTTTGTTTGTTATTGGCTCAGCCTGATGCATTACATTATTTGTGTTTTATTCAAATAAGAAATTTTAATGAGCTGGAAAACAGTGACAGTTTCACAGTGTGAGTCTGTTCATGCAGGTTTCATCCTAATTTGCATATTAGCTGCTAAACATCATTCTGCTTCCTCATAAACTGGAGGGGGTGGTGACCTTTGTTTGTGTGTGTATTTCTTGATTTTAATGTACACACAGTTAAGAGTTAAAATGTTTATTTTTTTATTTTACTGACAATATTTGTTAAATCCATTGTGTTTGGTTCACAGCACACTGAAATATCAGTTTCATCTAACAGAGCAAAGATGCAGTGGAGTCTGTTTCTGCTCCTTCTGATGGGTAAGTGGATCATCTTATCACATATACAGCAGTGCTGCTGCTGCTGCTGCTGCCATGAAATGATTTCACTTAAAGCTCATTCTTATCATGAAATAAAGAGCAAATCATCCAGAAACTCAGAAATCTAAGTGAATAAAGAGGCGTGGAGTAAGTAGTAGGTGTGTACTCATGATGTTGATTTCATGCTGTCTGCTCCATCACTGCAGTATTTCCTCTGTTATTAGGTCAGTGTTCCTTCTTCATGTGTCACCTCCATGAGTACCACTTTGTTAACCAGACAAAGAACTGGACTGAAGCCCAGCAGTACTGCAGAGAGCATCACACTGACCTGGCCACAGTGTCTAACATGACAGACATGGAGAGACTCCGTGACTCTGCACAGAATCAAGATGGAGCCTGGATTGGGCTTTACAGCGACCCTGAAAGAAATGAGAGAGGGATGTGGCACTGGCAGTGGTCTCTGCCAGGGCTGGAGTTCAATGATAGGGAGAGTAGATGGCATGAGGAAGAGCCGAATGATTTATACAGCCCTGAGAAATGTGTGCAGATGCACAATCACATATGGTGGGATGCCCCTTGTTCTTACAATCATAAATGTATCTGCTATGATGGTGAGAATATATAACTAATAATGTTATTATGTGTATACAGCAGATCATCCTGTCTAACAATAGTTTTCGTTGACATATACCTCCTCTTTTTCTGTGGGATTAAGTAGAAACTTGGCTGATAAGGTTAAAAAATTATTTATTTAAAAGTCAACTGGTGTTATTTTCTATTTATTTATTTACTTTTAAGTAACATTACTGGTAAGTGTGGTGATAAAATGTCTCTTTCTCCACATGCAGAAATGAATTCTAATCCAGTCCTACTTTTAATGATGTGATCCACCTTATTATATCACACACACTTTGATCTTGTAAACATGTGAACCTGCAGTGGATTCATTTGAATTTATCTCACGTTATTGTTTCACCTGTTTAAATAAGAAAAAAGGATTTTTATGAGATGAAATAACTTGTAAACAGTGTGTGTTTCTTAGTTTGTCTGTTTATCCCACAGAAAGGAAGCAATCCAACAAGAGATTCCATCTGATTGAAGACAAGATGAGCTGGCCACAGGCTCAGAGCTACTGCAGAGAAAATCACACTGACCTGGTCAGTGGAGACCAACAGTTAGAGGACAACGAATTCAAGAGAGAGTATAAGTCAAACGAGGTCGTGTGGATCGGCCTGTTCAGAGACTCCTGGAGGTGGTCAGATGGGAGCAGTTTCTCTTTCAGATACTGGGATCTGGAGTTATTCAGAGATGAAGACAGCAGTAAGAAATGTGCTGTGACTCTGCTGGATGGAAAATGGAGCTCCGACGAGTGTGAAGAAACAAAACCCTTCTTCTGCTATGGTGGTGAGTTTTGCAAGAGTCTGTCTAACAGTATTTGTTTTGTGCTACATATTTGTGTATGTATGTTGAATTCCTTTAATATATTCCACACAGGATTTCACATTTTGGATTCTGTCTGTATTCTCACTTCAAGGAAATATACATCTGTTTTTGGTTCACAATAAATGCTTTCTTTAACTGTCTGGCTAAAGTGTCCACAGACTGTCAGTTTCGGCACAGCGGCACAAAGCACTTACGGTGTGTGACATGTGACATGAAGAAGACATCTCAAATTCATATGTCCATGCTCAAAATAGAGGACGCGGGTTAATAGTGCTGATCGCAAAATGACAGAACTGTTTAAGAATGGATTAATCTGATATCAGTGCGTTGCTTAGATTGGAAGCTGTCATATATTTGCATTAAAGAAATTAATCAGCATCATAGCAACACTGTCATGTGACATTATCTAATAATATTACCCAGCAAAGCTTCACACCATGAACCATATATGAGCCTCTGTTTCAGGAACAACCACAAAGAAAGGAACAACAGCAGGTCCCTCATCATCCACTGTTACTGAGGACAAGACACAAGGTGAGCTCATGAAGAAGCTACTACAAGTGAAGCAATAGATGGTTGGATAGTGTTAGAAATAGACCTCCCACTAAGCTGCAGTTTCATTTTTGACCTATTCAGACAGTTTCATTTAAAACATATATATATATCAGGTTACCTTGTGTTATTCATGGATAGTGTTTGAGTGTCTTACTGGTGCCTTCTAGTCAGCTGTTTAAGCTGTTTAAGAATGGATTAATCTGATATCAGTGCGTTGCTTAGATTGGAAGCTGTCATATATTTGCATTAAAGAAATGAATCAGCATCATAGCAACACTGTCATGTGACATTATCTAATAATATTACCCAGCAAAGCTTCACACCATGAACCATATATGAGCCTCTGTTTCAGAGCCAACCACAAAGAAAGGAACAACAGCAGGTCCCTCATCATCCACTGTTACTGAGGACAAGACACAAGGTGAGCTCATGAAGAAGCTGCTACAAGTGAAGCAATAGATGGTTGGATAGTGTTAGAAATAGACCTCCCACTAAGCTGCAGTTTCATTTTTGACCTATTCAGACAGTTTCATTTAAAACATATATATATATCAGGTTACCTTGTGTTATTCATGGATAGTGTTTGAGTGTCTTACTGGTGCCTTCTAGTCAGCTGTTTAAGCTGTTTAAGAATGGATTAATCTGATATCAGTGCGTTGCTTAGATTGGAAGCTGTCATATATTTGCATTAAAGAAATGAATCAGCATCATAGCAACACTGTCATGTGACATTATCTAATAATATTACCCAGCAAAGCTTCACATCATGAACCATATATGAGCCTCTGTTTCAGGAACAACCACAAAGAAAGGAACAACAGCAGGTCCCTCATCATCCACTGTTACTGAGGACAAGACACAAGGTGAGCTCATGAAGAAGCTACTACAAGTGAAGCAATCATGTGACATCGAGGTTTGGCAGATCTCATGGTAAAAACATTATTCCAATTTTAAGATTATAGTGATCAATGAGGTGGGATCTAATTAAAGTATGATCTATGTTTCTATTTTTCACTTTTACATGGTTACCTTGTGTTACTTATATGTAGTTTTTCAGTGTCTTACTGGTGTATTCTAGTCAGCTGTTTAAGCTGTTTAAGAATGGATTAACCCTTTGAAACCTGAGCAGACTGACTTGATTTCTTACAGAATAAATGAGAAGAAGGCAATGAGCAACCAAAGAAAAAATGACCCAAAAATATTCAAGAAATTGGTAAAAAGAAAAAAAAAAAGAGAGAGAGAGAAAATTTAAAACAAACAAACAAGAAAATGACCTGGGAAAGATTTCTGTACCATTTTTTATAAATATTTTCTGTTTTTTTGTTTTATTTTTCACAATTTGGGGGCCATTTTCTACCATGTTACCCGTTGCCTTCCCCCATGTTTTTTTGAAGGAACTGCACCAAATTGCTCAAAGGTTCAAAGGTTAAAATACTTGTGAAAGGCGTCTGAAAGCAGCACAAGAAAAGTGATGTGTGTTGCTTAGATTGGAAGCTGTCATATATTTGCATTAAAGAAATAAATCAGCATCATAGCAACACTGTCATGTGTCATTATCTAATAATATTACCCAGCAAAGCTTCACATCATGAACCATATATGAGCCTCTGTTTCAGGAACAACCACAAAGAAAGGAACAACAGCAGGTCCCTCATCATCCACTGTTACTGAGGACAAGACACAAAGTGAGCTCATGAAGAAGCTGCTATGTTGAATTTCTTTAATATATTCCACACAGGATTTCACATTTGGATTCTGTCTGTATTCTCACTTAAAGGAAATATACATCTGTTTTTGTGAACAAAAACAGATGTATATTTCCTTTAACTGTCCGGCTAAAGTGTCCACAAACTTTCAGTTTCTTCCATGGCAGATAAAATGATCCTGATCAAGGAGAACATGACCTGGGACGATGCCTTGAAGTACTGCAGAATGAACCACTGTGACCTGGTCTCCATCACCAACCATGACGAGCAGCGATGGGTCCAAGAGAAAGCCAAGAAGGCCAACAGTCCCTACGTCTGGCTGGGACTGCGCTACACCTGCACTCTGGGTTTCTGGTTCTGGGTCAATGAAGAGATGGTCACTTATAAGAACTGGGGCGCAGGTGTACCAGCGGATGACTGTGACATGTCTGGAGCCATGGACAGAGGAGGAGAACATAAGTGGTTCAAAAAGAATGACAATGAGAAGTTTAATTTCATCTGTTCTACGTGCTAAACCCTCTATACTCACTGTTAGCAGGCCTTTGATTCATTTACTCACTTTGTTTGCAGTGCTGTGTTACTTTTGGAAACATTTAAACTATAACATGTGTTTGTTGAACGGCATTCTGGGACATGTAGTAATCCCAACCTGAGGGGGAGAGATGTGAAATCACCAGCAGACTTTTTAACAGCAGATTTAAATAGAGAGAAAGTAGCTACATTGAAGTCAGTTTCAAAGCAGCATCAGATTACTGAGGATGTGACCCTGTAAGTAGTGATGGCCAAATGAGGCCTCATGAACCACTGTCTTTATTTTCTGAAGCCACCAGATGGCGCTGTGTGTTCAACAAAGGTTTGAACATTGCAAGTCCTTCAGCCTTTATCTTTAAACCAAGAGCGCCATCTGGTGGGGTGAGAAAATAAAGAAATTGGTTCATGAGGCTTCATTTGGCCATCACTACTGTAATGGCACCTGAATTATCACTATTTGTTATTTTCTCGAGTTGTTGTTGTATTTTATTTCTCTTAAAGTGTGGGTGTTAGAAAGGCTTGAACTATACTGGGACTGTGAGAATACGGAGTAACGTCATATATCATATATCGGACGAGCGTCATATATCCACCAGCCTAAGACAGAGAAGTTAACTCTCAGTTACAATCGAGCTTTAATTCATCTTTTGAGGTTGTATTTAGTTTTCTGTATAATTCACAGTGTGTATGGTCGACATCTTTATGGTAGGAACTGGAATGAATACACCAGTCTACAGTGTACTGGTTTGATTTTGCTTTATGTATTCAAATATGGAACATTTTACTATATTTTCAGGTTTTGATAAAGATCTGGTGATGGTTATATTATGTAAAATCTTTGTCTTTGATTATCACATTTTTGGAGTTTGATGTAAACAGATAATTTCTCTCTCTGAAGCTGAATAAAGTGTTAAAAGACAGAGTGGTCCTCTCTTTTTTTAACTTGAACAAAAGCTTATTTAACCCAAACTATTCTTTACTTAAACATTGTTTTTGTGCTTTAACGTAACCGAACTTTAACTACATTATAAAACTGATTGGTATTTTAACAGTGATTTGTAACAGAATGATGTCGTCCTGCCAAAAACAGCATCAGATCAGAAAACACTTCTAAACAAACTGCTGTTGATGATGTTTGTTTCATAAAACAATCACTTCCTGTTGTTTATTTTACAAGAAGAGACCCAGCAGACTCTGGATGTTCACATTATAATGTGTATAATATGTATAATTCATGATTAGTATTATACCATACACCTAGTGATGGCCAAATGAAGCCTCACAAACCAATTTCTTTAGTTTCTGACCCCACCATATGGCACTCTTGGTTAAAGATAAAGCAGTTGCAATCAAGTGTGCTTTCAAACTTTTGTTGAACAGACAGCGCCATCTGGTGGCTTCAGAAAATAAAGCCCGAGGTTCATGAGGCCTCATTTAGCCATCACCACATACACCTCTCCCCTGATCCCAGTCTAAATTTCATCATGCTAAATTATGCTTCCTCGCCTCCTCTCTCCTCCCATGACCTGGAAATAGTTCGCTCTCAACACGTCTCCTCTTACCTCCACTGTACAGAAGTGAGGCTAAAGTATTCTGGATACAGCCACTGCCATCTTGCTGTGGTGGCATCATTTGCAGCCAGAGTCTGTGCAGTAGGGATCTCAGTGGTATCAAGTTTCCTGTCCATACACTTGTCCGGCCGATCGCAAGCAAAACCACTGAACGCGATCCCACTGACTGGCTCATACAGTTATGAATCATGTTGTAAATCCCCATTTTATAGCACTAAGTAACTAATGAAATCCAAACTTATTAGGAAAGCAAACACTTGAACACACAACAGTGTGATACAAACTACCTAAAATGACAGAAACCATCTTTTGGAAAAATGTATTTGATGTGTACTTTGAGGTTTTAGTTTAGCTCATGTCCCTTCTGGAGAGGGCTGGCTTTATGACCTGTACTGCAGCCTGCCACCAGGGGGCGATGGAAAGTTTGGCTTCACTTTTGTGGAGCTGTCACGTCGTCCATCTTTGTTTACAGTCTGTGGTTGTAATTAAGCAGCACATGGAAACAGTGGAAATTGAAAATGTAAAGACATACTCATATCTTTTAATTCCACCTGTGTTGAACAACAAACTTCTTCAAGTTCTTCTTTAACCCTGACTACATCTTTATCTATCTGTTCACATGAACAATATTTCACTATCTCTCAAAACTGTGTGAAAATAATAAATGGAGTTGTTTCTTAAATCTATAATTACTAGATGTGTAAGTATAGTTTTGTAATATGTATTTCAAATGAACAGTCAACCAGTTTCTGTGATGATAGCTTGATTTTTATTATACAGAATCAAAATGTCTTTAAAATTGTAATTTAAAAAAGTCAGTTTTTAGCTCTTCAAAAATGTAAACTTTAATTGAATTAAAAAAAAACTTAATTACTTCATTAATCCTTTTGTGTCAATCAACAATCAATCTGGAAATCCATCGGTAAAAAAAAATAATAATTTTTTTCTTCCTTTACCTCTGGAGGCACAGCCCGGAGTTTTTTTACTAATCGTAAGTGAAGGGGCCTCACTCCCTTCACTTCCGGCGGTGCCCCCAGAGAATCGCTGTGTTGTTTACAAATACTTCCCAGCAGAGTTTAGCTATATATCACATTTTTCACGTCACTATATCACCGTGTAGACTAATCTGATGTTTGTTAAGTCTATAAACACAATGACTGAATAAACGTTACTATTTCTGTGTGCACGTAATTAATATGGTTATCGTAGATTAGCTGGGCTAACCGTTAGCTGTTAACGTTAGCCGTTAGCGTTGTCTATAACCATAGACTGTATAAAAATAAGGTAATAACTCAATAAACGGTCCGTGAAAAAAATATTTTTTCCAGCGGATATCTTAGTTACAACATGATTGAGCTAGCAAAGCAGTTTTGTGTTGTTATGTGTGGTATTTATTCAGTTATGGGAAATCACGATGTCTAGAAAGCATCAGCTGACAGGGACAGTTAGCAAAGCTAACATCAGGACGTTATCTGTTAAAAGCCTCCCGTTGCCGGATACGACATGAAACTACTCCAGTTAGCTCAATCATGTTGTAACTAAGACATCCGCTGGAAAAAAGATTTTTTTCACGTTGACGAGACGGTATTAATGGAGTGGTCGCTATGGACGCTGAGCTTGCTGTTTCTGTAGGTACACATTTCCTGGGGACACCTGCACGTCTCGGCCATGCCCCCTCCATTGTGATTGGCTAAAGCGCAGCATGTTCAGACTCAAAGCCCCACCCCCCCAGTCGTCTTTCACACAGGGCTACTGACAGATTCTACAATGTAGATTGCAGAATCTGTCTTGAGAGATTAATCAACAATGACTTTGCAGCTACACATTTTACACAATGTTTCAGGTATATGTCCCAAAAAGTAAAACATTAAATACAGTATCACTGTAGTATCAGTATCACAACATTATTTTGTCATCGTCATTTGAATGAATAATAATAAAGAATCAAGGGAACAAGTACATGTATCTTTTAAACATCAAATAAAAACAAAATATAGGAAAAAATAGAGCAAAACTGGAAAACCTCCTTCAAAACTGCACTATGTATATATGCGTGTGTGTAAAAACATTTACAATAATATTAAGACTTATTTGATTGGTGTCATTGAAGTTCTCCATAATAGAGATTAATCTGCTATTGTTCGATTCAACTGACAACAGTTAATACAAAAATATAGCATATTATATTTACTGCCACTGTAGAAACAGAGCCTGCATTACTTAGCATCAAAAATATATTAACAACTGAAACTAGGATGAAACTTGCAAAAAAAAATTAAAGAAAGATGAAACTTAACCTGCAGCAAACTTGAAGTAGGCTGTGTTTCTTAGGTCCAGAGTGTTTGTGGTGAACAAGATTTCCTTACAACACCATCATCTCCTCTATTACTTCCTTGATTTGTTTTGCCTCAGCGCTGAATGCAGAGCTCAGCGTATGATCCTGAGTAGTGTCTTTGCTAAATATCTACCCAGAGAGATCTGTGCTTCTAAGGTATAAACATGAGTCAGGCCCATAGATTCAAGACACCTAAGTTCACTGACAATGTCAAAGGAGGGATGACTGATGAGCTGGAGCAACTTTAGAGGGTCTCTGGAGCAGATGTGAGTCAGGGATTGAGTCAAAAGGACTGCCAAGGACAGAAAATTCTCCAGTGGTACCATGAAGTAGACAAGAGTCTCCTCCACTTTGACACTCCCACCCAAGTCTCTGGCCCTGTGTGCTGTTTTAATGGCCTCATTTATGTTTGCCTTGAAAGACAACAACACTTGGTGTCTGGCTCTCATGTGACTGTCAAATCTGGTGTCTGAATCACTGCAGAGGTTGTTGACTTGTGTGGAGTATCTTTGAGTGACCTGAATTTGTTCACAGTAGAACTCAACAGACTTGAGTGCGTTTTGCAAATCTTCCAGAGCTTGATTGATGCAGTTTGGATCCTGATGCCTGTCCTTGGCTAAAGATGCAAAAGCACGGTTATAATATGCAACTGCTGCCCAACAGTGGTCCTCCTGTATGGCCTTAGTGTACATCTCGATACTCCCTGCAAGATTTCCCTTTTTGCGCAGATCATTGCCAAATGCAATGTAGTGGTGCAGGTTTGATGAGGGTGATTCTCTCTTTGTGAGTTTTTGCTTGGCTGTTTTCAGGTCTTTACCTAGTTTGTGTTTTAAGTCCATGATTGATTCGTTCTCATTGAAGTTTGTGAGGAGCCACATACCCCAGAATTCATTCAGTGCAGACAAATCTGAATCTGCTGGCCTGTTGTTACTGCTTTTGTACACCTCATCTAGTGTTTCCAGGTACTGACTGAAGAGCTCTTCCTTTTTCTGTATCTTTGGGATTTCACACTCCAAGTAGCGAGCTAGCGTTTTTTCCACAGAGTCATTTCTGGTGTCTTTAACTGTCTTTGTTTCTGAATCAGAGGTTTTTGTCAAAATATTCAACACTGTCGAAGTCAAAGATTCAGATACTTTATCACTGGGGCTTTTTTGGTACGATCTGAGTTGCACTACAAAAAGATGTCGATAAACTAGCATGTCATTAGTTGTATTTTCCAGAAAAGATCGATGTTTGCCTAATAAAGCCAACAATTTGGATAATTCTGACAGATGGCTGGAGCAGACAATGAGTTGAGCAGACCCAGGAGATCCTTGTCTGGCAGTGCGACCAAATGCCTGGGCCTCCACACGAGCATTCTTTGGCAAGAAGGTCTGCACAACAAACAAACCTCCAGCTCTCTTTACCTGATCAGAGACCTGAAGGTCTGTCCCACGACCTGCAAGGTTTGTTGCTATGATGACGTCTCCTGCTTCAAGTTTCTTGGCAAAGATTGCAGTATTGTCCATGTTGTTGCTTATGTAAAGCTTCTTGTTTGAGACTTTATCTCCTAGAGTGTTGTGGAGAACCTTTGCTTGATTGATGGTCTCACAGATGACCAACGCAGCCCTTTCATCCCTGTAAAGAGTAGGGTTGGTTTGTGCAGTGACAATGTTGCAGATTTTCTCAATCCATTCTTTTTCATCATCTACAATCACACCTTCTACCTCAAACAGCTTTCTGCGTTTGAATGAAGGTATCTGACAGGTCTTGATGTCTTTGTAGATTTTCTGCAAAGTCTCAGTCTCTGCTTGTTGGCCAAGAGTCCCAGAGATTCCAAAAATCTGATCTCCATATTTTTGCAACAAGCCAACATTGGACATATAGTTTGTGATGGCTGTCATGTCACTCAGCTTGGACTTTGCATGTTTCATTTCAATGAACTGTTGTAGTCCATCTGTCCATTTCATGTTGTTTTCAACAACACCTGTGCAGCTGTAGTCAACAGGCACAATCCCATGTTCCTCAATGATATATTCATGGCCCATTGTCATGGTTTGTGCATAGAATGCATTTTCAATCCAAACCTTGAGTTTAGATTTGACCAGATCTGACAGAAAGCCTGGGACATAGAAGCGGCATTTATCTTGGTTCAGGTCACATGGTGTAAAATACAGGACATCTTTTATTTCTGCTTCCACAGCTCTCTGTACACTCTCTGTATCAGAGTAAATGTACTGACACAAGCCTCCACTGATCAAAAGCAGAGGCACCCTCTGTCTTCCAGTCGTTTCTTTTTGTGGTTCCTTCTTCAGTTCCTCTATCACTCCATCATCATTCATGCAGTGCAGAGCAAACTGGCAAGATGGGAATCTCCCCTCTACTGTCTGAAAGAACTTTGCCAACTGGTGAGCAGTAACACCTGCAGTTTTTTCAGGTAAGAGACTTGAGTTCTTTCTCAGGTCCTTGACCGAACCTTTTGCCAGTATACCTGTGTCTTCAGCCATTTGAAGTATGGTGAACTCGTCAACATCTTTGCGCTTTATGTTTTCAAGCACAACTTGGTGAAATGGGTACTTTCGCCCCACAGTTGTCTCTGAGCCAATCTTGTTGTACTGATTAGCAGTGGCCCAAATGAAAGCCAAGAGTGGATTGAGATGTTGCAAAGCAGGCATATCGCTACTAAGATAGACCACATGGAGGCCCTTATCTAGCATCAAGGAATCAACTTCATCCACAATTGCACATTCAAATGTTCTTTGCCCAAATATGTCCGTTCTATTAAAGTGGTGACGAAGCCAGTCTCCAGCAAACTCTTCCACAGTACCATACACAACCTGACACTTATAGCACTTTTTTAAGTCTTTGGCTTGTTTGTCAGTGTTGCAGTCGACGCTGATTTTCAAAACTTCATAAAAGTCTTGCCATTCTTTCAAATCTCTCTTTGCGAGAACTGATGAGCTGGACATGATGTCTACCTTTTCTCCTCGCAAGGCTCGAAAAGCGGCAAACATTGCCACAATACATGACTTCCCCTCTCCAGTGCCAACTTGAATTAGCCGTCCTGTTTTGGAAAGAGCCATGATACACCAGCTCACCATCTGCGTCAGTCGGGGTCTGAAGTGAGTTTTTTCAGCTGCCTGACAAAGCTTCAGCAACACTTGTTTCAAGTCACTGTGCTGTGATCCATCATTGTGTGAAGTTAGACCTTTGTTGACTGATGACACAATGTCTCTCACATCATCTAAGAGCTTCTCATTAATTTGATTTAACTTTTGTTGACGGATTTCCTCAAGAATTTCACCCAATTGCTTTTCTGGGTCATTGGCTAAACACTTCTTGAGGTTTTCATCTGTCACAGTCTCGTCTCGGACCATCTCCATCAGTGTCTTCTTTCTTGCCCGACATTTCCAACTCAGAGTGATGTAATTAATCTCTATACAGTGCAACATGTTCAACATCCACGAGAGGAGCTGTGATCGGTCAGTTGTTGTTGACTCAAATCGCTTCAGAAGAGCATCAAACAAGTCTGCGGCATCTGCTGGGCTCCATTTGATGTTTGTAACCAGTCCCTGCAGCTTGTTGAGAAGGATTTCTTCATTGTTTCTGGGGGTCATGAAACTGTGAGTTCCAAGTGAAGTTTTGAGTCTTTTAACCAGTTCTTCAACTTTCATATGCGTGTTAGTTTCAGACATTTTGTGGAAGAACTGTCAAATATTGACAAAACAGAAATGGAAAAGAATTAGAGTTTTGAGAATCTTTCTTTAAAACAATACAAAATTCCACGCACAGATTATGTCTTTTTTCAACCCCATATACATTAGCACACGAATTGGATACCAGCTTTAAAACCATGTCAGTGGGCAGTGGCATAAATGATATGTCAAGCACCACATGTGAATCCGCTTAAAAGAATTCTTCACTTGTAAAATGAAGTTTTGTGGGCTGGAGTGCCGGTGACAGGTGTAGCCAAAGGCATTATGTTTTCGTTTTTTTTCTTTGTCTGTAAGTCCGTCCCATTGTCATTAATGTGATATCTCAAAAACACTTTCACCTCAAGGATGAACTGATTAGATTTTGGTGGTCAAAGGTCAATGTCACTGTGACCCCGTCTGTCTCATTCTCATGAATGCAATATCTCAAGAACATTGTGTGGGATTTTTTTTTTCAGATTTGGCACAAACATCCAGCTTTAGTCAAGGATAAACTGATTTGAATTTGGTGGTCAAAGGTCAAGGTTATTATGACCTTGTGTCCATCTGATTGCGATGAGCGCGAAATCTCAAAAAGACCTTGAGGGAATTTCTTCAAATTTGGCACAAATGTCCACCTGGATTCAGCAATGAACAGATTAGGTTTTGGTGGTCAAAGGTCACTGTGACCTCACAAAACATGTTTTTGGCCATAACTAAATGATTTATTTGCTAATTATGATGAAATGTCACACAGATGTCTAATAGTACAACCCCAGAGCTTACTGGAGTCAGTTGGTGAAAAAATAATCATGGACATTTTTAATTTCTTTTTAACTTTATATTGTTTTTATGAATATTTAACCTATCCCTTTAAAGGACATTTCAATTTCAACATTCATGACAACTGTACAAGGGTGAATCCTTCTATGACTCATCCATCACATTTCATTAGGGATCAAAGTTTGCATATTTAAGGGCAGGCCGCTTTGAGTGAGTTGTCAGCCAATAGTGCCCTCGGCTTCTCTGTCAGATATACGCCTTGCTCCTTCACAGCGCCAGCCTCGCAGCCAAATTGTCAACCAGCAGCTTCAGTACAAAATAATCTGTATCAGACATCTATCCACCAACATTGTTTTAAGATAGATTTCTGTATCAGACATCTATCTTAAAACAATGTTGGTGGAACCCTGTTGATAAGGCATTGCCAAAATTTTAGATTTGTAAATGGTTTGTAAGGCAGAGGATAACTTAACCTGCTTTCCCAATAGGTTCCACTTTAGTTTGGTGTGGTGATGCCAGCATTACTACACAGTAGTTAAAATGCATTGAAAAATACACATGTAATGACAGTGAGTCATGGACTGACTGAATGTGGAAAAAAAAACCCAGAAACATATTCATGAAATTGCACTTGTTTTTCTTTTTAGGCTGTTCATCATCTGTTTTGTCAGAAAGTACTTTAAAATAGGTTATAATGCAATGGTTTCACTGGTCTGGCTCACTTGAGATCAAACTGAGTTGAATGTGTCCCATGGACTAAAATGAGTTTGCCAACCCTATGCTACAGCGTTAGAAAATTGGTGTGTATGAATGTGTTTCTAATTTGCAGTAATTTATATTCAACATGGTTCCAACCACAATTTATATTTAGGAGTTTTTCTTCTCTACACCGAGCAGTTACCCTGACTATCAGATATTTGTAAATATGGATAAAAACACAGGTTTTATAACTATTAATTCTATTATATAGCTTAACTGTAGTTTTGTTATTGATGCATGTAATGTGTTGTGGTAAAGTAGTGTGTTACTCACCTGTTAGATGAGGAGTGATGTGTGTCTTTACAAAACCTGGTATGATCTGCTGCCAGAGCATACGCTGCTTTCTTTTATAAACCTAATATTCTTTTCTGTCTCACTAACCTTGTCTGGGCACAGCCTGAAGGGGAATTCCTGCCATACTTTCGGTTTTGGTACTACACCAGCTCTGCAGCAGTTACAGGAAATCCTTATCTCCAAGTCTAGCTAAAGCTCAGAAGCAGAGCAGCTTTGTGTCAGACAGCTACCAGTCAACACTGACAGCTTATAATGTGATGAATGCTTTTTTTTTAATGGCAGACAATTAGAAAGATCGGCATGGCAAATTAGATTTTAATGTTATATATTATCACAAATTAGGCCATATTTTTAAATAATACACATTATTACTTATTTATTTATTTTATTTTATTCATAACTTTCTTCCAATTTCCCAGGTGGTGGGTGGGACTCAGTACCATGACCTACATAATTAAAATTTTTCAAATAAAGTTTATCTTCTTGGAACACACTAGTAAAGGATTAGTAAAACAAATGTGTTTGTCGATCCTTTTTCTTTCCCCTGAAGATAGTCCAAAGGCAGAGTGCAGTATCTGTCTTTAACTGTATAATGTCTTTGGGTTTAAAGTAATTGGCTTAAAAAGGCATCTAAAATCTAAACTTTGCAAGTTAAAATTTCACTCGGCCAGCCAAAAAATTTCATCCATCACCTTTGCACTATGGTACTGCCTGGTGTAGCCACCAGCCAAAATAGAAAGAACACTGTGTACAAAAGTCATACCACGCCCGGTTGTCTGCAGACAAATTCCCCTACATTCACAGATGATTCAAACATGGTTTTCGTTTTATTAACAGACAATCAGGTGACTTCTTGGAAGCATATTGTGTTGACCCTCCCCCCCATGCACTAGGTGTCACTGTTCGTGTTCCTGGTCACCGGCTGCATGAGGCACACCAGAGGCCTGCACTCTACAAAGCAGGATTTTTGGTTTGTGACGTAACTTCAGGACTAACTGTAGGTTTTCAGAACTATGGAGCTGGTTCCCTTCTTACCAGAGCAAATCACCATGGTAACTTATTCTGATCAGCTAACCTGCCTGCAGCAAGTATACAACAGAGAAGGCCTACATGATAGAAATCAACATTCTTCTGTTTTATTTTAATTTAAAAGCTTTCCTTTATTTCATTGTATTCGATTTGATGAATGAGTGTGCATAGCACTCTAACTGAGGTATAAGTGCTCTTAGTTTAAGTCTTATCATTATACTCCACATGTGGCAAAACAAACTCCTAAAGAACTGGGACTATGTTATTGAGTTTCAGTTTTGAATTATATTGCTTGGTAACCATTTTAATAAAGAGAATACAAACCAAACTTGCTCCTGATCCAGAAACAACAGCTCTTTTCCTCAGTCAATGGGTGTTTCTCAAAGTCAAGGAAGGATCCTTAAATGGCTGAATTTTAAGGAGTCTACCTTATCAAATCCCGACTAAGGACTGTTTCAATGTCAAGGATTCATCAAATTCTACTGAGGGCTGAGGGTGTTTCTCAAAGTCAAGGATCCTCCCAAGTGGTCTCTCTATTTTCCCTAAAACACTGCTACATTTGTTCAAATTGTACAACAACATTAGAGAGTGCCAAAATTATCACAGTACCCTGAAAACCCCTCAGTCTGCTGAGCCGAGGGACACTTGTTAGCCTGTTCCAATGTGTTTTCATCGAATGCTAGGAAGGACTCTTGCCTTGTCTCTGTAGGATCCCTCCTTGGAAGGACTTGTCCTACCAAGGAGGGATCATTGACTTTGAGAAACATCAAAGAGTCTGTACAAGCTTCTGCCATTTGCTGGACAAATAACGTTACAACACTTCATGCAGGAAAGTCAGCAACTGTGAAAACACCTAAAGACAGTTTGCATGTTACTCACATTCACCGGTGTGTATGTGTGTATTAGATAATATGTGCACAATGTTAGAGCCCCTGACTGTACACCCAGGTTTCTCTGCAGTCACCGTTTCGTTAGTCTCGTTCACCAGACCTTTCTCAAGAAAAGAAAGGTCTGGCTGGGCCGACTCTCACTTTAAGATTGGAGAAAAAAACACCCCGGCTGCTTGTATTTCTTTCAACCAATCACAGTCGTTCTTGGTGGTGCCACAGCAACGGCGCGCTTGCAAAAATATTGCCGGAGGGAAACAGGTTTTGGTATAACACGCCCACAAAAATATTGCCTACAGGACGCGAACCATGGCAGAAAAATGGCTACATCCCCGCAAGATCAAAGACCGCAAAAGTTAGTAAAGGACGTGTTGAAAACTGCAACCGGAGGTGGTAGGGTGGGACTTCAGCGGGTGGCTCGTTCCGCCCAATGAGAGGCTGATCTATGCAGCGAACTTCTGCTCGCTCAGACTATCGTTTCGTTGACTCAAAAAAAAAAGCACAGTCCCTCTGTAGCCACCAGATGGCACTGTCTGGTCAACAAAGGTTTGAAAGCACACTTCATTGCAAGTCCTTCAGCCTTTATCTTTAAACCAAGAGTGCCATGTGGTGGGGTCAGAAAATAAAGAAAGTGGTTGATCAGGCTTCATTTGGCCATCACTGCCTCTCAATGTTCAGCTGCTGTCCATCTACCCAGCCAACATTTGTATGTGGGGCCCATGTGGATAGTAAATGGGCCAAAAAATGGGCCCTATATTGGATTGTACATGTGTTCCATATTGGCTCTATGGCATTTGCCCACATGGGTGGGTTTACCCAAGTGGGCCCCAGATAAGATGCCCATTATGGACCCATGCCCACTTTGTACCCAGGTAGCCCCAGAATGACCCATGTGGAGCCCACTTCGGCAATCTGCATGGGGCCAATATGGAACATGTGGACAATCCAATATAGGGCCCATTTTTTATTTACTACCCACATGGGACCCACATACAAATGTTAGCTGGGTGCAGCTGACAGTTAATTATGGTTTATGGCAACAATTGTGACTCAAGATTTGCTTGCAGTTATGTCACAGCACGGTTTTGAAATGCTCTACACCAGGGGTGTCAAACTCATTTTAGTTCAGGGTCCACATACAGTCCAATTTGTAAAATACAGAAATTGGTTCATGAGGCTTCATTTGGCCATCACTAGTTGTGGCCCCTGGGCCGTATGTTTGACACCCCTGCTCTACATTAGATGCTTATCCTCCACAAGGCCACACTTTGGCCTGCTGATGACAAACCTGATCTTGGGGTCAAATCTTTTCACCCTTGTTCAAGCCACATTTAACTGTAATGCAAATATATAACTTATGTTTGCGTTGCCTGATTATGTCTCCACTTAAACAATCATCATTTGACTAAACTACATTTTAAGATGCAATTATACCTTGTAAGAAAACCTTGAAAATCCTGGTCAGTTGATGGAGTTATTTTATTTTTATTTTAGTGTGTATGTGCATATTTCTACAGGTTGACTTTCAATAAAGACCTTTTAGTAATGCAGCGTTCTGCAGTGGAAACATTTGCCTAATTGCTGCCTGAGTTGTCTGTTAAATGTAGACATAATCCGATTGCTTTTCAGAAAATGTTTTAAGAATGAAGTGTTAATCTAGGTCTTGCCTGTGTTTGCTTTTCATGTTACTTGTCACACTCTAAGAAGCTGCTGTGTGTCTGAGGTAGGTGTTGGTCAATTAATAAAACACTGCAGTGTTTCCTCATTTGTCAGCACACAACTTCAGCACATCAACACTCCTGGACCACACCGCCCGGTTGAGCTGGGCGAGGACAACCGGTCGGTTTGCATTGAGATGGAAAGGTACTGATTTCTGTCAAGCCCACACAGTCAGGAAGAAACCGGAAGTAGTGTGGTTTTCTCTTCAACACACTTACTGTTGTCTGTCAAAAATAGTGTTGCTGCTAATAGGTACTGATTTTTAAGAAGTTATTATTATTATCATTACTACTACTACTGGAAAAATAAAAGTAATAATAATAATCATAATTTTATAAAAATCATAAATGTTGTAAATACAAATTAAAATTTTGTTAGTCTACTAGAATAATAAAATCAATTACTTTTCTGAGTCCACTAGTCCACTAGTCATTTTACTGCAATAAAATGATTGAAGTGAGATGATTGGACTAAAAAAATGTTACCTTATTAGATAAAACACATTTTGACTGCATTTTTCTTTAGGGACTTCATTTACAGTTAAATGAAGGCAATAAGTTGCATTATATATTATCCAAATACTCAACATGTCACAAAAGTGTATTTTGTTTATTGCCATAATATTGTGTCATGACATAAGTATTGTGATAATATCGTATCTGGGGCCTTTGGTGATAGTCACTCCTAGTGGATAATTAAATGTTATGGTTAAGAAAAAATTCTTAAATATTTAAAGTAACACAAAACTTCACCTGAATGGGTGATTTCAATTTTATGTTAGCAACTTTTTTTTTATTGTTTTAACAGAAAGCAAACAACTCCTGGCATCAAGCAGTCCATATTTATATAGCCTTAGTAAATCAACTGAAGAAGAAAATAAATTGATTAAGAGGATAGTAATAATAATAAAAGTAATAATAATACTTTTAAGACAAATCTTAAAATGTACATGTTTTCAATGACCTTTGGTTGTTTGTAGTGGTTTTAATATTTTTGTATTTTGATATGTTTTTTACATATGTAATTGTACGTACTGGTGTTATTCTGTTTTGTATTTGTTTACATGTTATATTGATATATATTTGTGTGCCATTTTTAAAATTTGCACAGCACTTTGGTCAACTTTGGTTGTTGTTAAATGTGCTATATAAATGAACTTGATTTGATTTATTAATAATAATAATAATAATAATAATAATAAAATAACAAACTACATGTAATAACATTAAATTAAATTAAAAATAAAATTGAATAAAATAAAATAAAGTAAAACAAAAAAATAAAATAAAATTAATAAAAAATAGAAATAATAAATAAAAAGAAGAGAAAAAAATCTATTTTGAATAAAAGATGAAAAAATGAGCAATAAATAGGTTAAGGGAAGCCTGAGAATAAGCTTCCTCAAGTGCAGACTTTTATTTTGAAATTTCCAATACCGGATGTTTAGATACTCTTCGCAACTGACTTGACAGCACAGGTGCGTCAAAGTGGGAGCTAATTACCAACCTGCGTCCTGTCAATGCCGCGGACACACCGACACGTTTTAATGCAAAAGAAGCTTTATTATCATCCTTAATTTAATCTGTAGGAAATAATAATCAGATTTTAATTTATTATCAAATATAAAACCAACTTCACTGATCATGAGAGGAACTGCAGCCACGGTAAGTCTTCACTTACATCTCAAATGAAGTGTGCGATTGATGCAACCTAATGTTTAAGTTTTTTTTTGGAAGACTGAGCATGTTTGAAACTCGGTTATTAATTTTATTTTAATAATATAAATGTTTATTAGGAGAATGATGCGGAGGCGGATGATGTTGGAGGGAGTGGGGGAAGACGACCTGTGAGTATTCCTTAAATTAAGTCTGTGGTGAAAACGTGATGGTTGCATGTTTGTGTGAAGAATGTCTGACCCTCATATATGCCAGCAAACAATGCACCCAGTGCCTAAATTCCACCCTCCTCTTCCCACGTGTTACATATTTGACATTTTATCTGCAAACAGGTGAACAAGCTAAGTGTGTTTACTGCTGGGTCACTGTGTGTTGGCATCTATGGCTGCTGATGCATATTTTGGATGTATGTGATCAAGGCCAACAGGCTGGATAACCAAACCCAGAGTGTTGTGTTGTCAGCTGCTGTGAATGTCCTCAGCACTGTCATGTATGTGACTGATGGCTGTTATTGTATAACTACAGAACAGAGAGAACCTGCTCTTGTCACACTATGGCTCGACTTCAGCACGTCTGTGCTTTCTTACCAGACTACAGCAAGTAAAATATGTATGCTCAAATATAAGTACAATTAAATAATTTAGCTATAGGGCTGTCAAGTTATTTTATAAAATTAATCTAATTAAAGACATGCTCTGTGATCAATTAATCTAAATTAATCGCATAAATTAGTTTTTGCTGTGAAAGTATTTTAAAAAATTCAATTCAAATGAATTTTGGCAGATGTCGGAATGAAAATTGAGCTGATATTTCAGGCTTGAAATACTCCCATCAACAGTTCCATCTGGGCGTTTCTTAAATGTAAATGTTCCACCGACGGGGTCGTCTCGTCTGCCTTTATCATGTAGCAAAGCCACTGTGGCCTTCAGTGACACACCGGGTCAACGGCCACCATAGAGCATGATTAATCAGTGTAATTTTTTTTTAACCTGTTATTTTTTCTGTGATTAATTAATAGAAATTAACGTATTGTTTTGACAGCCCTAAAGTTGATACTTTAGTTAATAGAAAAGCATCAAAGGTGCTCCCTCTGGAGAACCTTTGATGTTAGGTATGACTCTAAAGACACAGCTCACCCTAAAATCAGAAATACATACTATAAAACTTCAATTAAAAGATTAGTCCCAATTAGAACCCTGGTCTTGTTGCCAAGCAGTTCATTTTTTTATAGAAGTTCTTCAAATGTATAAAATCAGGTTGTTGGCTACTGTTACCCTGTAAATATTTTATATATAAGGGTCCTCAGATCAGTCAGAAAGAATCAAAAGGGTTTTTCAAAGAAATTAATCCAAGTTGTGAGTATTGTTTTAACAGGATGAAGTGGGGTTGTGTCAGTAATCCGTAATCCTCAAGTGCCCTAACTCTCTGATGCCCTGTCTGTCAGAGCTAGATCAAATGAATGATTCATGATTAATATATTATCTGAAGCCTAATTTCTAACCAAGTAGTATTCATATTGGTTTAAATGAACAATTTGGCACTAGCGCACCTGGTAGAGCAGGCGCTCATGTACAAAGGCTGTGTCCGTGCCACAGCAACCCCAGGATTCAATTCCAACTTACAGCCCTCTGCTACATGTCATTCATTGAAGTTTTACAGTATGTTTCCTCTTACCTGCAGTGCTTCATGTCAGTCTAGATTGTGTTAGTGTCTCCAATATAATGCAACTAGATGGCACTCATCTTGTGATGCTCAAAAGTGAGAAAAAAAAACCCCCATCCAAACCATCACCACTGGTCCCACCTGACCCTAACGACTCACATGGTGGCCAGGTGGGTCAACGACTCACATTGTGACCTTAGCGACTCTGAAACTAAGAGCACATGTGACCCCTACGACTCTGCAAGGGTTCCCACCCACACAGGGTTTATAGTCTGCAATTTCGTACCAGTCATTTAGAACTGAAGAAGCTTCTTGGATGAGAGGCGAAACATCTTCATGAAATGCAAGCAAGTCCAGTTGCCTATGCTATTAGCACGATTACCATGACCTGAATGACTGAGAATCTTCACCGACAACATCCGTAAAACTCAACAGCAATGTCTCCTAACAGAAATCATGATATGGGATCTTCTTTGTTAAACAATGCCTAGGATCAACAACGTTTCGACAATTTCTACAATCAGGCTTCCACCTCACGATTTGTGTCGCCAATTTCCCGTCTCCAAAATGTTCGTAAGCATGGGTCAAAGTTTCTCCAAATGAAGTCTGTTTTTGTAGATCACAACTTTTGCATGGGAAGAAGGCATACGCTTCTTTCAGGCCTCGTTATGTGCGTTTGCAATGTTAATAAATTAGACCCCTGGTCTTATTTATTAGACCATGTAAGACCAAGTTGGCAAATATTGTCAAATCGTCAAATTTGTTTTTGCACATGCCATTTTTGGGTTTTGTCTGTATGTTCATTTTAAGTATGGATCCTATGCATTGATTCATAAATGAGACCCCAGGTGCCTGGAGCACCACAAGCCGAATGCTGTCTAGCGCCCTTACATTGGCGAGAAGGCCGATATCTCCAACACTCTGCAACTCACAACAAAATAATCTAGACTGATAAAACACACTGCAGGTAGGAGGAAGAATATATATTTTTTATTTTGGAGTGACCTGTCCCTTTAATGTCGATGCTTTATGGAACTAGTTCATGTATGCTGAGTATTTTAGACATATGTTTTATTTTAAAGAATACAGCAGGTGCCCTCTGCATTAAAGTCTCACAAAATGGAGTACAATCAATGTCTCAAAATAGCGTACTTTCTGCACAGGGCAGGTGTGTTTCCACCTCTGGAGATGGAAACAATCAGACACAATATTTTACTGCAGCATTAGGCAATAACAGTTGTTTAAACTACCCTATGTTTAATTGAACTTATTGTAATACAATAAAAAAGTACATGCACAGTGGGGCTAGAGCTCTGTCAACTGTTTTCGCACTGTATCCATCCATTCCTGTTGATAGGTCTGGTATTTAACCAAATTGAACTCATGAGTCGAGCCTATGTCATCAGCAGTCAGTCGCAGTACAAAATTACAAACCATCTCTTATGTCCACTCTGTTTTTGAATTTCAAACACACATTTTTTAAATAGCAACTTATACATTAGCTTCCTTTATGATAATGTAATTTATTTTTATTTTTCTCATTCTCTCCCAGACTCTTGTTTCATCACCCTTGGACACCAGTGAATCATCTGCGAACGATTCTCAAAACAAACAGGTGAGATCAGTGGTTCCCAACTGGTCCAGCCACAGGATCCAGATTGCCCGTGTGTCATTACTTCAAGGTCCACAAAGTATAATACATTCAGCATCATGCTTGTGTTTGGCCTTGTTGTTCAGCTAGCTTGCTGTCTCTGTTAAGTAGCTGCCTGTTATTCGCTCACACTTCAGCAAGAAACGGCACTTCAGAATAAAAGCCTGTGCTGGAAATTCACTGTACTTCAAAATCAAGTGTGTTTTCTTCTAGAGCCACCTCCCTTTAAAATGCATTGGTCTAAATCTTCAAAAGGCAATGAGATATCACCAAGCTTCTGATAACTTTTGATAAGCTTGCTGCAATAATGATCCACAGAAAATTGGGTACAAATCGGGCCTACGGTTTTTACAGTGTTTTTCAAAGAAATCAAAATGGTGAAGAATCTATGCAGGCGGACCTGAATGGTTGTTGAGGCTTTTTTGTAGAGCACATTGAGCTGGGCTTGTGTGTTCAATTTAAGGTCAATCTGATTTACGGTGCCTCTCCAACGTTGCATTTTTGGGCCTGAATTACAGTGCCGATCAGGCCAACTGGGGGTCACCATATTTCTTGGGCAGCATTTGCACACAACTTCCAATCGTTGGTGAAAATTTCACATGTCCATGATTTACCATATCATCGGAATTTGTGACAACATTTCTGAAGAAAAAAAAATGAACTTAAAACAATAGGGTTTCAATAATTTTGTCTTGAACCCATAATTATAGATCTCTTTAGGAAATAAGATGGATTTGGGGCATTTGAGAAATTCCAAATTCGCCACCGGACAGCAGGTGTAGAAGTGCCTGCATTATCATTTCAACAATCAGGAGTGCTGTCAAATTTTTGTTTACATTCCTGAAAGGCATAATGCATGGAAAGCATGATGTGTAACTTCCCACGCTTCCCTCCACAAATGTTTTTTTGTGTGGTTCTCAGGATGGTGAGTTCCTCAGTGATCTCTCAGCTGCTGCAGACAGCAACAAGCTACACCTAGGACAGGTAAGATTCAACATCTACAGCATGCACACTGACGTAGGGTACAACTGAGAGAAATTACACCCAAGACTCAGCTAAATGCCTCGAACTTGTCACATGAAATTGATCATTTTTAAGTATTTGCTCAGCATTCATGATGCTGTTGTTGGCAACAGGCTATTCATATTGTCAGATTCAGAACGGCTTAAAGACAGATAAGTATCTTAATCCTTCTGTGGCACAGGTGAAACCCACACCCTGTTTCTTGTTTTGTTCTTTTGAAGTACAATCTGACTACTTGTTATTGTACTTTGTAGGTAGGTGCATTTGTGTGTAGGCAGATTGCCTGACTGGACTTTTCTATTAATAAGTCTATCAGTATGTCAACATGTGAAAGGGATGGAGTGAGCTCACTGTGTTGAAAGTCAACAAATGAGGCAATAGAAAAAGTGTCATCTGCCACATTAGTTGATAAAATTTTGAATATATACTATCTGAAAGCTTTTGTTGTACATTTTTTGGTTTGTGCCCACCCCTGCATTGATAGATATACCATTTTGTCTTGAGCAGTCCTTGAGACAAAGAGTTAATTTCATATTTTGTTCATGGCTCCACCCATCAATTATTCAACATGTAACATTTCTGCTCTGTCACTGTCTGATTATTTCAGAATGGAGGGCAGGAACTGCTCCATTTAAATCCTCAGGTATGTTTTTAGATGCCTGCTTAGCCCGCAGATTGAGCGCTTTGGTAACAATCCAAGTGAAATCTAACACCTCTTCTGTCTCATTTCCTTTTCTTTGTTTATCAGAATGGAGTCAATGGGGGTTTGGCCAGAATTAACCCTTTTTATACTTATTATTTGGTATATACAAGGACTTCTGTTTTTAAAAACCAGATCAGAACATTACATTAAGTACTCATATTTTCATTCAGCATATCCCAAATGACCCTGTGTTCTGTTATCAGGAATCTAGCGGCAAAGATCACATAATGGAGGACGTTGTGAAGGAGACTTCAAATGAAGTAAACCTTGATACCATCTTTGTCCCTCCACCTGAATTTCAGAATTCACCTCTGGATCTTCAGCCTGAAATGAAGACCTTGGAAAATGGAGCTGAATTTTCTCAACTTCCGAAGGACCCATTCCAGACCCTTACCCCCAACCTAATGCAAGGTGGCTTCCAGACACCGACACTGGCCCAAAATGCTTCTGCCAATGGCCACTTTGTGGACGTAACCCTGAACTCACCAGACTTATTTAAGCCAGTTACAGCTCAAACACAGAACTTCTCCAAAACCTCTGACCTGTTTAAAGATGAAGAGGTCGATCCTTTCAAGGCTGCTAGTGAGGTTAACCTCTTTGATAAATCTCCCAGTAGTTTTGTAAACCCATTCAGATCTCCTTTAAACAAGGACGATCCGTTCCAGTCTCCACAGACAATGGTGAACACATTCGAAACTACCACAACCAAAGAAGGGGATTTGTTTCAAACAAGTCCAAAGGAAAGTGAGGAACTCTTCCACACCAGGGAAAGCAAACAAGATCCCTCAACAAAAGATGACCTTTTTGGCAAGCCTTTGTCCAAACAAAATCTGGATATATTTTCATCTTCATCCATGAATTCAATCGACCCATTCCCAAGCCCAATTGCAAGGGATTTATTCCAAGACGTTTCCAGTTCGGATGACCCGTTTGGTACTACACCCTCAAGACAATATGACCCTTTCCAAGATGTTTCACCTGGGACTCCAGACATCTTCCAACCACTTCCCTCGAAGACTAACAGCAGTGACATATTTGGGATAACCCCCAGCATTACGGCCTCTAAGGCCACATTCTCTACACCTATACTTAACAGCCCATCAGAAGAGAAGTTGGACATGCTATCGTCACCAGATCTCTTTAAGGCAACTCCTTCAGAATCTCACCCAGCCATCCAACCCAAGTTGCCCGACAAGCCACATGATATTTTCTTGACGACTCCTCAAGGAACCGAACATGATATTCTTCAGCCATCTCCCTTTACTCGGGCCAGGAATCTGTCCATGTCTTTTGGAAGATCTCCACCTGAGATTACTCATGTATGTAATAAGTGCCACTTCGTCCCGCCATAACGTAGGATGCATCTAGTAGACAAATCTGATTATTATGGCGTTCATTTTACACTTTTTTTGTAATCAAACTTGCAGGTGCCAACCTTTAAACGTCCTCCAAAGCCACTTCCTCGATCTAGACCACCAAGGCCAAACAAACCACTCATGCCGGAAAAACCACCAAAACCAGAGAGACCACCCACACCAGCAAAACCTGTATGCAAAGAACACTTCTAACTCACTAATTTATCTGAAACTTCATCTGCTGTGCTGTTAATGACATTTTTAACCTCTTTTGGGTTGTTTAGATGGAACCTGAACCAACTGTACCAAAAACCTCTCCAAAACCAGCCCTCAGATTGCTCCCAAAGCCAGTTATTCCTCACAGACCAAAAACTCCAGTAAGCGTGCTGTAGAAACTTGACCTTATTAGCAACAAGATGTCCTAGGATATTTTTAGTCCAAATATCTAATGAGGAACAATGTGAAAGGTCACGTGTGGGTAATTTCAGATTGGAACATCATCTTTCTGTGATTGTGAATGGGTCGTGTTTTAATTTTTTTTTTTTTTTTTTTTTTTTAACAGGAAAGTAAACCAGTGGAACCTGTTGTCTACGAGGACATCCTGCTTATTGGACAGGTGAGTTTAAGAGACGGGGATTTCCAGTATTCATTACCTAATGTATAAAGTAAATTTGATTAAATAAAAAAAAGTTTTAATTTTTATTATTATTATTTTTATTACTATTATTACTTAAATAAGTATTTGATTAATTAAATTATTATTTGTTTAATTTAATTTATTTATTTTAAATTCTGATTAACAAATTTATCAGACGAAAAAGTCACCAATAAAAAGAGAGAAACATTGTGTAAAGCTTGAACGATAAATTGTACTTCCCCATTTTCGTATACCTGCCACTACAGACACAAAGAATGCAGAGTATCTTGAGAGAGACCTGCACCTCTTTCCCTCTTTCTCAAACTCGGACCAAACTCAGATTCTTAAAACTAAGCAACTCTAATAAACCAAGATTTTGTAACTGTATTGCCTATTTCCCACCTAAAATGTCTTCAGAAACATATTTTAGTGCACTGTTTAGCTGTATTATGAGAATCTGTGAACAGGAAGTGAGCGCCAAACTATTTCCAAGCTCGCTTTACGTCACTCAGCAGCAGGGGTGTTTATCTCTGGTCATGTGGCACCAATTTTGAAAGTATTTGTGTCTGTCTGCTGCGTAGATAGCCCAGTTTTATGGAAAGACCATCTTGCCTGCAGTGAAATGCCTTTTTAATTCAGTGGCATTCTGATTTTGACATGTGTGAAGCAAGAGGAAAGTTTAGCCATCAAGGGTCAATATATCTCCTCTGGAAAAAAGCTTTGGATGAATGGACATATTGTTAAACCGACCATTGTCACCACTTCTATACCCTGCTGCTATTGGGCCATAATTGTATTCTGGATTGTTATGGAATCTTTTAGGAGAGCTAGAAGTGTCTAATATAAATGTTTGCTTTACTAAAATCCCACAACAGGAAAAGTGTGTAGAGGACTGGCCTGAAGACAGCCCTCAGCTCAACCCTGACTTCAAACCAGTAAGAAAACATTTTCAAAAACACGTTGGCACACTACCTAAAACTTTCAGCCACCTTCTCTGTGCAAAATGAACCATCTGCCAAAGACATTTCAGCCACTAAATTTTGTTTTTTTTTTCCTTTTTACCACAAGTCTGGAACACTAAGACTACGCCGAGAATCACTGAAAGTAAGAGACAAACTATTTCTCTAGTTAGCATTGTTTGCTTGTAACCAGAAAGACGACGTTAAAATAGCTTGTGTCTCTTAGAAAAAGGTGGACTCTGATGGAGGAAGTGGCGAGGATAAGGATGTCTCTGGGAGTCACAGCAAGGTGCAAACTTACAATCTCACTCATCAGCCACTGGTCAGGCATTCTGTGGTTGTTATCAAGTATATCGTTTAAAGGGACAGTTCGCCCCAAAATCAAAAATACATATTCTCCCTCTTACCTGTAGTGCTAGTTATCAGTCTAGATTGATTTGGTATGAGTTGCTGAGTGTTGGCGAGATTGGCCATAGAGGTGTCTGCCTTCTTTTTAATAAAATGGAACTAGATGGCACTCGCCTTGTGGTGCTCAAAGCACCAAAAAAATACATTTCAAAACCTAAACAGCAATGTCTCTTTCCAGAAATCATGACCAGTTTTTGTGAGCAGTTACCTGAGCGGGCTATAACGTTAGTTAGCTTAGTGGTGCTAGGTGAGCTAGCAGTAGACGCACGCTTCCTTTTGCGCTGTGATATGGTTGGCAGGTATACCTCCATAGAAAGGAAATAGTTCCTACTTGAAACTGCTCACAACAAGGTCTGTGGATTATCTTGAGTAACCAGGTCATGATTTTTTGAAAAGAGACACTTCCACTGAGTTTCTCAAATGTATTTTTTGGGTGCTTTGAGCACCACAAGCCGAGTGCCATCTAGTTCCGTTATATAGGAGAGAAGGCAGACACCTCTACAACCGGTATCTGCAACTCTCAACAACTCACACCAGAACAATCTAGACTGACAAATAGCACTGCAGGTGAGAGGAAAAATACGTGGTTTTTTTTCTGTAAAATTCATTTTCATTTATTTATTTATTTATTGACAGAAAAAGGACAGGAAGGCCAAGTTGTCCCTACTTTCCAGAAGAGGGTCGAAGGTAAATGAAGCAATGCAAAATCCCTGTTTCAGTGCTCTTATTGTATTTGCATATTTGTCTTTGTGATGGTAACAATTTTCTGTGTGTGGGAGAAGTTTGCTGATGATACAAAGGAGGCGAAGAGCAGGACAATACCCACCACTCGTAAATCATCAAAGGTAACAATCAGGGTGTCTGGAATCAAATATACATTGCCTAAGCATGTGTGAGTAAGCCTAGTCTGGAGTATTAAAGCCTTAATGTGGCAGACAGAGAACTGTTTTGCTGTACTGTTCAGCCAATTAAACTCTTGATTCATGTGTAAAATGTGCTCAAATAAATCAACACAATAACTATTGCTGCATCAGATCTGAGCACATTAGTGTGTTTATAATGGCACTGCTTGTTTTTCAGGAGTATTTTACAGAATTTCACATGTCTGCAGAAGAGTATGAAGATGAGCAGAATGGGATGGACTACAGAGTATGTTATCTTGTTTCTGTATTTATTACCAGTATTAACACTTTCCCCGCCAGAGTCTTATTTTTAAGTTGCCAGCCACCGCAAGCATTTTTGATCATATTCACTAATCTTTCAAGACCCACAGAATAATTTGTTCTATGAATATGTTAAAAGTATATACATGAAACTAAAGAAGAGGCCTCTTTTGTTTTGTCTCTTCTCGTCTCGTCGTCCTCCGCTTATCCGGGTCCGGGTCGCGGGGGCAGCAGCCTCAGCAAAGAAGCCCAGACAGTCCTCTCCCCAGCCACCTCCGTCAGCTCTTCTGAGGGAATCCCGAGGCGTTCCCAGGCCAGCCGGGCGATTTGTTTTGTTTTTTAAGATATTTTTTGGGGCATTTTTAGCCTTTAATGGATAGGACAGACAGGTGTGAAGGGGGGGAGAGAGAGGGAGTGACATGCAGCAAAGGGCCACAGGCTGGAGTTGAACCCAGACCGCTGCGGCAACAGCCTTGTAAATGGGGCGCCTGCTCTGCCACTAAGCCACCGACGCCCCAGGCCTTCTGTTTTTAAGCACAAAAAACATTTTATTCTATCTTAATCTATTTCACACTTACATTTTTTGTGTCTTTCTCATTTCCTTATGTCTGTTTGAATTGTATAAAAGAAAATGATAATAACGATAATGAACATAATATTCTGTGTGAGGAAAAGTGCAACATGTTGTCATGTTCAATTACCCTGCAAATCCAGAGTTCTCGCGAGAGCACAATTTGAATTTGCTCAGCGAGTCACTCTGGCAATCAGTAATGATGCTCATTACCTATGCCCATGAAACCGAGCTGCACCAATCACATCGGTGTATCTGATATAGGCGGGCCAGAGGCGAGCTAAACAGAAGACGACAGCGCTGCGACGACGAAGTCTGGAATCAGTCAGTAAACATTGCAAGATGGCTACAGATGAACACCAGTTGTTTGAAACGGCTTTGGCCGCTACAATGAACGAGTTAGACTTGGCTTTTTCTCTAAAAGAGGAACAGAAGACGGCGCTCGAGTCTTTCCTTTGCAAGAAGGATGTTTTTGCTGTTTTGCCGACCGGATACGGCAAGAGTCTAATCTACCAGTTAGCTCCACTGGTAGCTAAGCGTATACGTCACCCTGTGTATTGTTCTGATTGGTCGTAGTGTTATCCAATTGCGTGCAGTGATATTTACAAATGCATGCTTAGTGCCGCCCCTCGAGTTGGGCCATTTTCATTACTCATAGCCAGACCCTAAATCTGTCTAGATTTGGGTCTGGATTTCCAGGCTAACGTTCAGTGCCAGTACTATTGACTCCCTCTTCATTAGAAAGAAGGCTGACTAGTAGTGGGTGGTGTGGGTTTACCCCTGGTAGACAATAGCAGCTAGCTCCAACTGAAAGTTCCCCCAAACAGCCAGCCCAAACAGCGTCAGTAAACGATTCTTTGTGGTGGTTGATCCAAAAAGAAACAAAGCTGGAGGTAGTTGGCGTTCAGTTCGGCAAAAGCCATAAAGCTCTTTGGTGGCAGGTCTCTCACTCTCAAGGTTGTTCAGCACTGAAATCCCTCATGGACACTGTTACTCAGAAGCCTACCACACCTGCGCCACTGGATTAATTGATAAGCCCCGCCCACCACCAACCAGCCAAAAAGGAAAAAAAGAAACTACTCATGTAAATACTACAGCGCATACTGCTCTACCCAAGAGTTTAACAATGTCTCCTTTTGTCAACAGAAGAAACATCTGAAGGCCAAAGTCAGTCAGCTGCTTAGAAGAGCATCAACTACCTCCTACGCACTAGAAGGAAAACACATGAACGGACATTTACCTCAAGAATCAAAGGTGAGTTATCTGAAGTACAAGTTCGAGCTTAAGGACGTTATTTAGGTTTTGCTTTAAATCTTCTCCTGAATCTGCCGTGAAAGTTTAATCCATCCATGTGGTGTGTCTAAAAGGTTACATACATTACTTTTTACATTAGTGCCGCAGTTCTGGTGATTTTTGTCTTTGTAATTCCACAACATAATGATGACATTAATAAGAAAAGCGTCAGCAATAAGAACTAACTAAAGTAACTAACTAACTAAAGTCTACCTAAAGTCAACCTGCGTAGTTGTCCCTCCATTGTGACATTAGAAAGTGTCACATTTATCTTGTAAGTGTACTCTTCTTCAATGTTTTGTTTACTCCCTGGGTTTTTCCCACATGGAAATTCTGACCAATCAAGAGCAGCTTTCTTGTGCAAGACATTTGATCTGGTCCGCTTGTAAATGCTGCCGTGTGAACACAAACCAACTCTAGGCAATTATACAACTTTGTAACAAAATAAGTCCCTGATTCAGACCAAGGCAAGACAACTTTAGGTCTGAAAGCACCCTTAAGCATCAGGGACTGGTTGCTCAAAACACCTTAAATTTGTCCCTTAAGTAGGAAACTTATGGCTTAAATGAAATACTTCACCAATAACTGACTGGAAAGATCCCATTGGATCTAAGGTTCAATGGTTTAACAAACTTTAAGCAAGTCCTTAAGTACAAGACCAAGATAATCAGAAAAACTTTAATCATTTTGTAAATGTTTTAAGGAAACCTTAAGGATGAGACTTGAGGATGTTTTGTGCTTATCTCAAGGAAATCTTAAGGAAAATCTTAACTTGAGGTGCTTTTTGCAACCAGCAGCTCAAATACTCACTATAATGCACTAAATACACGGTGCATGAATTCACATCCCTAAAGTCACCATCTGAAAATATGTACCTTTTTTTCCCTTAGTATTTTACGATCTTGGGATAAAATTGTTTACATACTTTAATTTCTCAATGGGATAATTTGAAGTTTTTGAGGTACTTATCCATAGTCAGTGTATTACATATACTGAATGATGGTCAGTACCCCCTCAGGCAGGAATACCACCATGGAAGCTATGCAATGTTCTGCTGTGGATGAAGGCAGCAGCAAAAGGTATTTTAGCCACCTAAAAAGGTCAGTATCACTTTAAGTGTACGATATATTTAGACTATGTTCACTGCTTTACCTTTGCGTCAGACAGCGATTTCCGACGGGCAATCTGTTTAGGGCTTCAGTTCCCCATCTATGCTCTCGTCAAACCCACCAAATTCCATTGACAGAAACAGTAATTTAGTCATGACCACATTGGTCAAAGAAAACTTTACCTTCCTAGGACTACACAGAAAGCCTGAGGTAGAGAGAGCACACCTGTCTGCCCTTACATGTGCAAACATGGAAAGCCTGAGACAGTGAGAGCAAACCTCTCTGCTCTTCCATGTACCTACATGGAAAGTCTAAGACAGGGAGAGCAGTGCAGACGCCCCAGGAACAGGACAGCATCAATGACAAACAGAAATGACATTGATAAGTCAGATACAGGATGAAAAGGAGTTGCCGGAGTGGATATACATTTGAATATAGTGGGTTTGTACAGTGTGTCTGCTGTGCATGAGCGTTGTATTCATGGTATGAAGAAATCGAAGCAGTGTAATATGTTTGGAACTTTTTTTCCCCCCAGGAGAAGATACATGATGACCTCTTGGGTGCACATGGCTACACACCTCGTAAGCAGTCCCAGGTCAGTTTTTTCAGTACCTGTTTTTTTTTTTTTACATTTGAAGCTTCTTTTAAGGTTTTTAAAAGAAGCTTCATATTTCATGATGTCATCACCCTTAAATGAAAAAATAACTAAACAAAAAGTCCTTGAACAAAATCCTCAGTTTAGATAAAGGGATTCATCAGAATAAATGAGTTAGTCTTTTTAATTCTATCAACATTCTTTAATGAATAAATGTAGTTCAGTCAGGAACACTTGAGTCAAAGAAAACTTAATTTCCATTTGCAGTATTATATTTGGCGGTATGGCTCTGTTCTGGGGCCTCTCTGCCTTTCCTGGGCCTATGCAGAAAGCCTCTTCCATGCACCTGCATGGAAAGCCTTAAGGCAGAGAGACCAAACCTCCCTGCCCTTCCATGCGCCTACATGGAAAGCATCAATAACAAACAGAAATGACATTAATAAGTCAGACACAGCATGAAAAGGAGGAGCTGGGATGGAGGTGGGTTGCAAAGCAGCTTGCAGAGGAAGCAGCAACAGTAGGCAGGCCAGAGCAGTTTAAATAGGGTGCCCTGAATGAGATTTGCCAACTGGTTGCATAGAAGGGAGTCATGTGATCTATCAGCTGACTCCCTTCCATCAATCAGCTGCTCCATCACTTGATTGGGCTGAGATCAGCTGATGTAGCTGATTGGGGCAGCAAAGGACCAGCAGCTCCTGTGTTCAGTGATTTTAAATGACTATTTTTCTCAATGGGGTCTGGCTTTGAAGAGAGCAAAGGAACGGCTTCAATTCCCCTTTGGAAATGGCTGTCTGACAGCAAGGTGAAGTGTTAAAAATATTCTTAATATAGCATACACTTAATCTAAAATACACCCCTGCCCACAGCAGTACATTGCTTACCTTCCATATCAAGACTCCTGTCTGCAAACTGGGGGTGTGGTGACCAACCCCACTTCAAAAACGTGGAACTATCCCTTTAAGACAAATGTTGGTTCTCCTAAAGCGTTACCGTGATGCAGTTTTTAATGCAGTGGTTTGTTGTCTACAGGGGACAGTTTTGGATGACAGCACTTGTGAGGACGAGGAGGGAGGAGAAGCCCAGCACGAAGAGGTTGACCGCCATGGATCTGTTTACTTTTTTACACTTAACAGCAAGCAATATACATGTTAATGCCAAGATTTTATCATGGTTAATAGCAGCATAACAAAATAAACAAAAAAATAACATACTCTGATATAGATACTTTTTTTGAGCATCTAAAGGCAGAACTTTAACTACTCTGGCATGCTTTGATATGCGGGATCTTTTTTTTCTCTCTCCAGAAGAAAAAAAAGAAGGTGAAAATCAAGTTTGTGCCACACAGAGGATTTGCCATCACTGTAGACAAGGTATTGCACATCTTCTGTACTTAATATATCACAGCATATACCTTTAAATGAATGTGTCTAACACTGAAACTTTTTCTCTGAACCGAAGGGAGCACATGGAAACACACCACACAAAGGATCAAAGGTATGACTGTATACATTTGAAAATAGTGGGTTTGTATCATGTGTGTGCTGTGCGTGAACGTTGTATTCGTGGTATGAAGAAATTGAAGCAGTGTAATAGGTTTGGAACTTTTTTTCCCCTCAGGATAAAACACACGGTGAGCTCTTGGGTGCACATGGCTACATGCCTCGTGAGAAGTTTCAGGTCAGTTTTTTCAGTTTGCATAGCAGTTTTGGAGTAGTTATGAATTTGCAGGCTTGCGAATGACAATTACATTTAGGGCTGCAACAAAATATCTGTTTTTTTAACAGTTGAAGCTTCTGTTAAGGTTTTTGAATGAGCCTCTATATTCATGACATCGTCACCTGTTAATAAATAAATAAACAAAAAGTCCTTGAACAAAATCCTCAATTTGAATAAAGTGATTCATCAGAATAAATAAGTTAATCTTTTTAATTCTATCAACTTTCTTTAATGAATAAATGTAGTTCAGTCAGGTACACTTTAGTCAAAGCAAACTTTATTACCATTTGCAGTATAATATTTGGCAGTATGGCTCTGTTCTGGGGCCCCTCTGCCTTTCCTTGGGCCTACGCAGAAAGCCTCTTCCACATGCTACGTGGAAAGCCTAAGGTGGAGAGAGCACACCTCTCTGCCCTTCCACGTGTCTTAATTAAAAGCCTTAGGCAGAGAGAGCACACCTCCCTGCCCTTCCATGCGCCTACATGGAAAGCCTAAGGCAGGGAGAGCAGCAGCAAAGAGCCCCCAGGAACAGAACAGAGCAGCATCAATGACAAACAGAAATGACATTGATAAGTCAGACACAGCATGAAAAGGAGGAGCTGGGGTGGAGGTGGGTTATAAAGCAGCTTGCAGACAAAGCAGCAACAGTAGGCAGGCCAGAGCAGTTTAAATAGGGTGCCCTGAATGAGATTTGCTAATTGGTTGCATAGAAAGGAATCATGTGATCTATCAGCTGACTCCATTCCTCATGTCACCCTTAGGATGATGCTTTTGAGGATGTGAAGGAGATGAGTCTTCAGTCAACCAGCAAGGTACTATCTTTCTCATTGTTACCATTATATGAAATTTTTTTTTTTTTTTTGGTATGATAACTTTGCATTTATATATTTTTTATTGTCATTATACTGCAGACTAGCAATTAGCTGACTTGAATCTGAGAAATGAGACTATAAATGAAGACTATTCCATACTTGTTTGCCAAAAAATGTGGTTATAAATGAGGACATATTTTTCAGGAACTCAGTGCAACATGGTTTTCACTGTAACCTGTCTGGCAGGGGTCATCAGCTACATTTGTCCAAAGGCCAGAATTTTTCTAAGCAGACAGTGTGGAGGCAGGACTATGAAATTAAATGGGTGGCGCTATGCCCCCTTTCAGCATGTTAGTATTGGACCTTTTTCCAGTTGACCTATTACGTCACAGACCAAACGATCGACAAAGAAGATACCTACGGTGAGCTAGCCGCTAACTGGTACCATGGTGGGCAACTTTACACTCTGTACATTTCGTCCGTCCAAAAGTGCTCATCTGGTTTTAGTTGGACTAACACAATAAATTGATTTTCTTGAATGTCATTGTGGCGATCCGCCATTAGGATGAACGTTTCCCTTTAATCTTCACGTCCCGTTCCCTGTTAATTCACGCCCCCGCCACAACTCCTGCACCAGCCAATGGCGTTCCTTTGCCTTTTTTTTCGTTTGTGCCTTGTATGCGTTGTTATGGTGGTGTGAACCAAAAGAGGGTACATGACACAGAGTTTATGGTTACTGAGCTGTGTATCCTTGTGGGGGATTACCCTGACCAATACTCGATTTAAAATTGTCGGAGGGAGCTCTGACTGGCACCCCTAAAAATCCAGGTAATCCGCTACATCATGTAAATGTACTGACAGAGAGAGATAGAAGGTGGAAGGTGGACTATTGCACAGAATGGGCTGCGGCTCTATAACAAGCTGACAGATGGAATTACCCATAGGTCAAACTCACATATTTGGGGTTGGTAAATCATTTCTAATAAGATTATTTCTATATCAGTTGTTTTGGGGGTTGCTTCAGTATATGGAGGAATAGAATGCTATCATATATATATTTATGATATCATAAATGCCAGAATGCATGTTTTCCTCCTCACATTTTCTGTATTCAGTAATAGTCTGTGGGCCAGATGGGAACCTCTGGTGTGCCATATGTGGCCCACAAGCCACTGGTTGATATGGCTACTGTGTGATTTTGGTGATTAACATACCTGACTTACAAAGAATAATGGTTGTTATGAATCTCAGGCTGCTTTCATGGATGACGAGCACTTCCAGAAAACACGCCATATGTCTGCTGGATTAAATGGAGATGAAGATACATGGGAAATGGAAGACTGCAAACCTGTAACTTTCTTTTTCTTTTAATGCTCATATTTTCATTCAACATTTTTTCACCTGTTTTCACTGAATGATCTTTTTTCGTTCATCAATAGAAGAAACCAACAAAGACGAAGCTGCTGCACG